>NC_134461.1:62413765-63013765 GCF_047948215.1 Lycorma delicatula | reverse complement strand
TAAACATAGATTTGAAAAACGCTTCGTTAGCGAGTTATTAATTTGCCTCCCAGGTCCCCCTGATTTAAATCCCATGGATTATTACCTTTTGGAGTCATTTAAAGGAACTTGTCTACGCAGAAAAAGTTAATTCCAAAAAAGAAATACTTATCAAAATTTAAGCGCTTTTGAACATCTTAAGAACGACGGTGATACTGTTAAAAACGCTTCCATTGGTGTTATACGTCGCACTAGATTTTACGTAAACTAGTGAGTAGATCATTCTGAACAGTACTCTAAGGTATGAAAATTATTTTTTAAAAACTAAATATAATTTTTTTTGTGTAAGTCATTTCATTTATTTTTGTTCTGTTTCTTCTTCAGTAAACTTTGATTTTTTAAAACATTTATTTTTATTAGACTTATTTAACCGACTATTTTTAGAATTAAATTTTCTACAAATTTTGTTAATAAATATTACGCATTTATTAGTCATTTAACAAAATTATTGTGTTGCAAACATAAAGAAACGGTTTTTGCAGACCAAAAATTTTTCAGTATTATTATGAATATCATGAAATCTACTGGATCATGGAAACTACTGGAGATGCAGTACTGGAATCTATTTTATTCAGCTTTTCAGATCCGTCCTAAAAATTTCAGTACGATCTCGTTTCACCGGGGGAGCTCAATTCCTGCCGTAATTTTTCGCTAGCCGTAACACGCTAACGAAGGACTTCCAGAACTATGTTTATTTGAACTTTATTCATTATTTTGATGATAGAAATACACCTGTGAATTAAAAATCTTGAATTTAGTTCAGCAACTAGTTTATTAAAAGGATTACTTCTGTTAATATTTGAAGAAGAGGAGTTAAGAGACAGAGTAAATATTGTAATGTAGGTAGGTGGGTTAAATGGGCTGATTTATTTAAATTATCCCACATCAAATTTTTAGAAAGCTCGTTTTAAAAATTCATAAAATCATCTTAAATACTTACAGCTTCATAACTTTATAGTACAGTTTCATAGTTTTATTTTTAAGCTATTGACTTGGAAATTTGTGAAGGCTAATTTTCTTGTAACGTTAATTTATCAATATGAAAACTTTTATTTATACAGCGGTAATCAATTCGCTAAAATTTTTATTTTATCTGTTCCCGTGGAGATAATGTTTATATATATATATATATATATATATATATATAGACTAAATAATTTAGAAAAATATTCAAAGTAATAGAAAATTTTCTAACGCAATTCATTAGGTCAACGACAAAACAAACAAAATAACAAAAACCAAAAGCAGAAAACCTTCTTGGACGAAACGTCGAGGTTTACTGCTTTTGGTTTTTGTTATATTTGTCTTACCAAAGAGTAGAGGTATATTATTTGTTTCTTTACACTGTCGATCGTAATCTTTATTTTTTATAACAGTGAAGCCACCTAAAGGGTATGCACCATCTGATTAATACTTATCAGTATGTGTCATCAATGATATTCATTGTAAAGCCATTTCCTGTGGTGAACAGATTATAAATGTTTTTTTTGGCTAAATTTCGCCCATTAGTTTATGACACTTAAATAAATACATATAACTGTGTTTTTTATACCTTAGAAATGTGTTTATCTGCGGAAAATAATAAATTTTGGGGAATTTACGGACTACGTTAACTTTTCAATTTTAAACATTTTGTATTAGCTTTATTTAGGAAAAAAAATGAATAGGAAAATATTAAAATAACGTTAAAATAATAATACATTTTTATGACTAGGAGAGAAATTAAATTTTAAGTTCCAGTAAATTTTCCGGCAAATTATTTTAATTTTCAGTCGTCATTATTGTATTTAATTTTTTTAATTATAATAAAAAATATATTGTGTTCTACCATTTCTAATTTCTTATTTTATTATAGCACTTAATATTACGATATTTTTTTTTTTTTGGTGATTATGGCACGAAGTAATAATTATAAAATAATTTATAAACGTATAATCAATAACTTATTGATATTTTATCTTACTATCATAGTTCTTTTGTGAAAAGATAAAGTTTCTTTCTGTTAAAATGTTTCTGAAAAACTTAACATTTTATAACGTAAACCTGTTTGTTAAACGTTAGCTAATCCTAGAAATAGAACCATTTAATTTTTTTTTTTTTTTTACTCTTATCTCATTTATAACTTACTTTTTAGTAAGATTTATTTATTTCTACATACAAACACACAATTTTAATTCTATATATATATATATATATATATATATATATATATATATATAGAATATATAAATATAGAAATAGAAATATATTTAGAAATATATATATATATATATATATTTCTAATCATTACTTTCTACTAAGCTATAATTAAAAATTATATTATTGAATGTAAACAGTTTATTAATTTCATGATCACGATAATTAAAGTATATAATACGGTTATTAATTGCTTTTTTATTTATTGTGAATTGAGTGTGTGTGCGTGTGTGTGTGTGTGTGTGTGTGTGTGTGTGTGTGTGTTCTATAAATTATATATCAAAAGTAGTTAAGAAGCTTGAATTAGCTTTGTTCTGCATAATATCTAATTATCACTCAATATTTATACACTTATAGAATTCTTTAAATTTATTTCACCAAATGAGATTTTCTTAATTAAAAAAAATCTGATGTGGACACCACATGACTCCCTTGTACGCGTATTAAATTACATACACACATTTTTTTTTTAAATGAAAAGTACATAAAATTTTGTTTCATTAATAACTTCTTATATTTTTTGATATTTGTTTTTTTATTATTATTGAAGTATTATTTATCGTAATTTTTTGTTTACAATCAGAGGTTAATAATTATTAATAAATCAATATAAAAATTAAAATAAAAAGTTTAAAAAAAATATATATATGAAGTCTGATTCGAACCGATGTGCCTTCCCCTTGTAAGATCCAAATATTTCATTAATTAAAATTTTATCTGGCTACAACTTTGGAATCAATGAAAACAAATACTATTTGTGATAAGAGTATATCGTTGAAAAACTCTCAATGAGGTCTTATTACTGCATTTAAGAAAAAGTCCAAAATCCAGGATTTTTTGGATTTTGGGCTTGGTCACTTTTGGTTCAGTCGATTGCAATCAAAAGGGAAGGTGCCCAGTTAAATGTTACAACAGTCCTAAATTCAAAATTTCAACATCCTACGATTAATCGTTTTTGAGTTATGCGAGATACATTCGTTCGTACATACGTACATACAGACATCGCGCCGAAACTACTCAAAATAGATTCAGGGATGGTCAAAATGGATATTTCCGTTGAAATCTAAAACCCGAAATTTTTCGCGATCACAATACTTCCTTTACTTCATAGAAGGAAGTAAAAATACTATTTTGTAATAAAATTAACTGATTTTTAAATAAAAGGTATATTTTATTTATGTCTATTCAATTTTAAACCAACTCAGGTTGTATAATTTTTTAAAATTTTTATTAATGTGTGTTCACTGAAGAAGATATTTAATAGTATTCTTTATAATGTTTTACGTAACTAACAACGTCCTATAATTTCTTATATACGAGAAAACTGATAATTCGGAATTTAACGGAACAATACCGTTTCTCAATCAGTAAACGCCCGATTTAACCAGACGTTATTTTTAATCACTTGATTTTTATTTACATTTACAATATTCAAAAATCTTTTTGAAGTTAATGTTTTTTTATTGCATTATTTAAATTACATTTAAAATGAAGTACAATTACAAAAAAAAAAAATATTTCTTGCCTCAAGTAGAGTAATGTAATTTTTAATGAGAAATATAATAGGAATCATTTAGGTTGCCCGTTGTTTGACGTAACCCGCAAAAATTAAACTATAGTTTTGAATATTAGTCATTTTGGTAAATTTTATAAAAAAAAAAAAAAAAAAAAAAAAAAATATTGTATGCTAAAATTAAAGATCGACTTAACAAATGAATGAGGTATAAAATTCTATTCAGCTTTTAAATGTGGCCCGAGAGTTTACTGCAATTTGTAGCAGTTATACAAATCATACTAATTCAGCAATAGATTAGTTTCTTTTTAGAAAATTAATATTCATTCTCCGATAAAGCATTACCAAGAGCAAAAAAAATTGTCGTTTAAATTTAAAATGGGTAGGTAAAAGTTGTAACTTTTATTTTTACATTCCCGAGAGTTTTTCGTTAAACGTTTAGTTAAAAATTTCATACTACCAACAAAAAAAGTACAGATTAATTAAAAATGTTATTTATTGACTTTTGGATTAGCATATTTTTATTGGATTATTTTCTTTTACCTTTAATCCTTTCGCTCAAAATTTTACTCATTTCCCAAATTTATATTAAACATTATTCATCTTCGTAATTAATTACATGCTAAAATTAAATGCATATAAACATCATTTTATGTTTAAAACTCTAAAAAATATTAAATTGAATTAACTCAGTTTAATCAACCCAAAATCTTTATGGTTTTCTATAAATATTAAAGTTCAATCAAAAATACTGAATCTCATACAAAATAAAACAAACTATCTGGATACAATTAGTACAAAAACATAACCTTCCTATAGTCAGAACTATTTATGCTAACAAGTACAAGATAAGGATTTGAATTATCGATAGCTGGATGTATTGTAACTGTGTTAATTGAATAATAATTATTCAATAAATACAGTTATAATACTTCTAGCGCTTTTATTGATTTCACATTGCGAGTAATGATAGAATTATGTACATACTTTACGTAATAATTTAAAAAAGAATAAAACTGGGCAAACGATTTTTGCATTACGTCAGAAATCAGGGAAATATATTGAAGACCTAAATATTTAAGGCTTTTATTACGTTCCTTTCTGTTATATTTCCTTAGTTTTATAATAAAATCTACGTGTCCTAGTTAACGAGAGTGTGTTATTTTTTTTTTTATAAATACTCACGATCAAAATTAGAAATAGCATATAAATAAATTATATTTTTCCTTTCATTCTTTGAAAAATCAGTTTATTACTAAAGAAATTATTATTTTAAAATATTAAAACTAAAATTTTTGGTACATACTACGCTTTCTTTTTAATGGGGGCAAAATTAATAATTTTACCTGTTGATTTGTTAAATAAAAGTACTGTTGTATTTAACTATAAAATATTATAAAAAATTGATAGAATCTAAAATACAGTAACAAAACAAAAGATGAATTCTTTAGAAAGAAAAAAATAAAAAATTGTTTAAGGAAAAATTTAATCTAAATTTAACTCCGGTATTTTAATTGTAAGTTTTAATTGTAAGTTTTAATAATTATTAATTCAAGTTATTCTACAATCAACATTCCATTCGTTTTTGGTTTTAACCAGACGTAATCCGTTGAGTTAAATGTTAATAAATATATAAATATAACAAACTGGGATGTAAGTAGTTTACAAAAATGTCGTTTTATTTACATATTTCATTAAATTTATAAATACATTATTAATGAATAGTTTTATTTATGAAACTAAATTTCCGCAATTTTTTTTTAATTTTATTAAACACGTTACAATTAATTAAATTACATAACGTAAATATTTTCCTCCTAGAAATATTACTGTAAATTCTGTATAACTGTGCATTTTTAATTTTTTTTTCTGCACATGTAGTCTATACCATAAAGGGTATTATTTACTCGTTAATTTTTTTTTTCTTAATAACAATTATAGTACAATCGGCACTCCTCTTGAGCCATATAGGTTTTCTGACAAAGTTAAAGGGGTTCTCAAGGAACCCCCAAAATAAGTAATACACAAAGTCCAGTATGAAATTTCAAGCTCAGTCATAAATCACAAAACATTAATTTCAGCACCATATAGTCCACAAGAACAAAACATTAATAATAAAGAATAAAAAGATAAACAAGAATAAAAAGAAAGTGGAGTAATAAAGAAATTAGATAGGACACCACTAAACTTGACGGTGTTAGATTCCAAACGGTTAAGCAGATCCTAAGTCGAGTCTCAACCTTCAGACGTCCCTGCTGTTATTGAGTAGATTAATTGCAAGGTATTTTTCATGATTCTCAAACATCTGCAGGTATTTGACACTGCGCTGCCGTACAATCTTACGAACCGACGGGAGTTCCAGATAAGAGTGAATCTGATCATTCCGCTCTCCACATGGCAAACGTGACGGGCCTTGACTTTCCTTGATTAACCTTAAACCTTCACTTCTTCTGCCACCCGCAGACACGGTCTAGCGTCATTTGTAGGTCATGCGAGGCTAGACCAGGGTCTTCGTTAACGGCCAGGATAACAATGTTATCGGCGAACGTAGCGATGATGCAACCATCCAAGGCCGGAATGTCCGCAGCGAATATGGAATATAACATTGCCCAACACAGAGCCCTGTGAAGTAGTGTTGAGGAAGTTGTAGCTTTAACTTTTAGAGCAAGCCAAATATCCATACCTTATCAAAGGCCAGTTGGATGTCTAAGTACGCCGCTGAGCAGAATTTCCTTTCCTCCAGACACTCATTGATAACTCTATGGGATTGCTCGATTGTGGAATAGCCACACCTGAACCCAAACTGGGGATCCGGAATTATTCCCTTACTCTCCAAGACTGGCCAAATCTGTAAGTAGTAGCTTCTCAAACAATTTTGATAAGACCGGTAATAAGCTAATTGGTTTATAACAATAAACTTCCTGTTAGACTTCCCTAGTTTCAAGACCATCACCACCTGCGACACCTTCCATTCCTCTGGGAAGCAAGACGTCCGCAGAACAGCGTTAAAAAGATTCCTCATGTACTCGATCCCTTTCAGGGGTAGCTTGACAAGCATTTTTAGTGCAATAAGTCAAAGCCCGGGCCTTCCTTAGTCGTCTTCCTTGGTTGACTGGTGTCAATATTTTCCTTGCAGAGACCGTTTTAATCGGGAAGCTGATTGGCATCGGCCTCTTAAGGAAGTCGTTACCATCCACATCATCGGGGCCATATTCGTCTTGGGGTCGAAACATTACCTCTAAGTATGAAGCAAACAGATCGGCCTTCTCCTTGTCAGTCCTCGCCCACGATCCAGTACGCCTCTGTCGGGCGTGGAGTGTTCCTGGGAATCGTTGCGGTCCCTTCGTAGCCTTCCATAAGGAGCATCCGTCCCCAATCAGGTAAGAATGATTTCATATTTACTCCTTGGATGTCTCGTCTCTGATAGTCCTCAACAACTTCCTCAGCCTCCGTGCCGTCCTATTAAAAAGAATCCTGTCTTCTGGCCTTCTGAAACTCTGCCAAATTCAAAGACGTTAATCCAGTCAAAAGTTAGTAAGCTTCAAACGCCAACATGAATATTTATTTTTGTTTTTTGGAGACCCTGGTGATTATGAAACGTCGAGAAATGAAAAAAAGCCACACTTATTACTATACTTCGTAGCTGTACAGCTATGATGTCAGGAAAGTTAAAAAATTGAAAAAGTTTTCAGTGCTAATACAGAATTTTTCTGACAAGTTTCAGTGTATTTTTTTTATTTTTTAATAAAAAATAAATTTATTTACTCTCTTTCACATTCATTTGGCGCTATTTACATAGATTTTCTGGTAATTTTTTTACAAGATTTTGTTTACTAGTAATTTAACAAGTTATACTCGTACATCAAACCTAAAAAGATATGTTTTATGTTAAACCATTTTTTCCGTTTCACAATAATTTTCATAAACATTACTTGACATACTCGTACAGTTCTCGGATCTTCTTTACTAAATTTTTTAAGTAAATACTCATACAAAACAATAAAATTAACTTCCTTTTTCAAGTATCAAAAGTTTCATTATAATTTTTTTTTTGCCGTCAAGCAGAAATCAGCAAGCATATCTTGGAGCAAAATTTTTCGCAAGCTATAACTCGAAAATGTAGAATTTTCTTACTTATGTTTATATGAACACTTATTATTTTTATTTGTGCAATATGTTCAATTTCTTTATGAGGTAGCATATATAAATAAAAGGAACTAAATCAAACTTAAGTTGGCAACAGTATTATTGAATTTATTAAAATAATGATAATTATAAGAAGTCCTTTTTATAATTTATAAAGTAGTAATACTTTAAAAAATTAATCAAGGAAAACATCTATGAATAATACGAGTAAAAAGAAACTTGCGTAATATTTACTTTTTGCAGTTATATTATTTGTTTTTTAGAGGTTTCAGGAGAAATTAAATCTATTATTCAATTTCATTTTATTTTCAATTAAATAAATTATCATTGAAGACATTATTTACGTTATTCGGTTTTTTTTTAAATTAAAAATAATCATAATATTAAAATAATTATATACAACTTTAATAATAAAGATTATGTGTAATTTTTGTAATATTAAGAGAAAAAATTATATATAAGTAAAATAAAAACAAAAATGAACAAAACAAACGTAAAAAATAAGATTAAACTGTTGGTAACAAACAGGTTTTTAACCGATGTTAAGTACACGTTTATTTTATTTTTTTTAAATAGATGAAAGTTAATATCAGTAAAATTTTTCCTTTGACAAATATTCCTTTTAGATGTGATCTTTAACTTCATTTATTCAAACCTGTATTCAACGTAGGTTTAAACTATCTTACTTCTAATTTAATATTTTCCTTATTATTGATGAATTAATAATATTTTGTAGCCCTTTAAAACAATATAAATTTTGAAAGGATCGTTTCTAATAGATTAAGTAATGTTGAAAGAACACCTTGAATGATGTTTTTTGGGCCTGTCACAATTGAGTTGAAATTTAAGGCCCGTCTCTGCTGGTCATTAGATATAACACTAAGTTTATTGGATGCAATTATTTTATTATTAAATGTTTTTTTATAAATGTAATTCAAACTATCAGTAAATTAATTGTAGAAATCTTGCTCTGTTGATCGTTCAACTATAAACAGTGTTTATGTTTGCTTTTAATGTGTATTTCTGAATGCACTACAAATAACAATTATTTGTAGTGCATTCAGAAATATATATATATATTTATTTATCCATCTGATTCTATTTAGTACAATAGATATAGAGAAAATTGTTTCATGAGATGTTTGTTTTAATTAACAGCCCTTGACATTAGCATATGTATTTCATAAAAACAATGTATTATACTTACTAGTAATGTTGATTTTATTTTTAAACTAAATGCATTTATAAATGCTCTTAACAGAATGTTGTATTCTATAAAATTATAATGTTTAAATAGTTAAACCGCATAAATTAATGTATTAAGTTGATTTTATATTTATATCCCAATTTTTTGTACCATTATTATAAACAATACAGATAATAATCGCTGTTTTTTCTTTAATTAATTCAAATAAATATTTTTTCAGATTATTTATATTATTATACAAAGATTTTTTTTTTAAAATTGTAGAGATAATTATTAAACAACTAAACAAGATTAAAAAGAATAAAAATTAATAAATTCAAAATTATTTTGAAAATCCTTTACTTATTTTTTAAAATTAAAATTAAATTTTTTTTTTCATTAATCTCCTTATAAGACAAAGACTATTATGTTTTTTTATTATATTTTTTTTTAAATTAATTTACAAAATAAACAACCACAGAAACAAATAAAAACTAATAAACTTATCAGCGTATCTATAAAGAAAAAAAATTACGAAATTCAAGGAGCTGATCTGGTGATTGTGTTAACATTATAGATTTAATCTGACATTTATTTCTCGACTTATCACTTTAAAGCGTTTATTTTAGTATATTTTTCATTTCTATGAAAGAAAATTGCTAAGGTTATCTACTATTTTTTTTTTTTTTTTAACGTAATACATTCTAGAAGTCTAACCCTTTTCTACACGAAAAATATTATTTTTTTTTAAGATTTGGTTCTCAGGATGCATTAAAATATAAATTGAAATAAATCCTAAAAAATTATAAAAGCCTTAATAGGATTTTTTTTAAATATTCTTTGTGCAGAAAGTCTATCTGATTTAAATATTCATATACAATCATAAATAATTGTTTTAAAAACTTTTATTGAGAAATAAGGTTTTTTTAAATTTCAAATGACCCTCTGTTGGGAGACAATTTTTCGATCAGGAGGAATTAATACAACGAAAATGAAATATGATTTCTTCGACTGCATAGTCAGTAGAGTGTTTATTTGTTTGCACCTATGTTACTGGGTTCGGTCCCTTCTAGGATCTAGAGAATTTATAATAAAAAATTATTCTAGATTCTTCCTTCTAGGAAGGATTCTAGAAGGGATCCTTTTATTAGATGGTATCTTTTTAGAATCTAGGATTTAAAAATTTACATTTAAAATTGATTATCATCAATGTTATTTGTCAATACTCAAGTAGATATTACAACTTAAAGAACGAATAATTACAACAAAATAGTTTAATTTAATTTTTAATTTTTTTATAGGAAGTGTTTTAAAAGTTTAAGATGGGAGTCTACTTTTACTATCATAAAAATAAATTAACCAGGTTATTCGCTATGTAAAATATTTCGTTCATAACTGTTGTTTACAGTTTTTATCTAAAATGTTTAACAAAAAAATACCATTTACTGTTATTAGAGGAGTAAATTGAATTTAAAATCAGAAAAGTTGTCATTGTAAGTTTGAAAGTAAATTTAAAATATCTTTATAAGGCAACGTTTTATCAACCTGAACCTGTTGAATATATGCTCTTTGGAGACTCGAGACAGGTAGAGTAGAACAACTATTCTTTTTTAAGGACTGACTATTAATTTTAATTTCACTTCTTTTTACGAATCATTTATTTTCATATATTAAAGAATGTAGTAATTTAATTTTATTAAAATAATTATTTTAATTTAGTACTATAATTACAAATAAGAATAATTTGTATATTTAATTCATTTAATTTAAATTACTCGTAAATAAGTGTATATTTAATTTCAAAATTAAACTCTACACATTAAACGAAATTAACAAAAATACATGACAGTAGCTTAATAAAAAGAAATTTAATTATAGTCTAAATGAATCAATGCAGGAATGTTTAGAGTATTCTAAACCAGAAGGTTCCGGATTCGAACCATTTCAGTCACGGAATTTCCATCCACTACAAAATTTATAATTCATATCTCAACGTACAAACTTCGAGTTTAAGTAATGAATTAATCATGAACAAATGAAAAAACTGCTAAAGAACAAACAAAAAATAAAACTTTACAAAAATTGAATGAAATATTTTTCTAATTAAAAATTTTTTTTGTGGCGTAGTGCACGGACTTAATGTTTTACTTTTTATAAGAACTATCTTGTACACAGGATGATTTATAGAACAAATAATTAACATATAATGAATTTTTTGTAAGATATTAAAAAAAAAAATGTTTTATATTAATACATACCTTTAGAACGGAATAAAACATACTCTTAACTAATATCCACCATGTATGTTAATTTTATTTATCACAAACACACATATCAAATGAACTGAATTATCGACTCAAACAGAATGTTTTAAATAAACTGTAACGAAACCTTGTCGTAGAAATTTCATCACTTGATTCGGTAAACTGGAATTTTGTTATGTCATTAACTAGATACCTCTATATTTGTCACACAACTGGGATTTTCGATTTTTGTAAATTCCCATTTCATCAGCAATAATATTTATGTTTTTTTAAGATATTAAATTTTTCTTTACTTAAATATAAAATGTAAATTAAGTGATCTCCAAGTAAGTTATTATAATTAATCGGTTTTTCAATAATACTCAAAATATTTTTTAATAAATAAAATAATTTAATGGTACAATTTCTACTATACTGTACTATAATGAAATAAATTTTCATGTATTTTTTTTTTTTTTTTTTTTTTTTTACTTAATATATAAAATTATTTAAATTATAAACATAACCCGAATGTAAATTTTGTAGTTTCTAATTATTTATTTATTTTTTAGTCACCTAATTTTTTTTTTTTTTGATGATGAGATAATTCTGTAGCAAATGGAAAGTACCAAAATTGATCGGTTTTTGAACCTCTCATAGAATTTTTCAGATGAAAGGCGAGACGCTACCATTCCGCCACGGAAGGTGAAGTTAAATTATAACATGTACCTTATTTTTCAGTGATTTTTTTAAAATTATTTTTAATAAAAGAGAACAATTAAATTTTATATTTTATATTATTTGCACTTTCTTAATAATAATTATTAATTTAATAACTGATGATAGATTATTAATTCACGTATTATTATGATGTTACAACATCAACTGCGTATGAAAATAGACTTTTTAATCTGCAAGTTGATAAATTAAATTATTTTTAAATTAGTATTTTTTATATGAAAAGTAAAAATTATGCTCGATTTATATTTTTTTAAATGTTACAGTATTAATTTAATGAATGATCCAGGAATGAAAACAAAATATTTTATTGTTAAAACTACAAAAATTATTCAAAAAGAAAACAAGTAATTAAATCTAAGGTCCTATTTTTACAATTATTAAAATTAATTACCATAGGTATGATAAAAAATAAAACTGTTTTAAGTCAAAATTATTTTAAAATATTAAACAAAAAATGGGTTTTTATTCAGTTCAAACTTGAACTGTTCAGTTAAAATTCAAAACTGATAATTAAAAAAATAACACGCTTTTATAATCTTTAATCTAATTCATAAAAGAAGAAATTAATTATTTACCTTGTTAGAGATAGAATCTCAAATATTTCAATATTAATATTTATATAATATTATAAATATTTATCTCAAACATATATTTCATGTGATTCATATTATAAGACCAAAAGATTGAATAATTTAATTGAAGAAATTTATTTTTTTTTTATTAATTAATAAAGATAAATTAATAATTTATGAAAAATACATATTACAGTTTTTTTTCTTTATTACATATATCATTTTTCTTTATTCTTTTAGTTTTATTTTGGTTAGTGCATCAAATTTTATATAAACAAAAAATAAATTTTTATCCACCCCATTCACTTTTTAGAAAACTTCATTATTTCATTCTAATTTATCTTTTAGTTGAAATGTCATATGATAATTATACAATGTGACCGCTATATATATATATATATACCAAAGATTTGTTTGTTTTTTTAATGAACTACGTATATTTTATTTAAATTTACTTTATAAAAATTTTTAGTTGAATTTTTTTTACCACTTGTAAATTTTATTTACGTAATATAACCAATTATTTTTGTCAAATTATTATAATTTGTTAATGATTCTGCTACAAAATTTTACCTTTATTTTTTACGTCTTTCACACCATCGAAATAATAAATAAGGAACTGATGATGAGTAGAAGACCAAAACATATTTTAATACGTGTATTAAACTAATTATTTGCAATAAAAAAAATATATAATATTACAGGATAAACAGGTTTTTTTTAAGTTATGAGAATGCAATTAAGAAACAGAAAACTAAAGTTTACTGGCTTTAAAAAAATCATTAAATTTATAGAAATTTTATAAAATTTATTTAATAAAGATGCAGCAGAACTAGATATATTATTTTCCAAAATAAAGAATTAATATTAGAATAAGATAAAAACTTATGTAAAACATCGTTGATAATTGTGGGTTATTTTCTTGCAATTCTACACCAAAAAGTATTTGTATTATCTTAAGTAATTAATTCAGTAATATAATTTTTTAAATGATAATAATAATATATCGAAAATTATTTATGTAATCCAAATTAATTTATTTGCTTTTATTTTAATTTCTGTAATTTATGGATTTTTTAAATACAAATTTTTGAATCTGGAATTGTATAAAAGGTGTATAAATAGTAGTTGTGTATGGGAAATTGTATTCATTTATCTAATAAATAAGTACTGTTTATGAATTTAAAAAAATGTGTAATATATAAATATCTAAAAAAATAATTTTAATCATTATATTTATAATTGTGACTTACCAGTGATTTAATTTATTAATGATGTTATTAGAATATTAGAAGAAAGAAGTTAACTAAAACGTATCTAGCACGACTGTGAATGGTTGGAGACTGCTAGATGCAACTCTACACAAGATACATTTAAAATCTTCGTTCAAGGTCAATTTCTTGCAAAATACTTTACACTTGATACAATGAATACACCACTCCTGCTCCAGCATTATCAGCATTCAACGCCCTCTTCTGGTTAAAAAAAAACTAATATTATATCAGATTAAAGCCTCAGTAATAATAATAATAATAATAATAATAATATAAATAAATAATTTAATAGTTCTTTGTAGTTATGTAACCAAAATTACAATTATATTTATTAAATTATAATTTTATTTAATTTTTGATAATTATCTTTTAACGCCTTTCAGATTGTTGCAGAAATTAGAAGCAAGCTATTATAATAGTAATTAAAAAACAAATAAGATTTCATTTTGAACAAGTCAATGATAGATAAAAACGTGTGGTTAAAAACCAAACAATTAACATACAAAAGAAATTTCCTAAAGGTTTTTTTATTAATTCCCTGATTAGTTCCATCAGGAAAAATAGCAAACTCGTAGATGCATTTTCTGTGACGATAAAAATTTGTTAATATTAGATTTAATATTTGTCTTTATTCATAGATTAATAACTTAAAAAATAACACTGATAGACAAAAAAAATGTCTAATGTTTGTCTAAGTGTAATTCCATTTCTTGAATTGCTTTTTTGCGTACATTACAAATCTGTAAATACAATTTTTCTATCACCCGTAATTTTAAATAAATTACTCTTCAAAAAAAATTAAGGGAAAATATAGGTAAAATCTGTAAAATTTATAATTTTACACGAGAATAGGTTACAATGATTTCACTGATACTTTTCTTTTATAAATAGCCTCAGGCACATCCTGAATTAAAGTCCAACAGTAATCGGCTAGCATGTTAGTATTCCATTTCCCTTTATAGCGGCTTTCCATCACCAAAATATCTTGCTGGAAACGTTCATTGAGTACGTCACTTACGTCTTCGAGGTTGTCCGGGAAAAAATCCAGATGTGAGTGGAGGAAATGTATTTTCAAAGACATATTACATCCCGTAGCTCTATATGAAGAAAGAAGTTGATTAACAATATCGTGGTAATTGTCGGATTTTTGTGATTGTCTTTAAATGAAACAAACTGCATTTTCTACATTATTTAGCATTGAGTTAAATACATCATCTTTGACCAACTCTCTTATTTGAGGAGCAACAAATAAATATTCCTTCTTTAATTTCTCCTTCACTTATATTCCGAAATTTCTGCCTGATTTATAAAAATCCGGGACTATCCTTTTTCATTGCTTTTACAAAATTTTCATTAGTCCTAGATTGATATGGAAAGGGGGTAAAAATATTTTTTTTTGCCTCAACTAAGGACTCTGGAATAATATTTTTCCCATTTGGAGTTAAGTTATCTCGTTTCTTCCACTCTTTGGTAACATAATGTTTATCCCTAGCTTGGCTGTGCCATTCACAAAGAAAACACATGTACTTAGTATAGCCTATCTGCATGCCTAACAAAATGGTTATAACTTTCAAATCACTACGTATGTTCCAGCTATGTTTTTTAATTTATTTTTTCAAAAACGTATTTCATCACATCGTATGTCTCTTTCAAATTAATACCATAAGCGATTGGTATCGAAGGATATTTGTTACCGTTGTGTAGTAGAACCACTTTCACACTATACTTGGACGAATCTATGAAAAGGCGCCAGTCCTCAGTTTATGAACTTGTCCTAAGTGCAACATAAGCTCATCAATATTTGTGCAATATTCCAAATATTTTCATCAATAAAGTACTGAGAAAGTTCTTTTTGTCAGCTTTGAAAGAGCGAAATTTTTGTATTTTTTAAAAATAAATTCCAACCTTGCAGTCTTGATCTTAACAGTTCAGCTTGATTTTTTGATAAATTTAAATCCCTAACCAAGTCATTTATTTCACCTTGTGATATAAGATGTGGCTTATCGGAAGATAATTTAAAATCAAAATCATTGTTGTCTTCTTCAGTACTGCCCGATTCTTCATCGCTGCTTTCGAAACATACATTCACAGGTGGCTCAGATACAAGAATAATTTCACTGTAAGGTACAGGCCTGATTGCAGATTGCAATGAAGGATATTTTACAATATGTTTAGATTTTTTAGAAATTCCAAACACATTTGTTAAACAAAAGTAACAATCGGTTACATGATCCTTTGGTTCACGACAAACCATAGGTAGACCAAATGGCAAAGCCTTCCGTGTACCTTTCAGCCATCCGCTTAAATATAGAAAGAACAATTACTGCATACTATATGAGGAATCCACGTCTTATCCTGATCACCAATTTTACACTGAAAGTAAAAATTATATGCTTTTTTAATTAAAGTTGTAATATTATTTCTATTTGATTTTACGTTAAACTCAACATAACAAAAGCTATCCACATCATTTACACAATTTCGAGGCATTATGACACTGCATTGTTACAAACTTAAGACAGTAATAAGACTGAACAAAATTAATTCATTCCTAAATCCAGTGCTTCATACCAAAAACACAGCTGTATTTTCAGTTACATGTTTTGACCTGCACAGACATGATTAATCTTGTTTATGAAGGGTCACTCTTCAGTATTAGGTATGATGTCATAACATGCGACTATGATATGATTTAATTCTTTGTCTAATATTGGTTTTTTATAGCTTAAAAATTATGTTAACAAAGCTAAACAATAAAAAACGAGCTAACAAAATAAAATGTAGGAGCTTAAAATACTAACTATACGTTGAAAAATGAAAAAAATCCTTTAATTAAAATTTAAACATCTTTCAAAAATGGTGGATGATAGAAAGTTTCTGAGTTCATATTCGTTTTCAGCATCAAAAAGCAGATTAAAATCATGTATTGTATGTTAGGAAACAAAAATTATGTTTGTAATTGTAATAAGACGAATGTTTTAAAACAAATGTGTAAAAAAAATATTACAATAATATTTTTTCAACTCTAAACAAGATACTTTCATAAATTTGGTAATCTGACACTATTTTTAAAATCTAATTTAAAAGTAAAATTAAAAATATATACTCATATACTCCATATAATATTTTAGAATATTTTATTTTACTTTTCTTTGAAATTTAGATTGGTCTGCAAAAACGTTATCCGTATAAAAATAACCGTTCGTTAAAAAAAAATAAATGCGACAGATCTGCATTTTAATAAAAATTAAAAAACTGTATGCATAAGAAACGACATGAAGAGTGTTACTAATAAAATAAGTGTGTCTGAAATACTGAAATACATATTACATTTTTCCTAAGTTATCAAACTAATTTTTTGAGTTATCACGTGTAAATACTCTAAGTGTTAGATTATATATAATTTTAACACGGGATAAAATACTAAGCAACAATAAGGACAAAAAAATGAAAAATATGTTCAATTAGTTATGTAAACAATGTATTTTTTAAAAGCTTTTATTTAACTCGCTTTAGGAATAATCAAATCTTGCAACTGCTATATCCTTTGATCTATCGTATGAAAATCAATGAAATTTGGTACACATATGTAACTTCGATGACAATAGAACATTACGGTGTCGGAATTTGATATTACCAACCCCCACATCCCTACGCTTACCCCTACGCTAAATTCATGCATTCAGTTGAAAATTTTCATTACTCATGAACTATCGTATGAAAATGATTGAAATTTTGTACACTTATGTAACTTCGATGTGTAAAAATAAATATATTTACGTTTTTCAAAGCTTTTATTTTTAGTCTTAAAAAAAAAATACAAAAAAAATTACAAAAATATATTTGATTACATATAAAAAATTATTTTTTTAAAAAGCTTTTATTTAACTAATATTAATATTAACATTAATAAAAAAGGAAACAAATTAGAAAATCCCTCTAAAAAGTAAAAAAATAAGAATTAAATCAAATTGAGAATTTTAAACAAAAAAATATAATATATTAACAAATATAAAAATGCACTGAAAAGTAAAAAAATAAATTATATAAATATCTAATAAATAACCAATAAATAAAAAATAAATAAATGTAATAATTATTAAATTTTAAAATTAAAAGTAATGAAAATATTTAGTTAAATAAATTTTTGACTTTTATTAGTGTTATTTTACATTTTATATGAAAGTTTATAGACCATCCTGCTGAGATAAATTTTGGAAATTTAAACGGGGTAGATAATTTTTTATAAAAGACTTCGGAGAGACATAAATTATAGTAAATAAAAGTTGAAACAATTTTCGGATGTAAACTTTTTTTGTAATTTTTACTGAGAACTCTTTTCTGAGTAAGTTTTGCTACCCAAATGAACATCAGTTAGTTAAGTTTTAAATAAATTTAAACTGAATTTCTTGCGATTCTTATAGAAATATTCTGAAACTGGTACTGAAAAAAAAGAGAAAAAATATTTATATTATAAATTAAAATAATAAACTTAACTTGAAAATCGATTAAAAAAAACTAATTTTCATAAACAGGATATCAGACATGTTCTTCAGTAGTACTAAATACACGAAAATTAGAAAACTTTTAAAATATAATTTAGATTAGGGATTTCTTTAACTACAGTATTTCAAGGCTAGGAAAATCCTACCGCTAGAATTCAGATGTTTTATTTTGTTTCTTTTGCCACAAAATAATTATTTATTTACTTTTCAAGTAGATTTGTTAACGTAATTAATATAGAAGTATCTATAATTTAAAATTTAAAATTGGCTGTGTTAAATAAGTTTTTTTAAAATAATATTTATAATTTTTGTTTATAGTTGTATTGAATACTTGCACTTTACCCGTGCATCGTTCACAAAGTTTGTTCAGAGTTGAAGGTTCAAGTTCTACAGATCCCACAGACAGGTTTACTATCCTTAAAACCACCTCTGCTCG
Source organism: Lycorma delicatula (assembly GCF_047948215.1). Classification (NCBI taxonomy): domain Eukaryota; kingdom Metazoa; phylum Arthropoda; class Insecta; order Hemiptera; family Fulgoridae; genus Lycorma; species Lycorma delicatula. The sequence goes on along the minus strand of NC_134461.1, from coordinate 62,994,914 downwards.
GGGAGGAGAAATTGTGGTTATTGCCCTGTTGCAGGATCGAGTGTTTACCTTAGACAACTTCCAGCGTATTAAAATATGTTTTACTTCATACAAGTGATATTTAACAAAATGTGCAATGCATACAAGGTCAAACACGTAGGTTGTGCTTTCCATTGTTATAACAGCTTTTTATATTTGAATGTTTCTATAGGTAAATCAAAATAAATTTTTATTTTAATGGGTCAACGTATCTTTATAATTGTCCTTAGATAAAACTTTTATTTTCATTTAAAAAACAGAATTGATTAGATTTAAAATAAATTATAACTTCATAATAAAGATTACACAAGATACAGATATTTTTAAGAGCATTAAAAAAAAGTTGAAATATAAATTCAATATAATGTTACTATTATTAAGGTAAGCGTAATACATTATTTTTATGAAATAAATATGCTAATGTCGAGATAGGTTGTAAAGTTGAATAACAAAACATCTAATTAAAAAAATCTTTATATATATAAATGTAATTATTCGTTTATTCAAAATCCTAAATTTCCAAAAACGTTCTTCACCGATTGCTTTGAAATTTTGACACGTTGCATTCGAATACGCGCATGTTTTTATATACCTACTATTTATATATCTAAGATGTCACTCCTGTGACAGGTAAAAACATGCTTTTTTTGAAACACATCGCTATCTGTTGGACGTAAAAGCAACACATGCTATACTAAATATTTTACGATATAATTTCAATGTTTCCGATATGTGTGTTCGCTATAGACTAAAAAACTACCGGACCGATATACTCGCGGAGAAAAAGGAAAAAGGGAAAATTCGAAAAACGTAAAAGGGAAGAAGGGGAAAATGGAAAAATGAAAAAAAATGGAAAACAGGGCAAGATAAACAATAAAAGAGGAAAGGGGGAAAGGAAAATAAGGAAAAGAGAAATGCTGGAAGGAAAAGGGGGTTGATAGGGAGGAATGGGGAAATGGAAGTGAATATGGTAAAAGTGAAAATGGCAAAGGGAAAATGAAAGGCGAAAAAATAAAAAGGGGAAAGTACAGCTGGTAATGAAAATGGGGAAAGTGAAGGGGGAAAGAAGGAAAGGAGAAAGGGAAAGGTTAAATTTTGTGAAGTTCCGTAATGTTCATTTTGTTAATGTTATATAAAATTTTCAATTGTTACCTTATATTTATTACTATTTATTTATTACTTATACCTTATACTAAACCTTATATTTTTTAACTGTTTATGAACATAATAACAAATAATAATAATAATTGAACACATGTACTAGAAATAGTTAAGCATAAGCTTAATATTATTTATGAGTAAACACTTTCGTATCAGCAAAGTTTTTCAATAAGCAAATCCTAAACTAGATGAATGCTTAGAACAAATAATATTTGCCTGAGATAAGTACTGATTCAGTTGAGTGTGTAATTATTTGTTAAGTCTTGAATAGATAGAGTAACCATCTAAGTATGTGATAAATAAGTAAGATCTGAATAGCACATTGATTAAATAAGTGTATGCAATAGGCAAGCTTCGAATAAACGTAGTAATTGATTCGATAGGTATACAGTACAATAAATGTTGGGGATAAACAAATATGAGCCTGAATAAATACTTGGGTAATTAAACTTGAACGTAAATGTATTCTTGAAATTAATAGTTGAGTACCGTAAAACAGCCTCGAGGCGTAACCAGCCTCCTGATTTGCATATTTTGATAAATTGTTATACTTGTATAATAAGATTTACTATATTTGCAAGTCGCTGTTAAGGGTTTCAAACCGCAAATACATCATCTGGACGGATTTCTAATTTAGGCAAGTCGCGGTAAAGCTAGAAAACTTCCAAAAAAGCAGTTCACATTAGCCAGTAGATACAGTGCATAATGGACTTCTCACATAGTAGATCTCGAAAAGTGTCAAAACCACTTATAATTGCGTAGATGAGTTCATTACTTAAGTAAGTCATTATTGAGAGTAGTAAAACGCAAATACATTGTTTATTATTTTGATGATCATTTTGTATGTCATTCGTTTGTAAACTAAAATATCTCAATTGTGAAAGTCTGGATGTAATAGTGCAACATTTAATTATTTAGTAGTTAATGTGTAAATTAGTCTTTCAGAGAAGCTTGTTTTAACATTATGAATAAATATAAGACAATAATTAAAGGTTCAAATTAATTTAGAAATTTAGGTTTTCAACAATTTCTTTAGATAATATAGTATTAAACGAGAATTGAATATCTTTACGGTTTTTAGAATCACAGTTAGTTAATCACATTAGGAATACAGAATAAGCTCCGGAATAGAACTTTAAGGAACACCCGATTACGTATCGAAGAACCCAGATAATTCCTGGATATTAAAATGGGTATTTAAATTTTTTTTGAAACCCGCTTGTTTTTCTTAATTTTTCGGTAACAAATGAAGATATCAACCTGATTTTTAGTGTGTGTAATCTTCATGTGAATATCTAAAAACTACATTTAAAACTTTTCGAAATTCGACCTTTAAAGAGGTGAATAAAGGTAAAAATATTTTTAACAACGATTGCAAATTTTCCCCATTTTCAACTATACTAAACGAAATGTTCAGTAGATTTGGGCTTGTAAATACTCTTCACATAATATTTAAAAAACATTTTGGATTTTTTAAGGGGTGCGATGGTATAGGTGCGGTGGCACAACCAACACAGCTACTGCCACTGCATGTGCAACGCGACTGGGAGCATGTGCCATCGGTTACTTGACAAAATATATGAAATAAAATAACATTGACCGCATCGAGAAACGCAATTTGCCATATAGCGGGGAGTGAAGCCGCGATGAGGATGATAGTTTTATATATATATTTACAGTATACATAAGTTGAATTATAAAAATTCACACATTAATGACAAAGATGGTAAATGTACCTCTTTATATAATAATTTTGTTTTTAAATTAATTTCTACTAAACGTTCTAATAATGCCAAGTTCTCCACAAAAGTACGAAATGCTGAGAGGAAAAATAAAGCTGTTAAGTAAAAAAAAATATTTTCTAAAGATGTTCCAGTTTCTTTAAATAACTTTAAAAAATCTATGAATCATGTATGATGATAATTTAAAGTAATTTTATTGGTTAGCCTTACTAACCAATAAAACCAGTATGAAATTAACTAATAAAAATATACAACCTAATTTTTGTTTAACTTCATACTCCTACATTATTTGTAATATATGAGTATGCTACTCCTTGGAACATCCATTTCTTTCAGAATCATCGGTTTATTAGGATGCTGCCAATTCTTCCCTTACCTAGAACCCAGAGTGTACCTAGAACCCACTCAGAGTTACCTAGCACCCAGAGTGGTACCGTCTCGGCCTTTCATCCTGAGGTCCCAGGTTCGAATCCCGGTCAGGCATGGCATTTTCACATACGCTGCAAAATCATTCATCTCATCCTTTGAAGCAATCTAACGGTGCTCCCGGAGGTTATACAGAAAAAATTAAGAAACCATTTCTCCTTTTAATCTGTGATAAAGCTTTCATTATAAACTCATCTGCAGTATTTGGAAGCAATTATCAGTATTTTCCAAATTAACCAATAAATATAACTGTAGTTTTTATTTGATAGAATAACTTAAATACTTTTTGAAATACTACCGAAAACATTTTATTGAATTCAAAAAATATATCTTTCTATACTACTGTTGTCTAACTTCTTAAATAATTCATTCTCATAAATTAACCTTTTTTACTTGATTAAATAAAGTCAGAAAAATAAGTTTCGAACGCCATTAATACTTTAATCTATAATCTAATCATTTATAACTACTCTGGATGGAATCGTACTAAAAGGTTTAAATATGGATTTGTAAAAATAACCTTTAAATATTGAACTTTTAAAAATGTAAATGTATTTATATTTTTATAATTTCTTGACTTTAAATTATTTTTAAGAAAATCAGTAACCGAAATTTTGCTTGACTAAAGTAAAAAATAAATAATTTTAAATTCCTTCACTGGTGTATAAAGTTAGGATAGGTTTATTTAAAGGAATGCTGTAATTATCTAATTAAATAAATACCTTGAATATTTTTTAATTTAAATTTTTCGTTAACTTTATAATACATAGTGTTTATTTAGTAAAAGTAATTGAAATCATCTATCTCCGATAATTAGCTGATTATCTCAAACAAATCAAAAGCCGTTATTATTGAAATCTATAAAAAATATTTATTATATTTTAATAATAAATACAGGGCGTTTCATAATGTTCTTAGGAGTTCAGTACAAAAAAAATATTTCACTTACCTAAATGAAAGTTGTATGAGGTGATGCAGGGACTCAAACAGTTTTTGTTAAAATCTATAAATGTTCAACATGAACATTTATAGATTCATGGTGACACGGCACACATCAGCACGAAAGTCTAGCTCTTGCCAAACTCGTTCTAACAAGTCATTTTCGATAGAGTTGATTGTATTGATTATGCGATCCTTTAGCTCAGTGATATTGTGCGGCATTGCTGGGATGAACACCTTATCTTTCACGTAACCCCAGAGAAAGAAATCACATGGCGTGAGGTCTGGTGATCTTGGTGGCCACAGCATAATGTGTTGATTTTCTTCAGACACATCGCACGTCCTATCCAGCGCTGAAGTAATGTTGTGTTAAGGTACTTTTTTTTTTTTTTTTTTTTTTTATTTTTTTTTTTAAGGGCGAAAAACGGTTGAACGTTATCATCGCCCGGAAAATAAATAAATAGATAAAAAAATAAATAAATAAAAATAATTTTAGGTTTTTAGATAAAATTAAAACTTAAAACTACTATCACAGAAACAAAATCCGGAATGGGTGTAAAAGGCCCATTCTCGGATAACAAAAACACTAATATGTAACTTAAAACTCTGTTAAAAACTATCACATTAAAAATAAATAAAACTTAAAACTATGTTAAAAACTATCACATTAAAAATAAATAAAACTTAAAACTAAAAAAGGAGATAAAACTTAAAACTAATATCACAAAAATCTTATAACTAATATCACAGACGAATTTAAAAAACATACAAAAAAAAAACAAAAAAATCCGATAGGGAGTGTAAAAGGCTCCCTACTCGGATAACAAAAACAATACATAGGACAATACATACAATTATGAAAGAACACATACTTATTAAATTTTTTGCATTAACCCTATACTATGTAAAAATATAAACATCCGGTTTAAAACCTCCTTATCGTCACGCAAGATACCACGGATGTTACCAGGTAATTTAAATTTACGACGCAATGCCGCATAACATATGCAGTCCACGAGTATGTGGCGCACAGTCATGCGGCAGTTGCATCTTGCGCATAGAGGTGGTTGTCCTCTTGTAAACAGGTACTCGTGTGTGACTCTCGTGTGTCCTATCCGCAATCGACAGAGAACTACTTCCTCACGCCGGGGTTTTCTGTATGAGGAGTTCCATGGTAACACAGAATCTTTAATCTGACGGAGTTTATTATCGACAGTAGCTGTCCAATCACCTTGCCACCTTGTTCTTAATAATTGTTTTACATAGTTAATGAAATCAGAAGTAGCAACTCGGGTGGTGAAAGGAGGCTGGTTACATGCTTCTTTGGCAGCGGAATCTGCATGTTCATTACCTGGAATCCCTACGTGGCTAGGGACCCAGCAAAAACTTAATTCTGTGTTGCGATTATTCAACTCAGCGATTGCGTTGTAAATTTCAATGACGATAGGATGTTTGGAATAAAAGTTCTTTAAGGCTTGGAGAGCACTACACGAGTCACTGCAAATAAGAATTTTTCTATATTTAGGGTTAATGATGTTTAGAGCCTTATTTATAGCATATAGTTCAGCGGTAAACACACTCGTAATACTGGGGAGACCAAACATATAAGTTCTCTCATTGACAACAAAAGCACACCCAACCGTATCGTTTTGTTTCGATCCATCAGTGTATACAACCGCGTCTGGTTTCGTCTTGGAGAGAACACACTGAAACATCTGCTGAAAGACGATAGATGGTGTTGATTGTTTATTACATGTAGTCAGGTCAAAATTAAAATTTATAAGGCTTATTCTCCATGGAGGATATGAGCAAGGGTACATAGGAAAGAATGACGGTGTGTCAACATTTATATGCTGCAGCAGACGCCAGGTACGGACACCTACAGGTGCAGTACGACGTGGATGATCCTCATACTTTCCTAGATTAGGATTTTTAAAGACTGACTCAAGAGCCGGGTGATTTGGCTGTCCTCTGAGACGAGCAAAATACGATAATAAAAGCTGGTCTCGTCTATCCCAAAGTGATGGTTCACCACAGTCTACAAGTAAGCTTGCGACAGGACTTGATCTAAACGCGCCTGTGGCAAGCCGAAGGAAAGCATGATGTACACTATCCAGCATTTTAAGCACGGTTTGACGAGCTGATGAGTAGGCCACACAACCGTAATCTAAACGGGAGCGAACAAAGGAATAGTAAAAACGTATCATACATGATCTATCGGCTCCCCAGTTGGTGTTAGTAAGGACTCGCATCATATCTAAAATTTTGGAACATTTTGTTTTCAATTCTTTTAAATGTTTAACCCAAGTAAGACGACTATCAAAAATTAAACGTAAAAACTTAACGTAATTAGAGATAGTAATAGTCTCACCGTTCAGAAAAATTTGCGGAATAGAAGGGTTTCGTAGCCGAGAAAAAACTACACATTTTGTTTTTTCGGATGAAAATGTGAAACCAGTAATCCTGGACCAAGCTTCAAGGTGATATATAGTGTTCTGCAGTAGTCTCTCTGCTGTAGGTGCCGAACGGCTTGCAATGTAGATAGCAAAGTCGTCAGCAAATAGAGAGCATGAGACAGGAGCCTGAACACATTTGGTAATATCATTTATGGCTACAGAAAATAAGGTGGCACTTAATACACTACCTTGGGGCACTCCATTCTCCAAGATGACACTATCTGAGAGCGAATCATCTACACGAACACGAGCCGTTCGGTGATTTAAGAATCCCCGGATAAAAGCAAGCATATTGCCCTTGATTCCCCATTTTTGGAGAGTGTTAAGAATACCACGTCGCCAGGCTGTGTCATACGCCTTTTTTATATCAAAGAAGATAGCGACGAGGTGTTGCCGATTGAGGAAAGCGTTTTGTATGGCTGTTTCTAGTGACACTAAATGGTCAATAGAAGATCGTCCTTGTCGAAAACCACACTGTTCTGGAGATAGAAAGCCATGTTTCTCCAAGTACCATGTAAGTCTGCGGTTTACCATTCTCTCCATTATTTTACACAAAACGCTTGTTAATGAAATAGGGCGATAGCTTGAAGGGTTCGTCTGGTCTTTACCAGGTTTTGGTACTGGTATAATAAATGCTTCTGACCAGCCGGGTGGGAAGACTTGTTCGGAGAATAAACCGTTGAAAATATTCAAAAGTTGTTGTAGTGCCAAATTAGGAAGGTGTGAAAGCATGGAAAGGCGAATGTTGTCCGGTCCAGGGGAAGTGTCCCGTGAATTTTTAAGTGCATGTAACAATTCTTTAAATACGAATGGAGTGTTTAATTCACCAACCGAATCACCAATGTTTAACGACAACACCTCCATTTGTATCTTGTACCGTTGAAAATCGTAATTATATGATGAGGTGAGAGACACCGAGCGGAAAGATTTTGCTAGACTATTTGCCACTTCCGAGGATGATGAAAGGAGTTCTCCTTCATCAATAAGACCAAGAATAGATTGTTTCGGTGATCCGAAGATTGCACGAATTTTCTTCCATACAGTAGACGTGGAAGTAGTGCGCGAGATAGTGCTCACGTATTTCGTCCATGAATTCCTCTTAGCGTCCAAGAATACTCGACGGCACACCGCTCTAGCCCTGCGGTATAAATTTAGGTGTTCTGTTGTGGGCCTACGATTAAATTTACGTAGTGCCTGCCGTCGATTCCTAATAGCAATTTTGCATTCATCGTTCCACCATGGAACGAAAGGACGTCTAGGATTACCCGATGTTTGTGGGATATACCTGTTGGCATTCTTAAGTATCATGGACGTAAAAGAAGAATATTGGTCGAGGATGTTCGCTCCATCGTCATACTGAGATTGGAATGCTTTACAGTATCCGTTCCAATCTGCCTTTTCAACAATCCATCTCCGTGGCATTCTTTTAATCTCGCAGTCTACACCGAAACTAATAATAATTGGTCTATGATCACTGCCGTGATAGTCATCACAAATCGACCAATTAAGATGAGGGAGTACATTCGGTGAGCATATGGAAAGATCAAGGTTAGATGCAGCACCAGTTGATTAGGACATAAATGTGTGTGATCCATTATTCAGTAGGCAAAGGTCAAAATCTTGTCTCAATCTGTTTATCATATTTCCTCGAGTGGAGCAGAAGGTTGAGCCCCAGGAAATATGATGGGCATTGAAGTCTCCTACTATTAACGATGGAGATGGTATTTGTGTAAGGAGATTTGAGACATCTAAAGAACTGAACACAGTGTTTGGTGAGAGATACAGATTGCAGATATGCAATTTGAAGGGAATAGTGACCTTTACTGCAATAGCAGGAATGACAGTGGTTAGTTGAATTCTTGTAGCTGACACCCCATTCTTCATGAAAATCGCTACTCCACCACTCTCCCTACTGTCTACTAGGCAGTCGTATCTCTCGCAGAAGTATCCTCTAAGAGTAATTCGGTCATGTTGTAGAAGGTGAGTTTCCTGGAAACACATGATTAGTGGATCATGTGTGTGCGCCAGTACTCTAATATCTTCAATGCGGGACCGAATACCTCTAACATTCCACTGAATAATGTTCATAAGTGTAAAAAACAAATAAAAAAAATAAATTTCGGAAACTATATAATAATTAGTTGTACGTGATTCGGTTTTTCTTTTTTGTATTTTTTATTTTAAAGAACTCGGATGCCCTAGGGTCGGGTGGTTCTTCAACCATATCCTCCAGTATATGAGGTGATGGTGGAGGAGATTTATTTGAATGGGATGCTGTAGTTGACATCCCAGAAGAGATAGTTATGTGGGTTCCCTTTATGGGGAGCTTATTAGGTGGCTTACTGCCAGCTGTGATAGTCTCTATTCGTGGCGGTACGATTTTGGGAATAGGAACTTTCGTATGTATCTTACTGTTTGATTCACTAGCTGCGACGGAGGACTTTTTATTCATTTTTGTCAGCTCTGAGATAGTGGCTGTAAGTGAAGCTACTTGATCAGATAGCATCTGAACAAGTTTTTTAAGCTCATTGCAGGATCCGCACTGTTGATTATTAGCATTTGTAGGAATTTGTTTAGTTGTAGCGGTGGCAAAAGATATGTCTGGTTTAACCAGGTTCCGTGAGTTGTTTATCTTTTTATATTCTCTACGTGCAGCCGGAAAAGATATTTTTTGCTCCGTACAGATTTTGAGAATTGCCTTTTCTTCTTTAAAAGTTGGGCAATCTCGGGAGCGGGCTGTATGTGGACCACTGCAGTTTGCACATTTTTCACTTTCTTTGCAGTTAGTGTCGTTGTGACCTTCTTTACCACATCGAGCACAGATCTCAGTTTTCGTGCAAGATGTTGTAGTATGACCAAAACCTTGGCATCTGAAACATCGCCGTGGGTTGGGTATGAATGGTCGTACCCGAACCGAGAGGTAACCCACTTTAATCTTCTCTGGTGGAACAGGGAGATTGAATGTTAATATAAGAGACGGTGTCGGTTCTTCTGTTCCGTTCTGCCGTCTCATTATACGCTTCACCTCAACAACATCTTGGTGGCAAAGCTCATCAACTATTTCCGAGATATCTATATCTAGAAGGTCTCTACAAAAAATTACACCCCGGCTCGTATTTAACGTTTTGTGGCATTCTGTACTTATATTTATACCACCCATATTACGGAGACGTAAGATAGATCGACTCTGCTCATCGTTGAATGTTTCAACCAGAATCGATCCGTCGCGTAATTTCCTGATATTCTTCGGGGAGCCACTTGCACCTGTTATGGTTTTGTTTATTAAAAACGGTGAGACCTTTTGAAGGGAGCCACCTTCCTGACTATTTCTGAGAACAACGAATCTAATATTTTTATATTTTGATTCTTTCTCTTTTGTAGGACTTTTATCCTCGTCAGACGAAGCTGATCGAGGTCTCTTCGCAAGACTTGAATTGGTGGTTTTTTCAGATGGACCACCAACCATCATTGTGTTAATTGTTGGAACTGAAATTTTGGTCCCACGAGTACCGGCGAAAAATGGACCACTCCAGCAGAGCGCACGCGTACTGGAGTTAGAGCTAAATACAACTGGGTTCGCCCTGGTGCCCAGAGGACATCGTTCGGGACTCACTACGTAGAGCCATTCACCCATCGGCACGATTTGTTCCCACCTTGGGTTACGGTTGCGTTTCGTAAGATGTCGCAACACCACCGAGTGTTAATGTAAGAAATATCAGTGTAGGATGTTGTTGTGTAATTGTGTAAGTGTGTATGTTGTAATTTATGTAGTGTTCTTGGTGTAGTATATGTGTATAATGTAAAGTGTTCTGCAGCTCACTGTATAGTGGGAAGAATAGCTGCAGAGGCTAGGCCCGTGGGGACGCCAACCCCCAAAGTCTTAAAGAATAAGACTCCCCGTCGGGGAGTGTTAAGGTACTGTCGAACTTCATTACGAAAATGGGCAGGACAACCATCTTGCTAATAAATGAAGTCGTTGAGTAGCTGAGGCATAAGCCATAATTGTAACGTATATCATGCCGGTTACTGTCGTTTCCGTAAAAAAGAACGGCTGATACACTGCCTCACGAGAGATCGCACAAAAAGCGTTTACTTTCGGAGAATCCCGAATGTGTTCCACATAAGTGTGTGGGTTTTCAGTTCCCCAAACTCGCATGTTATGACGGTTTACTTTGCCGCTAATATGGAAAGTAGCTTCATCGCTGAAAATTATCTTGTTTAGAAAACCTACATCTAACAACATCTTTTCCTGTAACTGTAAACAAAAATCGAGCCTACGTGTTTCATCTCCATCAGAAAGAAAGACGCTGGATTAATTGAAGATGGTACGGTTTGCATAATAAACGTTTACCAAAAAACTCTCCACATTGTTGTTCTCGAAATTCCTAATTCTCTGCCTGCAGCCGCAGTCGATTTTGACGGGCTGCGAATGAAAGTTGCACGCACACGTTTGACATTGACTTCTGAGGTTGATGGACGACCAGCTGATTTTCGCTTGCACAAGAAACCAGTTTCAGTGAATTGTTTATACCATGCACGAATTGAATTGTCACTTGGTGACTCCTTATGAAATTTCAACCGAAACGCACATTGCACAGAAATTACTGACTTTGACTAGTGAAATTCTAACACACAAAACGACTTCTCGCTTCCCTTGGCAGCCATTTTCTCTACTGTCGACCCATAGCGAGCGAATGGTTTACTAACTGCCTAGTATATGTGAAAAAAAACTATTTTAAGTACTCTTTCGTACAGTACTTGTTGAATTATTATGAGTGAAATAGTTTTTTGTTAATGAATTTTCAAAACCCCGAAGAACATTATGAAACGCCCTGTATATTCTTACATTATATTCTTTATTTCTTATTAAAATGATTGACAGAAAAATGGTTGTTTCAAATAAACTGCTACAATTAACGCAATTTATAAACATCATCCATTTCTGAACATGCACTAATAATTGTAAACTAAGAATTTGTTCGTAATTTATCTTTCCTAACACCCGTTCATTATTTGGTAGATTGCAAATCATCTGTTATTAGTTTGCAATGATTACCATTCACGATCAAGGATTAGCATTATGAGATATTGTTTCAACATATTTCTGCCTTTTTTTCTTTTAGTTACTGGTATACTGATATTGCATTCTAAACCATTCACTCATACGAGAATGTATTATGTCATAAGTAAAGTCCATCGGAGATAATATTAGTAAGTAGTTGTCCGTGATTAATTAGTCCTACTATCCAATCAGTATTGTATGTAGATTGCTAATTAGAGTGTCATTAGCAAGAGGTCGTATGTAATTGTTTGTCATTAATTATCGCTCATGATTGTGAAAGGTTTCTTCAAGAAGCATAAAGGTTCCACCATTTCTATCAGTTACAGGCAGAATTCCACTGAATATAAATCTCAATTCTAAACGAACTCGCTCATGGTTGGTTAATCAGCATATTATTTTATCGATTTAATTAAAATTTCTGAAATGTATCTAATTATAAACATATCTCTATTTCAATTCTGGTAGCTTTTACACGGAATCAGAAAACTAAGTAAGAAAAATATTTCTGGGGAACTTTCAGTCAATCAAAAGATTGATCAGTCTTTTATCTAACTTTTCTTCAATTCAGCTCTAAGAAGAACTATCTATATCTTATCAAATAAATTTAATTTTAATTTCTTCTCCTCCTCATTCTTCTCTTTCTTGTTTTTCTTCTACCAGTTACAAATTACGAACGTTGCCTGTTCACTCTTGCTCGGTCCCCACATTATCTTTCCTCTTGTACCTCTTGTAGATAATACCTGTAATGAAAATACTTACATTCATAATATTACTGGAGAATGATGCCCAATCACACTTATCTTACTTACTATGAATTTTTTAGTGGGTAATAAAACGTTAAATTTGACTGGGATTGGAATCCGAAACTTTCCAAATGAAAGACAGAGTTAGTACCGTACTCCATTACGGAAGTTAGCTTCCACCTTAAATTGAATCTCCATTTCCTAAAACCGCTGAAACTGCTGTATTTTTCTGTTTTCAAAATTACAATTTCCTTTTTGACCCTTGCCTCACTATGAACATTGCCTTTCAGAATAGCACCTTTTAAGTGATTTTAAAGTACGTTTTGGCTGCTTCTATGTTTCGCTATGAAAAAAAAGATTATATTAAAAAGCCTAGTTGTGTTTTATTTGTGTTTTTTTTTTAAAGCGCAAATGCTCTGTAGTTATTTTTGTCATCACATTCATAAGTTATACCACACCTTAAACAATTAAGATGTGAAACATGTTTAAAAACTTCGGTTAAACTTCTGTGCTTATTTTAAATACATTTATTCTAGATTTAGGGGTACTGAATAACAAACAGTTTGCACTTCCTATCGCCAAATCTAGTGATATTATTATTGTTTATTTCTTTACTTTTTTGTTTATAGCAAAAAGTTGAATTGTTTAAGTCAATTCCTACATTGTTATATATTTATTGACTCGATATCACTCGATTATTTGTTTGTTTTTATGTACTATTTATTTGTTTATCTGTTATTATTTGTTTTTATGGTCTATGAAGTGAAGGCAGATATATCCTTTTACTAATGAGCTTTAAGAACACTGCTTACTGATAACTTTTGTTATGGATTGACTTATTATGGGAGTTCCTTAAAAACCTCTTATCATGCATGTGCTTATTATCAAACGATTTACTTATGGTTCCACTGAAGGAGCCGATTGAAACATTACTAGTGAAAAAAAAGAAGAAAAATACGAGTATATATGTAGATAACAATATTTCATTAAACTGCTGTAGTTTGAAATCGTACTTCTATAGACGACCTTCAAATTCTTGGATAATCACCAAATCATTAATAAATTGAAGAGTTGATGAAAAATTAAAAATTATTGTTGCTAAATTATAGTTTTAAAAATAACAATTTCTTGAACAAATTCCAAATTTCATGTTACTTTTTCACTTCGTCATCTATGTAAATTTTTAATTTTTTAGAACAAACTAGAAGTTATCATTTAATCAGTTTTTCATTTTTTCCAATTATTCAATTTATGTTTATTGTCATAAAGAACCTTGATTCTTTAATATTACCTATATATATTTTTGTTATATAAAAACCATCTTATAAAATAAAAAAAAACTTGTACGTAACTAGTAATTATTAGTAGAGACTGGTGAATTAATTATATACAAATAATTATTCAGAAGGTTTGAATTTATTCAGATTAACAACTTTTATATATGATTTTTGTAACTATAATCCAATACTTTTTACTCAACTAGAATCCATTAAGAGTGAATTTTTTTCCACTTATGTAACATTTTACGTTCACAATTTAAATTTTAAACTGCTATCAGTAATTTTTTTTTAAGATAAATCGAAAGAAATTGCTTAATTGGATATTATTTTTATTTTTGAAAATTAATCAATTTAATTAAAAATGTTTGACATATAACTAATTATGAAAATAAATTGCGAGAAGTAAGTGATTTTTACTTCCTTGTACGAAGTAAAGGAAGTATTATGATTGCAAAAAATTCGGTTTCAAGATTTCAACGGAAATATCCATTTTGACCGTCCATGAATCCATTTTGACAAGTTTCGGTGTGAAATCTGTTCGTACGTGTGTATATGCGTATATCGCATAATTAAAAAACGATTAGCCGTAGGATATTGAAATTTTTAATTTAGGACTGCTGTAACATCTAGCTGTGCACCTTCCTTTTGATTGCAATTGCAATCAACTGAACCAAAATTGTCCAAAAAAACCTAAAATTAAAAAATATTTGATTTTGGACTTTTTTTAAACCGCAGTGAAAAGCCCTCATTGAGAGCTTTTCAACGATATACCAAAGTGGTACATATTTTCATAGGTTCCAAAGTTATAGCCAAATAAAATTTTAATTAATGAAATGTTTAGATCTTAGGGGAAGGCACATTGGTTCGAATCAGACTTCATCTTTTTTTTTAACTTTTTTTTGTAATTTAAATATATTGATTTATGAATAATTATTATCCTCTCACTGTAAAATAATATTTTACGATGAATAATAATTCAATAAAAATAAAAAAATTGAAAAAATATGAGAAGTTTTTAATGAAATAATTTTTTTTTTACTTTTCATTTTAAGAAAATCTGTAACTGTAATTTAATAGGCGTACAAGGAAGTTATGTGTTGTCCACATCAGGTTTTTATAATAGTTTACAAAAAACTCAATTGTATGTGATAGGCTTTTGATGAATTGAATCATCAACTTTGGATTCTTTTTTTATTTTATCAGCCTTATGGGATTCTTCTGCTGTATGGTATGAGTGTTTGTAAAGAATTATTCCCAACAGAAATAGGTAAATTAATTTGTTGCTACATAATACCATTTATAGCCTTTCTTATACTGTGAAGTATGTAAGCCAAATTAGAAAGTGAAACTAATCAAAATTGCTTTCTGTGAGATTAATGATATTCATTTATACAACCAGTCTCTGAGATGGATCAGCATAGAGAGCTAAATATCACCTACATTTCAGTGTTGTTGGATGCTGATAGGCAAGTTTATAATCGGATTAGTGAACTGGGAACCGTAATATTTTTAATTTTCCTTAGTAACCTTGGTATGAGATAGTTGCTATTTTTGGAAATGATTATGCCATTTAGGTATCACGTCAGTATCACGTCACATCGGTTTGTTCAGTATCACGTCGTCTGCAACCATATCCAACATTCATACATTAATTTTTAGATTCTTAGATTTCATCAGTCTAATCCAAAATAGTTCAGTTATAACCATTAACAGAAAACATTATTTAGTTTTATTAAATCAAATCGATTTAAATATTATTGGTTTTGATGGTATTGGTTTTGAATCAGGTTATTTATTGTTCATTCAAATCAAGTTTTGGACTGATTAGAACAATTTAAATTGGTGTTAATAAAATATAAAAAATTAGATACAATTTTGTTAATATTTTCATTCAAGCAGTTTTTACATTTAATTTAGATTATAATTAATAACATATAATAGAACGAATTTATTCGGTTATCTGTGATATTATAGGTACTATTAATTTATCTGCTATTAAACTACGAGTATAAAGAATTTATAAATTATTATAAACACAAAAAAATTATTCACAGTTACCCACCATGACTTCTGCATGACAGCAGAAGTCATTATTTAGATGGAGATGATGAATCCAATTAATAATATTCAAATAATAATTATTATTATTATAAATATATTTAAAAAAAGGAGAACGAAGTAATCCTGCTAATTATACAGTAGTAGTTCAATGAATTCCCTTTAAAAGCTTTATGCTGTTATTATTAACTCACGTTTAAAGGTGGTTACAGATTGTTTAATTACCGAGAAACAGATGGGCTTTAGAATAGGGAGATCCTGTATTTTTTTTCAATTTTTGTTCTCAATTAACTTATTGAGAAACTGAGAAAATTTGTTTTGGAAACGTATATTGCCTTCGTTGACTTTGAGAAAGCGTTGGACAACTTGAATAGAGAAATTTTGTGGCGGATAAGCAATGGAAATTACATCCAAGTCATTTAATCTTGGTTGTGCAAAACTTATATGGAGATTCTACAGTTTATGTAAAATTATTAGTGGATTTTTCACAGGAATTTAAACTGATAAGGTGTAAAACAGTGAGTAGTCTGTAAACAAATCTTTTTTGATACATATGTAGTTTGGATACTTCAAAATTAGAAAGAAAGGATAGATTATGGGATAAAAATGGATAATTACAGAATGGTCTCTCTCTTGTTTACGGATTTTAAGGTTGTGGTAGATGATAATGAAGATAATCTACAAAGATCTATTTTTAAGTCGCAGCAGACTTTTGCAGAATACGGAATGAAAATAGCCGCTAATAAGTAAAACACAATAATAGCCTTTTTGTTTCGGTATCCTGTTATCTCTAGGATAGTAAAAATGACGTCGTTTTTGAACAAGAATCGAATTTTAATTATCTTAGATGTGACATATCCTATTTAAAGGATAATGATGTTGGTAACAAATTAAATAAGTTTAGATCTATATATGGTGTAATACAAAAAAGGTAAAAGATAGAACAAGAAGGGAAACGAGAACGAAGCTTTATAAAGTTAAATCTGACTTGAAAAACGCAAGTAAAGCGTGAGTTGCAACAGAAGCCAACAGAGAAGTACAACCTACCGGGTTGGTCTAGTGGTTAACGCTTCTTCCCAAATCAGCTGATTTGAAAGTCGAGCGTTCCAGCGTTCAAGTCCTAGTAAAGCCAGTTATTTTTACACGGATTTGAATACTTGATCGTGGATACCGGTGTTGTTTGGTGGTTGGGTTTCAATTAACCACACATCTCAGGTATGGTCGAACTGAGAATGTACAAGAAGACTACACTTCATTTACACTCATATATATCATCCTCATTCATCCTCTGAAGAATTATCTAAACGGTAGTTACCGGAGGCTAAACAGGAAAAAGAAAGAGAAGCACGTGCAGCAGAACAGACAACAAATTCTTTAATTTACCGCACCTAAGCCTATCGGAATGGGGAGGAAAATTCAAATAGAACATAAAGTTATAATTAAACATTGCCCAGTACGATCATCGAAAGATAAAAACATCACATAAAACAGAAAACGTTAAAAGGTAGAACTCAGACTCAGAACGTAGAATAATAAAACCTGAAGTATACCTTCAGGGAGTCCAACGCGACTTCAATACCAAACAACTATTCAGTTCACCGGACAGCTCCACATGACTATCCCTACCAGAATACAAACGACTTCAACATTAATGTAGACGATAATGGATGACTGACCTAGAAAAAAGAACATAGACATATAAACTTGTTTTTTTTTTTATTGAGATGGAGGAATCCACCTCAAATAATTACGGAGATTCGTAATAAGCGTGTCGGACTCGCAACAGCTACCGCTATATGTTATTAGAGCGTAGAGCGAATATATAGCTGTGCATACCGATTAAATTTCTACCCCGCCATCCGCCTACCCGATATAGCTGTAAGGCATTATTTCATGAAGGAGTGGCTTAATCTTCTGCTACTGTAGGTAGATGCCGTTGCCACGCCCTGGGCCTTCAGTAGAGGGAGTACTACCTTCATCCTCACACCAGGACGATCCCAGTAAACCAGAACCCCCAGATACTTCGCAGGCAGCCTATCCCCTGACGTTTTTTTTTTTTTATTTAACTTCCGGGTCTACCGTTAGGTATTGCTTCAGAGGAGTTTATGAGTGATTTGTAGCGTGTGTGAAAATACCCGGGACCTCCGGATGAAAGGCCTAGACGCTACCACTCGCACCACGGAAGCCTGGGCTATCCCCTGATCTGGCATCCCATCAATGAGCCGTCCCTCTCTTCCTGGTGTCTTCTACTCCTAGTTTGGCCATGACTACGTCATCCCAGTTAGTAATCGCCTGCCAATTTCACGCTACCATGACACCGGCAAGTTCATCCGGTTTGAACGTATGGATAACTACGTCAACGTTGCTAATGAGACGGAAGGTCCAGCGTCCCTTCTCCGCAACCATCCAGCGCCTCTGCCATTTGGCAATAAGGAAGGTCCTGACCCGGTCAGCCTCAGACATATAAACATTTAAATACAATTACTGAGTGCCTCTTTAAAGGTATTTAAACTATTATTTAAAATATCAATATCACAGTCATTAAATATTAATAAATCTTGCCAACGGTGCGATCATACTACGTTTGTAAAATCGGAAAGCGTATTGCGACTCCCATTTCTAACACAGGGAACACGGAAAACCACACCAGTTATGTCAACGTCCACTAAACCGTGCAAAGCATTGTAAACAAACGCAGTATTAAACATTGATCTTCTATTATTTAAACTGTAAGTCAAAAATTTTCAGATCTTCATCATAACAGCTGTGGTGATAACATAAACATGCTGAACCAGATAAAGAATTTTTTTCTGAATAGCTTCAATGCGGAAGTCAGTAATACCTTTATCACAATTCCATACCGTTATTATTACTTCAATAATAATATTGTTAATATTATTATGGTTTTTTTTAATACATAAAAAGCATCAGAAACACATACATATTATATAATAAAACAGACTTAACAAATGTTATGGTGTCAGAAGAACACTTGTTATTTCTATTATTAAACTACACACCCAAGTATTAATTTAAATCAAACGCAGATTGTTTAACTCATTTTTCAACGTAATAATATGAATATAATTCGTAATATTTAATTTAACTTTTATTAAACCCAAGAGTTTGCAGCATAACAATATTCCTTCATAAGTAATGTACTAGATTTAAGAATCTGTATATTACAGATGTTGATAATTTTTCTATTAAAATAATAAGCAGAAAAAAATCAAATAATTCAGTTCTTTTATAAAAACGGTGATCCGTGAACAATCTAACAAACCTTCAAGGCTAATAAAATTTTATTTCGTTTAATAAATAGTTTCATTGAGACTTAGTTTCATTTAATTTCCTCATTTTGATACGTTTTGTTTTTAATAAACTTTGAAGATCTTGGTTTATATTTAGTTTCATTGAATTTTATTCATAACATTTCACTTAAAATCAAATTCTCTACAGTATTTTGTGTAAAATCGTTATCTCTTTGTAATCCTTTTAACAGTTATTCTACGCCAAATATAAAATAATGCCGGCCTCCGTGGCGCGAGTGGTAGCGTCTCAGCCTTTCATCTGGAGGTCCCGGGTTCGAATACCGGTCAGAGATGGCATTTTCACACACGCTACAAATCATTCATCTCATCTTCTGAAGCAATGCCTAACGGTGGTTCCGGAGGTTACTACAAATTTCTCAAAAACTACTAAAAAAGAGTTCTGGGACCTATTTTTTTTTTCTTTTTTCAATTATTCAGATCAAATTTCATATGAAACCACTAAATTTACTCCTTAACTTGAGTACCAACAATTACATTTAGGCTTAATTTTACCAAAGGAGCAGAAATCACAGAGAAATTTTTCGCCAGCCGATACTCGCTAACAAAGCTTTTCCGAACTTATGTTTGAATGAAATTTTTTCTTTATTCTCACTAGTAGAATATGTTCTGCAAATTTTGTTACACTAGTTGTGAATCGCGCAGCATAATACGAGTATATATACGTAAATAGTATCAGAGAGTTTTCATTAGTTGAACGAAAATTAAGGGATCCTAATTGTCTGTTTTGGTTTGTAACGTATCACCTTAGTTAAAAGATTTAAATTTGTTATTAGGGCTCTCAAATAGAAGGCTAAGTGTTTGCAGAAATAATATGAAAATAAATTATAAGAAATTACGATAATGAATAATAAATCGAACGTAAACTCTGTATCAGCCTTCTTAATACACACTAGTAAAATATTCCATAAAGTCTACGTACATATGTTGTTAGTTTATTATATGTGGAGATTACATTTTAGCCGTCAATCCAAAATTAGATTTAGATAATTGCAAACATTTGAATATTTAATTTTTTTACTTTATCTATAGCAAGGTACAATCCTTATGCATTTAAAATCATGAATTTTACCCTTTCCTGTAACTAATAAATTGTATTACAAAACTGAATAATTTTAACTTTGTTAATTAAGAAACAGGTAATTGATTATTGCTCAAACATTTTTTGTTATAAGTCCTTTGTTCGCATTAATTATTATCTCATCGACGGTATTCCTCTCAGAAATAACGTCAGTATCATTTCTAACAAAACAATATATATTATCCCTTATTCCACACGCCACATTCAACTTTTACAAATAAGAAATAATAATGATCAAAATTAAGTCAATCTCTCTCGCTCTCTCTCTCTCTGCAGGTTAACCTCCTGGACATGTATACATCTTATTTTAATTTAAAATTCAACTTATTATTAATATTACTCATACGTCAGATTTTACCGAGATTTAAGAACAGCTAAATCAATGTGAAATTTAATGTGTTTATATTCCATAAAAAGTTACAATACTGTTCGTATTTTTATTTAGTGCTATGTTATAGAGTTACTGATGCATCGATTAATTAAACATAAATGAAAAGTTACAAATTATGAAAAGAAATTTGTGGAGATTTATAATTTCGCCCATTTAAAGGCATGTTTAATAAGATTTAAGGATTTTTTTTACTGATGAATTATTAATTCTATAATGATTAAAAAACCCACATACCAACAGTTCTTTACATGTACGTTCAAGCGCACGAATAAAATTCCATCATCAGGAACTTAAAAAAATGTATGTTATAATCTTAATAAAACTATAACTTCTTCGTCATCTAAATTTGTTTATGTAACCTAATATAATATAAGAATGGTCGTCAAATGTTTAAAATTATATCGACTTAACGTTCTCCACCGTTCAACGGTGAAGACATTCATAATAACAGGACGTTAAGTCGACATAATTTTAAACATTTGACGACCACTGTTATATTATATTACGTTACATAAACAAATTTACATGACGAAGAAGTTTTAGTTTTATTAAAATTATAATATAAATTTTTTAAGTTCCTGATTATGGAATTCTATTCTGAAAGCGCTTGAACGCATAAAAAATTGTTGGTAAGTGGGTTTTTTAATTATCAATTGCATAATCATACCAACGGGTCATGTTTGATAAAATTGTTGTAAATTATTAATTCATCACAGAAGCTTACTAAGAAGCTTATACGTGGGAATGTGAAAAGGAAATTTTTAAATTATGAAAAATGCTATGCCTGACTGGCATTTGAACCCGGGAGCTCCGAATGAAATACCGAAACGCTAACACTCCACTACAGATATAGGCAAAGTGGTAGCGTATCCTTCTTCTTTTAATAAAGCTGTTAAGTCATGTTGGTCGTTTTGTCATGTTATTGAATTTTTATGTAATTAATTGATATTTTATTAATTCATTAAACCTTTATGTTAACTTCCTAAAAATTTATTTTAATCCTTTAAAAATATATATTTTTAATTTAAAAATATTTTGAAAAAAAATTAAACTTTCATTTTTACATATTTTTACAGATTTTACTGTAAATGCATTCTAAACAAATTGCTCTGTTTCTCCTACTATTCATTATACCTGAATTTATTCTTGTATTTTCAAATTAGTCAAGTAAAAAAATTCGATACATTCTGAATTATTAAAATATAACTAATTATTAGCAAATTTTTTGAAGGTTTTGTGGTAGTCTCTTGACTCCATGTTGTTGAATTCTTCTTCTGTTGATTTCAGTATGTCTTTATGGGGTTGCTTTTTTATTTTCCTTAGGATTCGGGTGGTTTTTTAACTTGTTTTACTAGATTTTGGAAGGATGTTTCTGATTTTTGGGATTTGATATAGTAGCCATGTTAGAGTTTCATTTTTACATAAATTTTTCGCCTATATATATATATATATATATAAACTCAGGTGAAAAATTTAAAGCTAACTTTTAATCAAACATAATTTTTGTGCAATATTAAACATATACCTAATGTTATTTATTCAGGTAACTGTGTATTACGTTATATTCATTCTTTTAATAAAATTAATAATAATAACAACTCTGTTTAAATTTTATCTTGGAATTAATTTATCAATTGTATTTATGTAATATCTCAAAAGCAATGGTAAATTATTTTTTTAAATTATAAATTATATTAGTCTTATATAAAATATATTTTACAGTTATTAGAATCCAAATGAAATTAATTATATTGACAAGATGCCTTGTTATGAAAAATTGTTTCTTCTCAGGTGGCCAGCAAAAGGCGTAAAACCCAGCTTGGTTTCTTCCTACTCACAGTACTTAAACTAATATACACCATTAAATATATACATACGTGTATATATAATTATTCCTTTCCTGAAATTATTTATTTCTAAAAATAGCACATTCTTTAATTTCGTGATACCTTGTATGTCACTGAGAATGGAAGAAAAGGTTTTTTCACAAAATTAGAAATAACTTGGAAAATAATAAAACGTAACTGTTGAGATTTTGGAAAAAAATAATAAATAGATTTTTCTATACTCGTAACATTGTTTTGTAAATCTAAATGTTTATTTTTCTAATAATTAACGATCAAATTAGAGCTAAACCCAATATGGCCAAAAAAATTGGCACGTTTTTCATTATTATCTCAATAGCATTTTTAGAAATGTTGTAAATAAAAATTAGAGATACACTAATAAAACGCAAAATTATTCCAGAAAAAATTGAATATGTTTCCATTAAAATCTAGATATTGGTTTTATATATAATGTTTTATATATATATTGTGTTTTTTATTGATATATATATATATATATATATATATATATATATATATAATTATAAAAAACACCAAAAAGAAGGCCAATGTTGGATTGTGCCAAATGAGGTGGCGTATCGAGAAATAGAGCCTGTTACTGATACTATGCGGAAAAAAGAATCTCTTTCTTTGGTCATTTCAAAAGGACACCCGAAATAAGACTGTCAAGAAATATCATTGAAAAGCTCTGGTTCCAAAAACTAGAAGTAGGATGGATTAAAGAAATTAGAGAAGATATGAAAGAATTGGGAATTTCCCTGACTAACCTACAGAATAAAACTGGAAAATTTACAAAGCCAAAAAAAAAAAAAACATTACATTTAAACAAAAGACAGACAAACGACAAAATACAACGAAGAGGGTGTTTACAGATGAAGAAAAGAAAGTAAGATCTGAACGGATGAAGAAATACTGGCCAGCTCGGAAGAGTAAAATAACACGCTTTTCTCAAAAAGATCTAACTAAAATTGACTTAAGTGGCCCCATGTTGGCCGTAAAAGCATAATAATAATAATAACAATAATAATAATAATATATATAAATGTATATGTGTATATATATTTTTTTCCTAAACGAACAGTAGGTTCATGTACATTTCAATATGTAAAAAAATCGTAATTTAAGTAGTAAATTTTTCCAAGACAAATTCAAGTATTTTTTGGTTTAATTTTAAATTAATAAACGCATAGTTTTCCGTTAAGATGAAGCGTCATTTTCCTTCTTTTACAACTGATTTATGTAAAAATTTATTTGATTCATTATTTAATAGATTTTCGTTCTGACTTATTTATTGTCAATGTGCGATTGATTATTACGGTATGAACTGGGCGTAGAAGGGATTTGGTAGTGAGATATTTAGTTTCCTAAATGGGAACATATGCGATTTATGGTCAATTTTTCTATACCTCCTTCTTTGTTACTTCTTCATATAACGCTTAAAGAAGGAGTTAGAATATACTGATTTTCAAGTCCTTTCGATTTAAGCTGGCAATTCCAGGAAGAAAGGTAAATATATTAGCTAGCTTTAATATTTCAAACGGGTTAAAAGAATTTACATCCTAAGAAAAGGCTCTATTAAATTACACTCTGAAACATAGTTTTATAGATATTTACATCTTCTTTCTTATCTCCTTCTTTAAATGGACTTGGGAGCCCTTTAGATTATTCTACTTATCTCATCGTGACTGTTCCTTTCAAATTGTTTATCATATAGTATACTCAACAAATACTTTATTTGTTTTCAAATTGTAAATCAATTGTTGTTCTTGTCCCTACTTCTAAGTTTTCATATTTGAATCAGCTTCACTTATTCTTCTTGAAGCTTCTC
Organism: Lycorma delicatula; assembly: GCF_047948215.1. Classification (NCBI taxonomy): domain Eukaryota; kingdom Metazoa; phylum Arthropoda; class Insecta; order Hemiptera; family Fulgoridae; genus Lycorma; species Lycorma delicatula. The sequence goes on along the minus strand of NC_134461.1, from coordinate 62,970,553 downwards.
TACCAAATAAACAAAGCAATATTTTATTCCGATCAGTATATAATAAATGCATTATACAGCATATATAACGTCAAGAATGGATAAAAATGCTACTTAAAAAAAAGAAACTGCCTCAACATTTACCTCGGTGTATAAAAAAAAAGTGGTAAAACGTGGATGGTCAAAAAATAAACAATTAATTTATTATTAGGTGTTATTTAACTTTTGTATTATTTAATAAAGACAAAGTAATATTTTCTCAATAAAAGAAAATTTTTTAATTTTATTTTTAACTAATTGATGAAATCTTTTAAATGGTTCAGTAATTTGTTAAATGTGGCAGCAGAAATATAACACCCTTTTTTCTTGTAAAGCAAAGTATTATTTTGAAACACATTTTTATTTTTATTTTTTTAACAATAAGTGATATTTTTTAATGTAATTTTGTTAAATATCCTTATTAAATGTTACGTGTTTGGTAAAGATATGTTTTCTTCATATTCAGATAAAACAGAGATAAGTAAATCCACAGTTACCTCCAGTTTTGCAGTGAAATTTTTAATATAATTGTATGTATTAAATAATAAAGAGTAACCATTAAAAACTTAATAAAAAATAAAAACTCGGGGCCATAACTCACATGATAGAATTTTCTTTGTCTGCATACTCCTCAAATCGTAAATACCAAGCAAATTAATTAATTCAAGAGTGTACGTTTGAGTGTACTCAAGAGACTCACAACCTTGCCCACCGGGCTGGGCTAGTGGTTAACTCGTCAACGCAAATCAGCAGATTTCAAAGTCGAGAGTTCTAAAGTTCAGTAAAGGTAAACTTTTGTACGGATTTGAATACTGGATCGTGGATACAAGTGTTCTTTGGTGGTTAATTGATTCTTTGATGTGGTATTTTTTGATTCTTCGGTGTTCTTTGATGTGGTTAATTGAATCCACTCATCTCAGGAATAGTCGACCTGAGATTGTACAAGCCTACACTTCATTTACATTCATACATATCATCTTCATCTCATCATTCTATCTTCATATCATCTTCATTCTCGAAGTAAAATACCTTACGGTAGTTCCGCAGGCTAAACAGAAAGAGACTCTCAACCATGAAGAATAATGAAATGATAAAGGGACAATTGAAATCGTTTGTTTTATGGAAACTTTTAACCCCCATACAGTAATGTTGATACAAAAATAATAATAATAATAACCCCTATCTTTGCCTGCATACTGACTTCCTTTATACCTACAATTACTCTACTTGGCCGATGATAAATATGCCTTGTTTTCCTATCTCAGCTATTAACTTCATTTATTTTTCCATGATAAGTAATTATCAACCCAAGAAATCCAAATAATCTTTATTTTTTAAGATAAACATTACTTTAAATTTTTACAGGATTCATAATTAGAAGGTATTTTCCCATTTGACCTGTAACTGTCTCCTCAAATATCAGCAGAGTCACATGATCACCCAGTTTTACTCTTTTATCCATTGAATTCCTGAGATGATTCCTTTTTTATCCTGATTTTTACTCTCACACTAAGAAAATTAATAATAAAGCTACTCAAAAACAAAAACGAACTACTGTATGTTTATGTATGATTATTTTATGTTTTATGTTTCATTTTAAAAGTAATTAATTTTACCTTCATATATGATGATTTTTCATGTAATTTCTAATCACTTTTTATATTATGGAAGGAAATAATAAGAAATTGTTTTATTTAGTTGTTATAACTATAATTATCTAACCGTGAGAAAACTATTATTATTTTTTTTTTTAATAAGTTACTTTTTAATGATTCGATAAATTATAAAAGTGAGTGGAAAATATTCTAATTGTTCATACGTACTAATAACATTAAAAATACCAGTACAATTGATTTTAAGTAAAATAATAGAAGATAATGTTTATAATTTCTCTAAAAAACATGAAGTGTTGTGTTTGTTATGTTGTGTATTGTCGTACTAAAAAAAAAATCTATTAATACTAGTCGGACTATAAAATAATAGCAAAATATCTGCAGGATATTAAGTATAATTACTTTGGTAATATGGAGATACAAATATTTTCTTAAATAGATTAGGAAACACTTATTGTTGGACATTAGACATTATACAGATGACTGCCGGATATTTCGTTTTATTTTAAAGCGAATGAAAACAAAATTAATTAATATCTTAAAAATAAATCCTGCAATACATCGCAGGATTGCTGTTGTCCCTCATAACAGCATACTGAAAAATATAAATAAATAGTTACCAGCTACTGACAAATGTAAAAGAAAATTACATTGACAGTTTTAGATCAAAATACAATTACAAAATAGATCAAGTCAAGAATGGTAAGCTTGCCATTACTCGAAAAAAAAAAGTGCTACAAAGAAGGAATAATTTAAAACCGCAGAGGTTTTTTCGGACACCCGGTATATCTATAAACAGAATGATTCAAAATTGCACGGTAATTTCTCAGGAAATGATTCTATAGCCAACAATTTAAAAAAAATTCGTACAAACATAGGTCAGAAAATGGTTTCTCATCGAGTTTCTGCTCCTGAAACATTTAGCCCTGATTTCTGTTGTGAAATTAAACCGTACTAAAATTCTTGAAATGCAAATCGAGGGGTAAACTTAGAACTTCCTTGTGGTATTTGATTTAAGAAATTAAATTAAACACTTGGGTATAATTTCTATCTCATACACTTCTACCTCACTTACATTTTAAGAAAAACGGGGTAAAACACGAAAATATTTTGTCGGAAAATAAGCTATTTTAGGTTTAGAATAAAATACCTTTGTTAATTTACAAATAAGATTTCTACTTAACTTTGTAAAGATTTTAATTTTGAGAAAATTTATGTAAATAACGTTTATTAAAATTAAGCACAAATTAGTGAAGTTCAGATTTAATTTGGAACAAAACACACAAACTGGATCGGAAAAGTGATACGATTTTAACAGAACAATTTACATAAAATAACAAAAATAAATTTAAAGACTTCCTTCTAAAACCTATTAAAAAAAAAATATTTTTTTCATAGGTTGGTAAAAGCAGCTAAGCTTAGTGTCTAGCACTTGACTATTCATTAGCGGTGTTTATACTGTTATTTTTCATTCAATCATTCACAATGGGCAATACTACAAATTTGTTTTCATTTAAATAGTTGACGGACATGTTGTTAGTTTATGAAATAAAAATGAACTGGCTGCTTTGCATGAATACCGGGAAAGATATCCAAATCGAAGAGTATCAAATTGTAAAATATTTGAGGCTTTGGAGAGGTGAGTTTGTGAAACAGGTATGATTAAACCACAACGATTCGATGCTGATAGTAAACGTTTTGTAAGAAATACCAACACTGAAGAAGCAACATTGAATGAGGAACAATTGTCCCCCACCACAAGCACCGTCGGTTATAGCATCGCTTTCATGTTTCGTAATCAAGTGTGCGGCGAACATTACGAGAGCAATAATTATACCCATACCATAAAACATGTGTACATGGATTTTTACCACCTGATATTATCTTCTCAATAATTTTTAATTGATTTTGCAGTCATTTAATAATTTTTACAATCTATTTTACAACAATTTTCCCCATATCTCACGTTAAAAATATAATAAATGTAATTATTTTTCCTGTTTAACCTCCGGGAATCACCGTCAGGTATTACTTCAGAGTTTGAATGAGGATGATGTGTATGAGTGTAAGAGAAGTGTAGTCATGTACAGTCTCAGGTCGACCGTTTCTGAGATGTGTGATTAATTGAAACCAAACCACGAAAGAATACCAATATCCACGATCTAATATTCAAATCCGTATAAAAGTAACTACCTTTACCAGGATATGAACGTTGGAACTTTCGAATTCAAAATCAATTGATTTACGAAGACGCGTCCATCACTAGACCATCCCTATGGGTATAAATATAATCTAATCAAACTTAACCTATGCTCGCTAGTCAAGGTTAGGGAACGAAGCGAGCGTATGTTAAGTTTGGTTAGATTAAATTTATAATTTTATTTATTTATTTGAACTTTTTTGTTTGTTTTCTTTTTCTGAATCAGTTTTAACCAATGTCTTCCAGAACATCCTGCTGGTATATATATATATACATACGGAGTGATTCAGGAGATAAGGGACATAGTTTGGAAACTGATTCTAAAACTTGAAATAAGGGAAAAATTTATATAAATGTATGTCAAAAATTATAGAGTTATTTATACAGTTGCCCCAAGTGAAAATTTCCCCCGCATTTCAAATCCCTCAGTGAAATGAGATCATACTAAACATTTTACGGTATTATATAAGGAAGGAGTAAACTTGATGTTTCTGATGTTCTTTCCTCAAGAATGGAATAAAACAGATTCCAGAGATGAATCTCTCTTAGTTTTCATGTTATCCAACGTAAAAAAGAATTTTGTAACGAAAAAGATGTTTTTGTTAATTTTGAAGTACTATAACTTTGGGCTCTTCTGCTGCCCCTACCAGCCAGGGTCGTAGTAGCACCTTTTCCGCAATATTCTTGCTGAGTTAGTCCGCCACGCCACTGTCCGCCCGAACCTGGAGATGGAGGTTCTTCCCTTAGCCCTGCCGGACGGAAAGGATTCCGGTTTCCTCTGGTGAAACTGCTCCTTTCACCGAAGGGAGAAGATATGAAAAGGTCCGCTCCTCCGCCTTGACCACAACTGTAGTAGTCGGTGGACCATCGGGTCGCTTCTTACTTGCCAGCATCGATGATGGTGATGGCCGAGCCAGATGAACGAAAATACGTTTCCCCATCCTTTACCCTGCGTACTCCACGGACCGCCATAAGACCTGTCCGACCCGCCCTTGTGGGCCACAGAAGTACACCCGCCGATCTCGTTCATTCTCCAACGCCATGGAATGGACCTGCAAATAGGAGAGGCTAGCTCACGATCCCCCGCCGCGAAATCAATGACCAGAGCCTAATCGGTACGCCCGAATACGACCGCACAGTTGCTATTCTCTTAAGAGAGGTACCAAGTACTCGACTGCAAAAGGAGAATCTGGCCAGGCTTTTCTATCTAACAGCAATGGCCACGTCCCTAAACCTCAATTCCAACCGCCATATCAACAATTCAGGCGGAGCCAACTCCTTCGTCCAAACTGTCAGTACTCTCAGCCAGAGTGGAGGACCGAAAGAATTCCTCGCGCCAGCCCTTAGGACTAGCCGTTCAAGATCGATTCCAGGGACTCCATCTTCAACCGTCCGTCGCAGCTCTTCAAGCGACCAAGTCGTAGCTCGTTCCATTCCCCCACCAGTGTTTGAGTTGCCCATCAGAGACAATTTGGTACGACTCTGTGGCTTTGTCCTTGACACCTGGCCGAACATGTTTTCGCCCCTGAAGTCCCTCTTCTAGTCGGTGTAAAACTTCCTCAAAAAACTTCAACATACGAACGCTTCGATCCATGTCTCTGGAGCACTCCTTAATCTCGAGCTTAGTTGTCGAGTGTTGCCGGACCAACACATGTAGCTCCCTCACACTACGAAAGAGAAGAGGGCAAAACACTCCTGTTCCACAAGAGTAACTCTGTACTTACTACACGCCGCTGTCCAGCAGATCCTTCTTTCCCCTTACCGTAAACGTCCATCGACGACTGTATCTCTCCAAGACAAAGATCTCCTCAGCCGAATGTAGGGAACTCCAACCAGCCCGAGACTTCTTCTTCCCTTCTGAGGCTGGAGGAGAACCACGTAGTCGACGCTTCTCTCCATGCTTAATTAACCTCTGTCCATCATCCTGGTCGTCAGCCGACCCTATCAGGAGAGACGGAAAATTTATTTCCGTCTCTATAATCCCTAACGGACCTACCTGACAAACCAACGACCCTCTTCTGGCGTCGAGCCGAAACCTCTTCAGTCTACCTGACAAACCAACGACCCTCTTCTGGCGTCGAGCCGAAACCTCTTCAGTTTTCTTCGACTTACTTCTTGAAAGCAAGCTATCGTCAAGTCGAATCTTCGCTATAACCATCTCTTCAATACTCTCACAATCACTGCTGTCAGACATATCCTCCTGTACGGTGACCCTAGACCCTCCCCACCTGCAGGATCTCCGACCCGTAACAGGAGAAATCCCTCCTCATCGATCGGGACGTCGCCCTCAAATCCACCTGGATCTGCCATATCAAATAAATATAATTCACATATATATATATATATATATATATATATATATATATACAAAAAAAAAACTACTTTTATAAAATTCGACCTATAGACCATATAAGCCGAAGGTAAACAGAGATCTAAATAGTCTTTGACTAAATCAATACTGCGTAACCAAGCAAACAGTCGTTGGTTACTGTAGATAATAGCAGTAAAAAACAAAACGAACGAAAACACAGTAAAATACAATGTTAAAAAAAAAACAACAGTAAATAACAAAAAAACCGAATAATAATTAAACAACACAATACCCTAGTAAAAATGTCGAAACACGGGGCGCGAGAAATTTTTAACAAAGTTAAAAACTTAATACAAAACAAAGTTTAAAATTATTTTGTACAACAACTCTGTTAAATGACTAAGAAATACTTAAATTTTAATATCAAAACTTGAAGAATTTAATTCTAGAGAATTAATCTAATGAAGTCTGTAAAAAATAAAAACAAAATAACTGAAAAATGTTAGATTTTGTAAAAATTAATAACTTTTAATTTACATTTTAAAAAAACTCACTCGTTTACACGGTAATAATCTACAACAAATGCTTAAAAATTACACCACTGATATCGATGCACTTTTCAATTTGTTTCCTTACATTTCTTTTCACCAACCTAACGTTATCTTTGCGTTTCTTGATGAGTGCAGCAGATATTGCAAGCGATCACGCAATATCAATGATCAATTCTCAGTGCGATTGAGTCAATCATGTGTGTCTACCTTATGCTTGTATACCTCTCATTTCATCCACCCCCATAAAAGTAATATAAAGTAGAAAACAATTATACCAACTGAAAACAAAACAAAAAAATCAACTGATCTTTGATGTATTGAGATTGATGCATTTTTCAACTCATTTCAGTATATTTTCTGAGCATGATAACGACGAAGATTATTAAATATTCTAAAAAATGTTTTACGGTTTGGAACTAGTCTAGTATACCTACGTACATCGGAATTCTTTCACCGCAGCTGGACCATTTCCAACGCAAAAGCCGTACAGAAAAATCATATCAGCATATTCTGCATGAGTGAAGATGCGGTATTTTTCAAAAAAAATATTAGTAAAGAAATTTCACTTTTTTAAATTCAGATACAACTGGAAAATTTAAGTTTAGAATACAATAAACATATAACACTACAAAACTTGGTCCCCAAAAATAATTAAACACAATCAAAAATATGACAAAAACAAACAAATAGCTTAATTTTTTGTTATTAATACGTAATCACAGTGACGGCAATAATGAGTAGTATGTATATTAATTTCGAAGTATACAGTTAGCCGCCAATCTAAGTTTTCAAAGGTCTAAATTTATTGTATAAAAGACAGCTGTTTTAATTTTTCCATAACATTTTTCTGTTAAGTTTTGTTCTGTATGGTTTGTTAATAAAAAAAATTTGATTTTTTTTCGTACACTTTATTACAACGATATTCATAGAATTAAATTTTCAGCAAGTGTGTTAATTGAAATTTACGTATCCGTATTAGTCATTAAACAAATTTTTTCTACTTCAACTCTAAAAACACATGATTTTCGTCAACAAAATTTTCTGTTGATATGAAAGAAAAAAAACGCTAGACACAATTCCGGAACCAGTTTTATACCATTTTTCAGGTCAAAATCATCAAAAACCGTCGAAATTACCGCTTATATAACGCCTTAAAATTTCATTATGACTTCATTTCACCAGGAAACTGAAATGTAGAAATTTATCGCTAGTAACTCGATAAATAGCATTGTCAGCCGTATATTTACATAAATATTTTTCCTTATTTCATTTTCTAAAAGCAATTCCCAAATTATGTCCCTCTCCTCCTAAACATCCGTATGTAGTACGTTTAAGTAAGAAAACTTTGTAATAGATATATCCGTGAATTACATTTAATAGAAATACTCGAGAAAACATTAACAAAAATGAATAAATATATAAATGTTAACAAATGTTAATTTAAATACCTAACTACCCAAAATATCGTATTTTCCAAACCATTCACAAGTAAAAATACGATTGACTAATCAAAATGTAACTACTTCACACCAATCATATATGAAAAACTGGCCAATCATTAGGCTGTAAATTTCAACCAATCACAATTCCTGCTTTAAACCAATCACAGGATGTGAATAAAATTTAACAGTTGGAATATAACAAATTTTTACCGATGAAATAAGTACCGTCCGTGAATGGTAACACTATATTATATCTAATTACTAAAACTTACATATTATCAGACACAAAGACTAAGAATCATCCAGACAAAAAATAAATTTCACCAATTACAAGAAAGAGAATTATCATCACCATTTTATCCCATAAGCATAAGAAAAATATTTGTTAACCAATCCAAATTCATTTATGATTCAATATTTATAAATGCATATACTACCTACTGTATACGTGTATCGTAAGATTTAAATCTAAGTTGAGAATCTACACATTTTTATAGATCTAGATCTATTTGACAATTGCAAATAAGAAAATGATTGTCAGTGATAAATTAATTCACTTTCATTTATATATACTTTTAAAACCACCCGCGATATTACATCCTCCAGAGAATAGGAAACATAATTTCTTAGAATTGAGAATTAAATTTACAAACTGATAGTTAGTCCGTTTCACATATTTGTTTTACGAGTTAAAAAATCCTACTGGCATATAGCGGTGTTTCATTTTTATTACTCGCCGAAAAGGGAAGTTGGTCGATACATGGTTACGTTTCAAAAAGGTAAATATGTCATTGTGCTGTAAATATGTGTTTTACTAAGGAATCACGAGAGGCAGTAAAAATATTACATTCAGACCGCAAAGCCAGCCCGACAGAGTGAGCTGAGTTCGTTTATAAAACAGGACCAATAGGATTGAAATATACAAGTGATCGGTAACTAAAAGTCAAGTATAACCACAAAAAAAATCTAATTAGAAAACATGGTTTATTACATTTTCATATTAGTTTTTGCTATTCCTAGTATATGAAATTTTTATACGTGAAATTTGACTAAAAATATTTGTCTATCGATCGGTATTAGAATATTAGTTTACTTTTTTCCAGTGAATCAGTGAGTGATAAGAATTTATAATGTATGGTTAAATGTAAATTCGTGATTTTTTATAAACAAATATTTAATGTTAATATCTTTTGACGGGAAGTATTTTACGTTAAATTTCAATTTCTATGGTTGTCGAATTTAATAATTTCCTATTTTCATTTGCAATTTCCATTTTTTTTTAATCCGAGAATATAATTTTGTAATGTAACATTCATTATCTTATTTTGTCCTATTGCATCATTATTTGATCAGAACTCTGAATAGTTTAATCACTAAAAATCAGAAAGATTTCAGTGGTTATTTTCATGAGATAATTACAACGAATTTTATGAGATATTTATTTTATTTATACTGTATATTAATACGCACATTTATTATTGTTTTCTTATTTAACACTCGTGGACATCTTTGTAGATACAGAAATACTACTTCATAAATTAAATATTTAAAAAAATTAATTCCCTTTTCAAGTGATGTGGTTATTTATATTAAAAAAAAATTATGAAAATTTGCACGGTTTATCTGCAATTCATATTCGAAATAGAGTATTATTATAATAATATCTACAAATTAATGAAATTCCACAGTATATTAAATCCTTTTAATATTTACAAACAGGTAACCTTTCACGAAACGTTATTATATTTTACTTTTCAAATACAAGTATATTTTAACAGGTTATCGTAAAAATGCAGGAGTACAAGGTTAATTATTTTTACGTGATATTTTATAATGGAAGAGGATATTGGAAGAATTGTAGTTTTTAGTAATAATAATGCAATTTGGTGAAAATTGATTTAATTTTCATTCTTCCTTACAGTCAACTGTCGTGCGTATAAAGAACGAAATATATCTCAATCACGACTCTGATACTCCTAAACCAAGCCGATAAAAAAATCAAGGACAATACACATTCAACTTTGCATAGCGTAAATTACACTTAAGTATCTCCGTTCCCACAGATCATTTCAAGAACTGACCAATCAGAAGATATTTTTTCAAACCAATCACAAGTCGTATACGGTTGACCAATCAAAAAGTCATTGCTTTGCACCAATCATAACTGAAAAAACTGACCAATTATAAGGCCGGAAATACAACAAATTTTAAATTCGATTTTTAACAAATCATAAACTGTGAATAGAATATACCAGTTGGAATGCAACAAATTTTGACCGATAAAATACGTACCTTTCCTGAATGCTTTTAACACTATGTCATATCTAATATCTATTAGATATTTGATCTACTATCACTATGTCATATCAGTAAAATTTACATTTTGTTAGACACGAGTACTGGGAAACATCCATTCACAAATAAATTTCATCAATCACAAGAAAAAGAATTATCATCTTAAGTTATCCGATGAGCATAAGAAAAATATTTTTTAACCAATCCAAATCCATTTATTATTCAATATTTATATATGTATATACTACCCACTGTATACATATATTATGATATTTCATATTTATATGTGAAACCATGTATTTCTGTGGGTCTGTACCTTTTGTTGGATGCAAACAAGAAATTATTTTTAAGTTATAATTTGACATATTAATAGTTCAATTTTTATGTCCTTTAAAATAAAGTAATTTTATGAAATAAATGTTTGATATACTTAGTTAAAACCAAAATCCTACATAACGAAATATTTTAATTTTCTGTTAATTGTTGATATGGATCAATTATTTAATGATACATATCTTTATTTTTAATTTCATCAGTTTATGTAAAATATTAATAATTTAATTTGTGTTTTTAAAATTCTTTAAGTATTAGAATTTAGAAAGCAGAAAATCAAAGTTAAATCTACTTTACTTCGATTGACTGGGGTCTTTTTAGTTTAGTTTATTTTACTACCGAAATTACTGATATATTATTTCCTTAAAAGCAGGGATATATATCTTTCTCAGAATTTTATTACTGATTTTTCAAACGAATTACGTAGCGTATATATATCATAAAGATTGCAGCATTTTAACGGATAAACTTGTCTTCATGTTTTATACAGATATACAACTGACTTAGGTTCTGTATTTTCAAATATTTTTTTTTTATACACCAGTATATCTATATATACAAACGAAAAATATATGCTAGAAATGTTTTATAAAAAATATTACTTATATTACTGTTCTTCAGTTTCTATGCATAATTTTTATGGCATATCGTCCTATTTTAAACAACTGTACGATACAAGATTCTGTTTAGAATAGAGTTTTGGCTTCGACCTTATATTTCATTGAATGATTTGATTCTGTTGAATATAAATGAGAACGTCATAAATAAAAATCATAAAATATTTTACAAAATTGTTATTTTTTATTGAATTCTTTTAGTTTTCTGTGAAAATAAAAATGTAATTTTTAGAGTATATTAAAATATAAAATAAGATAAATCAAAATCACAAACATATCTTCGTTATATCAAAAACCGATGAATGGGATTTGTTACTTTATTTTCCACTGATATATATTTTTAAATAGTTTAATGTAAATTGTTTTAATTACAAGTTACTCATTCGTTGAATTTTTATTAGAATTTAATACATATTTATTTCACATTAGCAAATTATGAGTTAAGCTCTTTATAAACAGTAGGTTGACATATAACTTTGAATAATTAATTTCAGTTTTGGTTTAAAAAACTGGGATATAAATTTCTTAATTTTATCATATTGTTAATATTTTATTTATTTTCTACCGATTTCATGCAGTACAGAGATTTCATTCTATTTTTGCAATATTATATTTTAAAAAACAAGGAACAATAAAAGATGGACATAATTTCAATTTTATTGATTGGTTACCACAAGTTTTGTAATTCTACAATGGTGTGACTTTACTACTTCTTTATTTCTTACTGGTTGATTGCAAGAGAAGAAATGTTCAATCAAGCATAAGTTTTCCTAGTACTAATGGGGGCATATCTGGTTAATCGATTTGGTAGTCAGTAATTTAGATTTTAAAATATAATGTAAGGTAGGAAGAAGGTCTGAATAGACTTTTGACGACGTATCCTCTACAGCCATGCATGTCAGAAAGCATCTTTTTCATGTATTTTTCCTCATCTACATCAGGTTAGATTTAAAACAGAGAAATTTTTAATGAATACATTATTTTGTTATTATAAAAGATGTTATTTTTTATTAAACTACTACATTTTTCATGAGTTAATTTTTTTGTATTTTATGGAATAAAAGGAAAAATTTCAATACCTAAGATTTATTTATGAACATTAAATATAACTTTATAGTACACAGGGAAGTCCGTGCTTTGCCTGATAAGCATCCCAACTTTAGGTAAGCGAATGGATAATTATCATGAATCTAAAGGGTATTTTGTTTCTCAGAACTCAGGGAACATTAGAGAAGAAAGAATTAAGGATAAGGTAAAGAAAAGTTGCAGACGGCATAGGATTGGGTGAATGCTAGGATTGTTATATATAAAACAACAGATTATCCCTCAAAATACTTTTCAACAGCAATCTGACTGAAGAGTTTTTATATTCATTCATATCCTACATAATTCCATTTGAAAAGGGAAGGTTGATAAAGTCTTCATCCATCCTATGAATTCATTGATTTCATAATTAGGTGATTTTTTGATATCTGAAGGTAAATAACTGGTTTTAACATTATATGAAAAAGTTAATAGAGTCATTAATGAGTAATGTATTTCACTTATTTTAAGGTAAATAAACCCAAATATTGAGAAATTCTCGTTGGAATGATTGTCCACTGACTAGAGAGAGTCTTGAAGATCTCCTTTAGGTACTGTTGTTTGTCTTCTTTCATCTTCCCTCTTCTTGGGAAGATAAATTCCTTTCTTTCCATTCACCTTACTTATTTTTTATCATTTCACACCTTGGATATTTTGTTTGTTTTGCTAAACATTCATTAAATTTTTACTAAGGATCTGGAAACCAGTAAAATTAGAACATTTTTGGTAATTATGTGGTTTTAGAGAGTTGTAAAGCTGGCTTCATCTTGCACTTTCTAGAGGCTATGTGCCCTGTCTGGTGAGTGTACAAAAATATCAGCCTGCAGCTGAAATGCTTATCTGCTACATAAGGTCCCAGTCCTCGTAATTCCTCTTAGTACATACGTGTTATCAAGTTAAAAATAGGCAAAACAAACTTACCATCTTCAATTTAATACTATACTGCTTCATTACTATCCTTACAAAATAAAAAAAAAAAAATGATATTAATTTAAAATCAATATCATGAAATATGAGAAAAACGTTCTCCAACAAAATGGCTATTACATGTTCATTGGCAAGGTCCTATGCACATATATATGTGCATATATATATATATATATATATATATATATATGTGTGTCTGTCTGTGTGTGTGTGTGTGTGTGTGTGTGTGTGTGTGTGTGTGTGTGTGTGTGTGTGTGTGTGTGTGTACACGCACGCGTGTGCATAAAGATAACCTGACTTAAGCCACAGGTGTGTGTGTGTGTGTGTGTGTGTGTGTGTGTGTGTGTGTGTGTGTGTGTGTGTGTGTGTGTGTGTGTGTGTGTGTGTGTGTGTGTGTGTGTGTGTGTGTGTACACGCACGCGTGTGCATAAAGATAACCTGACTTAAGCCACAGGTGTGTGTGTGTGTGTGTGTGTGTGTGTGTGTGTGTCTGTGTGTGTGTGTGTGTGTGTGTGTGTGTGTGTGTGTGTGTGTGTGTGTGTGTGTGTGTACACGCACGCGTGTGCATAAAGATAACCTGACTTAAGCCACAGGTCAGCCTGAAAGTAATATAATCGTCCTCAAGAATAAGCATCCCTTGACAAACTTACTTGGGAAAGTGAGTAGTGAAGTTACATTTTATTGTTTTTTTTTAAATTATCCTAATATACTTTGCCTAACAGCATATTTAATTCTTCAAAATGGCCTAAAAGTGACACCTTCATTCTGTTTACCACAGGATCTGGTTGTACAGTGAACATCATTATTTTTAGAAAAAAGGAAATCTGACTGATGTCTCTTGTACTTTCAGGTATTTTTATATGCATCACAGTTATAAGAAAGACTAGGCCAAATACTGTAAAGAAAAAAGATTACTGAATGTTATGAAACTATGAAATTTCAATAAACAACATTATATACTTCACCTCTAATGTAATAAAAGTGGTAGAGAAATATAAAACAGAGTAACAATTAGACAAAAGGGAAATAATTATAAGGACATCCCTAATTAAATAACAAACCAACATTAAAGACCAAGACAATTAACTAACCATAATTTGAAAAAAAAAATTAATTTGAAATAATCAAATCAAACAGCTAAACAGGAGTTTATGAAGTTATTTCTAATCGCTGTCTAAGTTTAATATTTGGTAAATGGGTGGATTTGATTTTATAAATATTTCAAATTTAAATGTCTATCTGTATAACATTATTTACATTCTGTCTATTAGCCGTAAAAACTTTAAATTGAAATTTATTCAAATTTTCAATTAAGTATGCAAAAACATATAAAAACAGTGTAGTCCATACATATATATTGTAGGTTTTTATAACTTGAAAAGGGTGAAAATTCCTTTTCATGCTCCATGTACTAAAGGTTCAGACTGAAATGTTAGTTAATGTTATTGGGTCGTCCTGCAGAGAAATTATACATAGAAATTGTCCAGAAATCAAAACTGCTCAACAGAAATAGAGAAACTAGTTTGTTAAACAAGCTTGTTTGCTGCGCACAATAAAGGATTACAAAAACATGTACCTGCTGACACAAACTTGTTTTGATTGGTGAGTCAATGAGTCAACCTACTCTTCATTTATAACTACTTACATTACCTTTCTTTTTTTTTTATTTTTATTCCATAAATTAGCAAATAATATTATGAATTTATGAACACAAAAACAGAAAATAAAATGTATGATTGTTACTTAAAGAACTTCAGTTCACATTAAGGTAAAAGATTTTTTTTATTTGTTTTGCAGTGTAGTTTTTAAAAATCTGCTCAGAAAATTTGGAATAAAAAGTGTACCTTGTAACATTTGAAAGTGGAATTTTTAAAAAGTTAATGCAGGTAGTTCTAAATTCAGTGCAGGCTGACTAAACTGTAAAAACAAGTGAATTGGTGTGCGTACAATGTTTTTCTAATGTTACCATGCACAGATAATGGCTACACATAAAAACAAGTTCCTCAATCTCTCTCTCTCTCATTGTGGAGATTCAATTTGTTAATGAACTATCCACTCTGTTGCTCACTCAACTGTAGTTATATGAGGTGGATGGGAATGCTTGAGGGGCATTTTATTTCTTCAGTTTTTAAAAAAAACTTTTAAATAAAAAGCTGTAAAATTAATTATTGTAAAAACAATATCAAGATTTCAATGTTATGAAAATTGATTTATTATTTTTTTTTCTGTTTAAAAGTATTATATTAGCCTGTATAAATAAGGAAAGTGATACAATAAAATACCTATTTTTTTCTCTTTGTTTTCTAACTGGGAAACAGTACTTCCCCATTTAAATACCAGTCATTAAATCTGCATAATAATTGGAATAATTTAAAAAAAATTAAAACCAGTTTGACCGAATATCAATTAATATTCTAATTTAAACCATAAACCCTGTCCTTAAATAGTTTTAGAAAGTATTTAAAAATTAACTTACTCAATGAAATAATTAAAATTAAAAAAATTAAATTTACTTGAAGGATGAAAATTAAAAAAAAAAAATCGTTTTTGAAGATTAAAAAAAATTAATCCCACAAAGAGTTGCTTGTCAAAAATATGAGAGTAATGTTGTCGAAATAACTAAGACAAAATAATCAATTGGTGGGTATAGTACATAAAATTGCCATAAAAATATTATTTATTTGTAAAATATCCTATATAAATAGCAAATTTGTCTATAAAATTTATTTTCAGGTTAGATTACTTTATAATAAAAAAAAAGGTAATTATTTAGTTGAGGTGCCTCACCCCGAAATCACAAAAAAAAACATATCAAATCGTTGTAAAATCTTTTGAAATTTATTTTATGATGGAAACGAAGTAAGTGTTGATATACTCAATAATGCCGATTCTCACCTCCGGATAACATAAAATTATTTCTTATTCACTACACTACTTTTATTATTTATAACTTATGCGTTACATTATATTGTTGTCTGCTATTCTCACACGACGTCTAAGTTTTCTGAGTTTTCTTTATAGAATTTACAGTGTTCAGTAAGTAAATAGAGTGAACTACGATGGATGAAAAAAAAATCTGCTGGACCTGAAATGTATATGTAAAAATTGTGAATTTACATCTATTACACTTATTGAATTCTCTCAGTGGGTTGATAATGCGAGACAATTTTTTTACAATCATAACGTTTTGCCGAGACACAGACAATGTTCATCATGTAATAACGAAATGAAGCTGAATGAAGATCGATACATTTTCCGTTGTAGAAAACGCTTTCGTGTACTTAACAAACGTAAGAAATATGAAAGTAAACAGTGTAACGTAGCCATTTCCCAATACGCCGATACATGGTTAGCCACCGCTAGGTTAGAATTACCTGTTATTTTACGTTTCTCCGTAATATGGTGCATAATAAAGCCACCTCGGCAAGATATGTTGTGTAGTGAACTAAATTTATCGTCTAGTACAGTGGTAGATTGGAGCAATTATTTTTGAGAAATTTGTTTTGAATATTTGTGTACTAATTCGAAAAAGGTTGGAGGAGTAGGCAAAGTTGTAGAAATCGATGAAACCAAAATTGGTAAACGAAAATATAATCGCGGCAGAATTATAAATGGAAATTGGATATTTGGTGGAATACAACGAGACACAAAAGAAGTTTTCATGGTTCCACTACCAACACGTGAAAAGAAAACTTTGCTCCGCATTATAAAGAACTATGTGCACCCAGGTACTACAATTATTAGTGACTGCAGGAAATCTTATGATTGTTTACAAACAGGATGCTTCCAACATTTAACTGTGAATTGAATACAATTTTATAGGTCCGGACACTGGGGCACATACGCAGACAATCGAACGTCAATGGAGGGAAGTAAGAAGCAATCTGCAGCGTTATGGAAATTCCAAACACCATTTCCGGACATATGGCCGAATTTTTATTTAAAAGTTGTGATTGTGATCATAAAACACGATTTCACCATTTATGGCGAATTATAAGTGAGATACATATTGATTTGGCAAATCGCGTGAGTGATTATTCTGCAGAAGTATCATTACAGTCTGATTCGTATTAACTGTTTAATTAATTTTTTATATCTTTAAATATAATGTTTCACTATGATATAAGTAATTTCTTCGTATGGCTATTTAATTTGTATTTGCGTATTTTTGTATCAGTATGTAAATTTTTACTAATTTTCTATTTTCCGACACCCAAAATACATCATTAAATGAATAAATATTAATTTTGAATGAATTTGATATGTTTTTTTTTTGTCATTTCGGGGTAAGGCACCTCAATTAAATAATTAACAAAAAATTAATAATTTATAAAAAATTCATAACAAATAGCCCGGAAAACTATGCATTATATTAATAAGTCATCGTAAAAATCGATTAATCCAATCTAAAAAACAAATGACGAAAAAAAATTTGGTTTATTATAAGCCCCTTAATGAAATTTCCTAAAACCATAATGAAAGTGACATACTAATTATCTAATTATTATATGATTGTAATTTTGAGTCCAGGAATGACTAAAAAGAAAAAAATGTTTCTTTCCTTCACGGCTTTAAGGGGGATTTGAATAAGAACAAATACCATGAAAAAGTATCCTAGATTCTTAAGGAATATAAAAATTAGTGAAAAGTTTACGTAACATTTTAGTAAAATTTTAAGGTATGGAAACCGTAAAATCATCACTCTATCCCCTTATTTATTTATGACTAAAATTAAACGACATCATTGCCGTATGTACAGAATCCATCGTGCCAAATTTTATCTAAACCGGTCCATCCAGTCTGGAGATATCAACTAAAAAAACAGGTCAACATTTAAACAAACATTAAAACAAATCATTTAGTCGGTCTTATTGGGCAGTATTGCACAAAAAGACTAATTTTTCGTTATTTTATTTTGTATAATATTTTTTTGTATAATGTTTTGGGCAAGAAATATAAAAAACATAAATTAAATGAGTTAACTAAAAGAGTTAATTTTTTTTAAATTTAATGTTAAAATATATTTTCTATTTATAAGAAAATTAAATTAGTATAACCGTAATTTGATAAAATAATTAAAAATAACCAAGAGACCTTACACACAAGCATCAAGTGACACAAACTCACTCACCACTGTGACTCACTGCATAAGCGCGTTTGAAAAATACCCCAAACAAAGTTAGTATAACCTCAATTTGAAGTTACGTTGTCTTTTATAACCTTATTGATCTTAAATTGAGCGTAATTGAAAAACAATTTTAACTAATCTTCATTAAATTTTTACATTCATAACTTCAGATACATTACTGCAACATATCTAAATTTCAATGAAATTAATTAAGCAGTTATGGAGATTTTCGATCAACAAATTTTATAAATAGTTTTTTTATACTTTTTTAAATAAATTTATGAATAATAAATTTTAATTATTTATCTTAAAATATTACTTATTAATATATTTATTAAATTCACACAAGCACTTTCACAGTGGTCACGGCTTCTTCAGATGTTTGTTAAATAAAATCTTAACTTAATATTAACATTTTTTTTAGAATTCTTATTTTCTCAGTCATTGTGTTAGTACTCAAATATTAAATACTAAATTTTAAAATAAATAAAATCAAATATTAAATTAAATTTTAAGTGAATGGTATTTTCTTACTCCTCACATCCCAAAACGTAAAGAAAATTCATTTTCAACCCCCAATCACACCGTGCGACCAAAGTAATGCTGTAGGTACTTTTCTTCAAAAACTCAGTAAAAATAAGTAAATAATAATAAAAAGGAAATGGACTATTTAATATTAACATTATAGGACACCAATATATTGCTAATTATGTAAATTATTTTCAAATCTCTACTAAAATTCTAGAAAAATAAAATGTTCCTCATCCTTCTCACGCATTTTATGTATGTAACAGAAAATGAGTGGGAAATAGGTTAAATAGTCAGCAGCAGGAAAGAATGGGTATGACCTCAATTGGATATCATTGTATTATATTAGCTAAATACATCGAATTTTCCTGTATAAGATGAGTACAAATTATTTTTATTTTCATTATTTATAAAGTAATTAACTATTTATATTTCTCTAATATTTATTAGTTTTTTAATAATTACATAATCTAATATTTTTATAACACAGACAACACTTAAGTATAAATTAAATTACACAAGTTTATTTGCTTTACTTTAAGTACAAATACATAATTTATTTGTTGTATATATTTTGGCCGTTATATTTATATTATTATACAGTATTTTGGTCGAGTTGATATTAATATCAAAATGGTACTTAGCTTATTTTATTACAGCTCTTCGACACCAAACAAATTTCTTAACTACCTTTGTTGTTAGTAAGGTATTGCATAACTAAGATAAAAAGAAAATTAATAAGAATTGATTCGCTTGAAATTATAAAGCAGTAAATAAGTAATAATAAAAAAGAAAACTTACTACCTAATATGTTATGGTATAACAATAAAGAAAGATTATTACTTACGGACGATATCTGTACATTGTAAATCATTGATTTTTGCAGAAGATAATTTTTTTGGTGTTTTTTTATGAGTTTACTCTTGGAATTCATGGTTCTGTTCCATTTAAGAAATTTTTTCATCTAATTACGTCGGGCAATTTAAAAGAAACATTTACCCAAACGCTACATAATTCTTTACACAGTTCAATTTAAATCGAGGTTATATGGTGACAAATGGAGAACGAAATGCGTTTGTCGTATTCTGAAAAATTTTGTGACCAAAACTTTTTTTTTAATTCTTATACATTTGAATTAGTTACATAATACCATATTTCTAGTAGTTTTTATAATATCCGATGTAAAATAGAAAAATGTATTATTAAAAACAGTTTTTTTTTTACGTTTGTAATAAAAACAACTTTAAATGACTATTTAATAAATGTGTAAAATGATTAAATGCGTTAAATGATTAATAAATGCGTAAAATTTATTATCAAAACTTGTCGAGATTTTAATTTTGAGAAAATTTATGTAAAATAGCCCAATACAAGTTCAGGAAATTTTATTTTATTTCTAATACCATATAAAAATGTTTAATTATTATCACTTACAGAAAATTAAATTAACATACAATTGTTAAAATAATAAAACTGTAATTGATACATTTAATAAAGTTTGCTGTAAATTTTCTAAGATCTGTCCTACTTCAATGTATTTGGTTCCACGCTTTCGAATTGCTAGCGTTACTCTCCGCAATTCTGCAAGACTTTCCTTATCTTCTGCGGCGGTATCTGTAATACAAGCAACCAACTCTTCATATGTATGAACGTTTTTATTGTACATTATAATTTTTCATCTAATCTTTATGCAAAAATCGAACGGTGTTAGATCAGGTGATCTTGGTATCCAGGAGTGTGGCCCACCGCGGCCAGTCCATTGCTCTGGAAATTGCTCGAATGCCGATACGGCATGTGAGAAGTAGAGAGGCGCACCATCGCACTAAAAATACATGCGATGCCATGATGCTACTGGAACATCATCTATGGC
This sequence comes from Lycorma delicatula, assembly GCF_047948215.1. Classification (NCBI taxonomy): domain Eukaryota; kingdom Metazoa; phylum Arthropoda; class Insecta; order Hemiptera; family Fulgoridae; genus Lycorma; species Lycorma delicatula. The sequence goes on along the minus strand of NC_134461.1, from coordinate 62,949,637 downwards.
AGCGGCAATTGTTTCTTATGGAATTCCAGGTAAATGTCGGAATTTAGACATCCTGGGAGAATGAATGGTTCAATTTGCTGATCGTAGTAACCTTGACCACACCACTCATTGACGGTAAATCGGTGTTGAAAATTACGTTCTACTGTCGTGTTTGGACTGACTACTGTCCAGATGTGTTGTGAAGGTTGTTAATGCCAAACCGAGTAAACTGATCCTCGTCAGTAAACAAAATGAACCTTATGGTGGTCCATATTTTCAACCAGTTGCAATATTTCAAATGAAGAGAAGGATCTCTTCCCTGAAGATTATGTACTCGTTGATTATGGTAAACATACAGCTTGTTGTTACGAAGGGTCCACCGCATCATAGACTGAGAAATTCCGAACCGCCGAAAGGCGTCATGTACTAACACCCGAACTGCGTTGACTAGCTTTGAAATTGATTTCATCAATATCGGCATCATGATGGGCAAAACGGTCGCCATGAGCACTAATGCTGCGAAGCTTACTCGTTTTTCGTAGTGTATGAAATGTTCCACTGAGTGTTTTAGAATTTGGAACTCTCTCTCTCTTTCCTGTTTAGCCTCCGGTAACTACCGTTTAGATAATTCTTCAGAGGATGAATGAAGATGTTATGTATGAGTGTAAATGTAGTGTAGTCTTGTAAATTCTCAGTTCGACCATTCCTGAGATGTGTGGTTAATTGAAACCCAACCACCAAAGAACACCGGTATCCACGATCTAGTATTCAAATCCGTGTAAAAATATCTGGCTTTACTAAATTTGGAACTCTGCGGTTAGGAAAACGTCTTTGATAATCTGTAGCAGAAGCAGCAGATGCATTTCCACCACACATCCCCAAGATGAATACTATGTCGTAAATAACAAAAGAATTTATTGCAGTAGTATGACACCAATTAAAACACAAGCGCGCGCGCACACACATAGTACACTATACTAGTAACAATTCGCAGCAGTAACACAAAACATGCAATGCACTGATGACATGGCATAAATTGCATTCTTGGCCAGCTAATTTCTGAGCTGATTTCAACGTATGAAATCATAATTTCTCAAATTTTCAATTTGACAGTGAACTCGAAAAAGATAAACAAATTTTATTGTCTGAATAACATTAGAACACTTTTTTATTTTATTTTTATCTTTAATACAAGCTTTTTTCCTTTCACTTTGTAAAAAAACAAAAGATGCTTTGTACGTGTAATTTTTGTGTAATCCTTTCGTTTTCATACGTTAAGTGTTATTGAAAAAATCAAATTTGTTGCAAATTTATTTGTTTTTTACTGGATTATTTTAATCAACTTTCTTTGAATTAAATTCTCTACAAGATTTTATAATAAAATTTACGCATTTAACAAAGTTTTTTGTATTACTAACGTAAAAACAAAAAACATGTTTTTAGAAAACGAATTTTTCTGTTTTACGTCTGATATTATATAAAATACTGAAGATTCGATTTTTAAACCTGTTTTATTCAATTTTTCAGGTCAAAAACCATAAGAAACCATCAAATTTACCCTTAATTTGGGTTCCTAAAAGTTTAGAATGGTTTTACTTTATTCCTTGCGCGAGAATCAGGGTGAAATATTTCGCTAATCGTAACTCGCTAACGGAGCGTTTACGAACTCATATTTATATGAACTTTTTTAATTATTTTTGCTGGTAGAATGAGCTCAGAAAGCACCGGTAACACTACTGAATCACTCTGTATATATACGTATATATATTGAAATATGGCTACCAACTGAATAATGAAATGCCATGTGATAGACACAGATTAATGTTGGAATCTAACTTTTACTGATCAATAAATGAATACTAAACTTAAATGATAATGTATAGTAAGATAAAATGATATGAGTAAACATGTAGGAATGTTAAGTTTTTTAAATGGTATTGCTACAATTGAGCAATACAACTCAAACTGGAAGCTGAATATTTCATTTACATAACAAATTGTAGTGTCTATCTATTCTGCTTTTATTTCATAATTATGTATTTTTTTATTAATTGTTCTTCTTAATATTAATTAATTATTTGATATACTGTTACAGTGGTTACTAAAAATCTATAATTAAAAATATTTAACTTATATATCAAAAATGTATAATTTAATTCCTGTCACACTCCTTAAGAAAGGTGATTTAGGCTGTACAGTTTAGATGCGTTGTTCAAATGTTAGTATGAAAAGTTTTATAATAGTAAATATTGTTAATGAAATGTTATAAAATATTAACAGAATGCTCAAGTAATATGAATAAATAATATATTAATAAAATCATTCCCTTTTTTTATTTATAATTGTAACTTAATTTTCTTATTTGTTTTCTTTATTAGAAAACATTGTATAAGCTTATGTGTGTGAGTATATGATATGAAATATTAGTAGCAAATGAAAAGTGCCAAACTGACTGGGATTTGAACTCAGAACTTTCTAGATTAAAGATGAAGATACTACCAGTTTGCCATGGAGAATGATCTTCTTTAATAGATAGGTTTTTTAGCAGTTTTCTTAAATTATAAAATCCAGATAAACATAAATAATAACTAGAAATATTACAATAACAGCAATTAGTTTTATTTTGTAAATAATATTATTAAATAGTTATCATCTGTTGACATTGTTTGTTCCTTAAAATCTTCTTATATAAATATATACATTTATATATTATATATATACATATATATATATATATTCTTATATATTCTTATATATTATTATATAAATATATTTTAAATAAAATTATCTGGAATATGTTATGTTTTAGAAAATACATTTTGTTGAAATATCATTCCAAAATGTTGATCTTCAGTTTTACAAATTGGAGATCAGGCAATTAAATTGTAGTTAACAATTCTTTCTTATCTTACAGAAAGAAAGTGATAAAAGAGAGAATGGTGAAATGTATTTATGATTACATTATTATATTTCCTTACTGGTCTCTGAAGTGTAATAAAGCATTATTTTGTTCATTACTAATTAATTATTAATTCACAAAATATAAAACTATGAGCATATTAATTGTGATATCTTTTGGTATTATAAAATAAAAATTAAACTAATTGATATTAAATACAAAAAAAAAATAATAATAACACATGAAACTTCTCTTTAGAATATTCAAGGATAAATTCTATAAAGTGAACCTAATAGTTAGTTTTTCTTTTCTTTGATTGCTTTTGTTGCTGTTCAAACTTAACTCAATATCATTAAATGGGTATAGACATTTTGAAGGTTACTTTTCCATTATCAAAATGCAGTAGAATAATAAATGTATAAAATAATCATCAATTTTAAGTACGAACCCAATACAATATTGTTAAATATAAATACAATCATGCAACTAACATGTACTTGTAAAATCTGATTTTCATTTATGTAAACATCCATCCTACAAAAATTAACATTAATTGTTTATTTCATAGTTCATAATGAATGAATTATAAAAATGTAAAACGTAAATAAATTATTGATTATTTTTTTTTTGCAAAGTGATTTCCTGTTTTGATATTATATTAAAAAAAATAATTATAAGTAATTAATTATAACAATATAATTGTCACATTGCCATTTTTTTCAGTTGTCAGTGATATGACTGCTTTAATCATATTCATTGTTCTTACATGTTCATAATCTTAATATATTTTATATATTATATCCTCAGTTATCCGTTCTTAACATTTCAATTTTTGCCTTTCAATTGACTTTTTACATTCTAAACAACAAAATTCATCAGCTTAGTTCATCTCTAAAACAGATTTTGCCACAAATTCCTCATCACATATATTAATCTAACAGTGTATTTATTTTTAACTTTATTAACCAACCTAGTTTTCAACATCCTTCTGTAACTTTACATTTCTTTACTGTCAATCTTTCCCAAATAAAATGTGCTGTATCAAATATTTTTTAAGAATTTCTCCAGAAAAGCACTATTTGCTAATCAGTCCACTTTTTATTTCTACCCTACTTTATCCATTTTTCAAGACTTTTCAGTTTTAAATATCTAATGAAATTATTGGCTTTGAAGCATTTTTTTGTTCTACTGTTTCTCTTTTTTGTCAGTATCCTGCAACAACTCAAACACTTCTATATCCTGTCTGCAAATATTTTTACTATTAATCTTTCCCTTAATTGTAACTTGGAATATTCTTTCTTTTCCACAAATAGAGTGATCTATTTCTCATTAAATATAATTAAAATCCGATATAAAACTAAAGATAATTTTTCTAATTAAACAGAAGTATCTTAATAAAAATTATAACATCAATATAAACCTAGTTGTTTGTACAATAAATAATTTCCACTGCCAAATATTTTAGTACTATCAGTAGTAAATTATTTTTTAATGAGAATTTTTAATTTTATTTATTCATCATCATAATCCATACACTCTTACCAATTATTGAATATTAATAGATATGAGGCATATTAGAATTGAGAATTTTTATTTTTTTTATGTTGAGATTAAGAGAATTATGAAAAACCGGTTCTTTGTTGGAATCAAACCCTGAGCAACTTAAATTAGAAGCACGATGACCCCTAAAATAAACCTTCCTTGAATGTTATAGCTCTGATGTATATAATATTTATAAAATAAATATAAATTGAGTGTTGAAATACAGTATATTCTATGATTAATTAACAAATTTATAATTTAAATCCTTTCAGAATAACAATTCTAAATATAGTAAATTTTTCCAGTTCAGCTATATGAGATGTAAAAAATTTCAAACAATGAGTATTTACGCATTGAATGGTTATATTCAGAGAGTATATACTCATTGAATGGTTACAGTTATAAGATAAACAGGGATAGAAAATGACAAAACCAAATCTGCTGATATTTCAAAATATCTATTTTTCATTTTTGTCATTCATTGTTGGATTGTTTGTTATTTATTCTATAATAAGCATGGCTAAAATTCAGTTGCTTTTTAATAATATAAGTGTTTTTTGAAATGTTATTGTAAAACTGAGAATGTTGAAGAAGTTTTAAGACATTGGGCAATGAAAATTGGGATATCACCATCAATGATAGTAATAAATGCAAAATTGTGAAAAGTTTGAAGCTAATGGAAAGTGTAAACAAGGAGCAATGTGAGTAAAGAAAACCTTTACAGGTAATGAAAATACAGTTTTAGTAATGCAAACCTTTACACAGTCCTCAAAAAGATTTCTCAGGCAATTTTTTCATGAGTTTAGTATTAAAAAAATAGCGTTCATAGAATTTTATGAGCTAATAAATGGAAACTACACACATCCCAAGACTTTCAAATGCATTAAATGAAGATAATCCAAAAAGACTCTTACTGTTACTGTTTTATGAAGACTGTTACTGTTTTGTGAATGGTACTGTAGCAAGTGTGAAACAAGTCAAGGATTTGAAGGTTTAATTTTTGATCAGATGAAGCCACGTTTAATAGAACAGTTTATAAGCATAACTATGTTTATTGAAGTAACACAAATTCACACATAATTGAACAGAAACCTGATAATTTACCAGGCCTACCATTATGGTGTAGTTTATCTTTTAGAGGGATTGTTGGGCCATTTTTTTATCACTGAAGGGACTATCATCGACATCTCATTCTTACAAATCTTTTTTTGATGAAGAAGTGTACTACTTTCAACAAGATTTAGCTCTTCTCCACTACCAAGTTATGTGATAGAATTTCTTGACAACACAATTCCTGATTGATGGAGAAGATGAAGAGGAAGTACTTCAAAATTCCCAGCACAATATCCAGATTTAATACCCATGGATTTCTTTCTTTGAGATGTTTTAATAAACACTATGAATGCAACAAAACCAAGCAACTACAGCAGCTGAAACAGCAAATTAAAACTGCAGTTAACATGATACCTTTAGCAACAGCACAGCTAGCATATTCCTGTGTTAAATCATTGTTGTAGATGTAATGATGTTAATGTTGGACATTTGGAGTATTTATATGTTTAAGTTAAAAACCAATTAAAGCATCATGTATGTAACCGTTTTCTTTAATCAAATATAACGTTCAAACTGTGTATGTATTTTTTGAGATACTCAGTGTAATTCAAAGCATAATCAGGATTTTTTGGAATGGTGATTTCAAAACTTTTTTTAACAAGTATAATTTATTTTATTAGTTTTTCTATTTATTTTAAAATAAATGTAGTAATTTTATAAAATTGAAAAGACTTCACACAAAAATCCTAGTTTATACAAAATTACACCTAAATTCTCTTCTTTATGTCATAATGACATGTTTAATTTATCTGTCACTTTAAAATAAATTCTACGTAACTAAACCATAAGCAGGACTCTATATTTACTGAAAACTTACATAAATTGCTCAACACATAATTAAGTCATGGTTGGATATATATATTCAAATTAATTATAATTTAAACAAAATTAATGTCAAATTTTCTCAATGCCAACTTATGAAGTAATTTTTTTTATTTGTTATTAATTTTTTTTTTTAATTACTAAATGATATAATCTATAATATATGTTTCTAGAAGCAGGTTAAATAATGCCATAACTAATGAAAGTAATATAAGCCTTCATCCTTGTCAAAAAAATCTGCATAAATTATTTACTGTTATTTATATGAAATATTTTTTCTCAGTTATATTAAACAAGCTAGATTAGGAAGACAAGGTAAAAAGAATAAATTGAAGTTTCTATATATTGGTTATAACTTACTGACAAAGCAAATTTACAAAGCAAAGAAAAACTGTATTACTGATACTTATTTTAACAAAACCCCTTTTTTTTAATATATATAATTTTTAAAAAATGATAATTTGAACTCTGCCCAGAGTAACAATAAACAAATAATGAATGACTTGTTTGCTGAATTCTTTGTTTAAAATATTTTTAATACTTTAAGACATTATGTAAAAATACAATAAATATTTTGAAAATAACCATTAACTGATAACCATGTTAGATTGGTGAAATATGGTGAAGTATTTAAATACAAACTAAATTAACCTTTTCTTTTACTCTATTATTTTAATTTATGTCAGTTTAACAACTTTTTCAAGATTTTTGTACTGACTTTCTTGTTAAAATAAATTATTATTTAAACCAAGTAATATTTTTTAATTATTATTTTTTTGTTTTATTTCAAAGAGTTCTCGTAAAGTTTTAAGTTTTCCAGTGTATAACACAAATACCTGATTATTAGGTTGTGTTATAAACAAACCTTATAAAATCAACAGAAACTGAATTCAATTAATTTTTGTCTAGTTACCACTGACAAAATAAAATGTATACAGATTGGAGGGGAACACCTCACAGTGATCTTTTATTTGACCTTGGACATGACTTTGAATTTATTTCAAGGTTAACACAATTTTTTTTAAATGGAATGACTTGTTTTTGACCCCACCAATGAAAAGAACAGAAGATTTTACATTGGAATATGTGGTCACTCATATTACCTGAGACCTTTTTTGAAAATCATTCAGCTAATCATCAGAAATTGTGTTATACAAGTTATAGTGTTATACAGTGATAGTGTAATATGAGTTACAAGTTTTTGAAGGTCATACAATATTCCTGGAATATTTTTATATTCCAGGCCATTTATCTCGCAAACTAAGGAAAACAGCATAAAAATGACTTTACAGAAGTTATGTGGATAGGACGGGAATATCTGAAGTCCTTGTCCATGACCTTTTGAGATCACCTTTTGAGGTTGTACCAAGGTCATTGAGTTTTTTCAAATGAAATTATCTTTTTAGATAGCACCATTGTAAAGAGAGAAAAGTGTCACATCGACATACTTGAATTTAGTCATGACGTTTTATGATTATATTTAATTTTTTCTAGCTTCTTGAAGTTCATGGTTTAAGAGTTAATCTGATATGGTATCTTGTTAATACAATTTGCAGTCTGTTCAACTAGTGAACAAGAATAAACATCCATATAGTCCAATGAGATGAGGATGATATTATGACAAGTAAATGTGATGAAGTCTTGTGCAGACTCAGACCGACCATTCCTTTTCAAAGTTGATATTTCTAAGGTTAAAATCATAGTAAACACAGTTATTTTTATACGGATTTGAATACTAGATCGTGGATAACGGTGTTCATTGGTAGACGGGTTTCTTCAATTAACAACATATCTCAGGAATGGTCTGCTTAAGATTGGACAAGATAACACTTCATTTACATTCATACATATCATCCTCTGAAGTAATACGTTACAGTGGTTCAGGAGGCTAAACAGAAAAAGAAAGAAGCCCAAGCAGTCCTGAATTGTCTGATTAATTGAACCACAATCACCAAAGTACACTGATATCTAGTATCTAGTATTCCGATTTGTACAAAAGCAACTAACTTTTACTAGAACTTGAATATCAGACTTGGAAAATCATCAGCTGTTAAACAACTGATCTGCAGTGATGAGTTAAACAATAGACCTTATATTTGGTGGACTTATATTTAAAACAAGAAATTTTTTAGTTTCTTTTTTGCAGAAAATGCAAATACTGATATCTCAGAAATCATAAAATTAAAATAGATTGAAGCTTTTAGGCACATAGTATAAAAGAATGCAACTGATTTTTAGGTATGATCATGAGCACACTCTTATTTTTATGGACTTCTTCTTCTTCTTTAAAATGTGAATTGAATACCGCCTTAGCTTACTCTACTGCACAAATTAATTGGGACAAGCTATTTTTTCTCTAAATCATTATGTGATTGCTAGTTATGTCTGATACCGCCTTGAACCGGTTTTATCTGCCTTAAGGTGGTGTGACTGTTTGATCCTGACAATAAGAAAGCAGACTGGTTTTAAAATGGAGGTAGTCACTTTAGATTCAGTTGTGAGCCTTTGAGTGTGGCAAGTGGATGTTAGCTTTTGCACTTTGTGTAACACATGTTGCTTTTGTGTGTTTAAAAATGGATATTACTCAGAGGAAGCATGTAAAAATTATTGCTCTTGAAGTTCACACTTCTATGATGGTGAGAGATATTTCTTCTGCAGTCAGTGTATGCAAGTCAAGTGAACCAAGAATTCTGACAACGTTCAAAAAATCTGGATCATTGCTTCCAAAAAGGAAAGGAAAATGTGGACAAAATGGAAAACTATTCCAAGAACTGAAAATTCTAATAAGAAATAGTAAAATTAATCCAAGGAAAATAAGCTCAGACCTTAAAACAGATTTACTGGCAACTGGTTTTGATGTTAGTAATTCAACTTTACGCCGTAGGCTTCTGGAAACTATCCGGATATATATATATATTTATATATTTCTCACAAACTACGCATAATACATAAAAATAACCTAAGCAAAAGTTACATTGGAGGGATACACCTCATTTTAATGAGGTGTATCATATAAACATATGAAATTAATGAAATATAAAAGCAAATTATTAAATATAAAATTGCTGTTTAAAAGTAATTGCGAAAGAATTAACGGGTGAGTGTCAACATAGATAATAAGTTTTCGTTTAATAAAATTTATTTTTTCAAGATATTAATTTTCTTTCAGCTACATCTGGAATGTAATATAAATCAAATTATTAAGATTATAATTCAAAAGTGATTGTGAATGATTAAATATATTATTTATGTATGAAATGAAAAAGAAAGTGAATAAGTTTTTTATTCAGGTTACTAAGTTTTTTCAGATACATCTGCAATTAATATAAAATAAAAACAAATTGTTATTCAAAGTTATATGTAATGATTAAATAAGTTAATATTGAGAGCAGTAAAAGCAATTATGATGCAATACGTTATATGAGTTTTGAGGGAGAGAATAATAGATATAAACAAAGTTTTGTGCATATGTTTCATTGACTGAGAGAAAGCCTTCAATAGGGTTAAAAGGGATAAATAAACTAATGAAACATTTGAAATAGAGAATTGAACTGTATGGATAACTTTATTATGGAATTATGCATAGAATAAATGGTACAGGTTCTAATAAAAGAAATAGAAGCAGTAAAGATGGGAAGAGCAGTTAGACAGTGATATTGCATGTCGCCAATACTTTTTAATATTTATGGAGACTAACTAATTGTGGAAGCTTTGCAAGACTTACAGGATGGTGACTATGAGGTAGGAGGAGAAGAAATAGACAATTATGTATGCAGATGACCAAGTAATAATGGCTACAACTGAAGAGAAGCTGCAACAAATGATGGGTAGAATAAGTAAGATAGGAGAAAATATGGCATGAGAATAAACACTGATAAATCCAAAGTAATGAGAATATCGAGGGAATACATGGCAACAAAAATTTTTATTCAGGTGAAATATTCGGAATAGGTTAGTTTTAAATACCTTGTAAGCACAATAATTTGATGGAAGTTAAACTGTGGAAATTAGAAATAGAACTGCGAGTGGTAAAAGGGCTTTCAGCAAGGTGCTTTCTGCTTATAACAAAATGTATACCTATTAATCTGAGAGATTTGTAAGATGTGTGAAAATATCTGAAATGTGGCTATGAAGGAAATGCTAGGTATCAACTGGCAAGAGAAAGTAATTAATAATCAGGTCTGGACAAATATATATGTGAGTATGATGAAGGCAATACAAAGAAAGAATGCTAATGGATAGGCCACATCCTAAGTCATGATTGTATTCAAAAAGTACTAATTGAAGCAAAATTGCTGGAGTGAGAGAAGGGGGATATAAATGTTGGATGATTTGAATGAGAGACATATAAGAAGACATATGAGAGACTATAATTTAAAAGAATAAGCTTAGAATGATCATCATGGAAAATGCTGTTTCTTGATATGATATGTCGATAAAAAGTTTCATGAATAATATTAAAAAAATATTTTAGTATAAAATTACCATTCAAAAGTTATTGTGAAAGATTCAGTAAACTAATTCTGAAAGCAATAAAAAATAATATAAAAACTAAGGATGATTGTGGATGGTCGTACTGAGTGATAATGTCTATTAAAGCAACATACTAATAAATAACTTGTAAACAATGAATTACGACGTATATAAAATATAATTTTACAATGTTTTCTTATATAAATATATAAATGTACGTTTTGATTATAGTTTTTTCCACAGGGTGTTTTTTATTTCTTAAAAAATACCTGTTTTTTATATTCAGATGTTCTATCTGCAATGAACATCATGCATGCAATGTTCTATATGCAGATGGTGAGCATATAGAACATTTAAAACTCGGTTAATGACATTTAAAATTTTTGAGAAGTACGTAATTTGTCTTGTAATTGTAACACGTTTTTATGAAATATATTTATTTGAAATGGGTCATGTTTTATGATACAAGCTCCATATTTTACTACACCCTCAGTTATTTGTTTTATATTATCCGAACTTTATCTTCCTCTATCGATTTTATCCTCTACATCACGCTATCAAATTAATTAAATTTTGCTTTATTGTAATAGTATATTATATATTATGCTATTATAATATAGTTATGCTATGGTTATATAATTTCTATAGTTATGCGCAGGGATAGCGTCGAAACGCCATCCCCAAACTCAAAAATTGTACACCTGGAATTTCATCTCACGGAATATACGACTGGCGTGGTCCCGGATGCTGCCTTGATGTTTACAGCAGCCGGTGGGTGAGCTAGACTAGACAACCAACCAAATTCATTTTACAACGAAAATTTTCGTTCAACCCTAGAAAAAACTACTTAACTTACATTCGAGAAGTTACAATCTAAGATTTAAAAATCATAAGATTATCAATAGAAAGTTAGCTAAAACATTAAATTGCTATTAAAAAATATATTAGTTATTGAAATTTGACAATTAAACCACTAAAATTAAGTAAATTCACTAATATCTGTTAAAATAATTTACTCCTTTAAGTAAAATGTAGTGTTATTCTTCGCTAGAGAAACGACAGTACATTGTATAGAAAAATCTGCCCAACTTTTTTCACTTTAAAACTGTTTTAAATTAATCAAGTCTTAATAATAATTTTGATGTAATAAAACTACATATCATCGCAGAAATAGATTTTCTTAATGAATACAAGTTTTTTCGATAAATATGGTATAATCTTTGTAATCTCACGTTTTTTAATTTGAAAATGTGAAATTTTGATCCTCTACCCGTTTACGAATCGTGTCGCTAGATAGCAGTTCTTGATAGTGCTTGGTAGCGTATACTTGAAATATAAAATTTAAAAGAAATTTAAAGGAAAATTTTAAAATGATTATACAAGTTTTATTAAAAAAACAATAAATAACACAAAAATTAATTGGTAAAATTTTATTCTTGAATTCTATTTGGTAGCACTGGGGTCGTGGTATTTCGAATGCAATAATAATAAACAAGCAATCTCATACAAAATTTAGTCTGTGCATGCAATTGAAGAGCAACCACGCCATTACAATTTTGCTGTGGATATTCTTTATAAAATTAATGAAGATTTTAGAAGTTTTTAGAAAAAGTAATCTCTGATGAAGCTAATTTCCATGTTTCTAGTCACTTAACATAATTGAGGGTTCTGTTGTAATGAGAACACTCATGCCATTTGACAAACACATGATAGGCCAATAATTAACGTTTAATTAATGTTTGGTATATGTTGACTGCTTATAAAATGGTCAGACCATTCTTCTTCACTGAGCTAACTGTTACTATCACTAGTTACGTAGACATGTTACAAGCATATGCAATATTACAAACTGATTATCGGTAATCAAAGTCTTCAACATCAATGAACTAAAGAGAAGAATAAAGATGCAATTAATAGAATAGCTCCAGTATTCTATGTAATGTGTGATGGGAAATTGAATATAGTCTAGATATTTTAAACCCATTAAAGGTGCTCATTTGGATATTGTTTAAAGTTAATAAGTTTTGTAAAAAAAATTAATTGAAATGCCCTGTTCAACAATAAAACATAAATGTAAGTACATTGCTTTGCTATTTTTTTTTTCAATGCTTAAAATGCATTGAATATTATTTATGACCATTCTGCATATTAAATTCATGCATAATCGATTGATCATTTTTAATGTATGGATCTCATAAATACAATTACATTTCTTTTTGCTCAGTTTACTGATAATTGGTACCTCATGTCTAATGGAATTATCTCTAAAGTAAAGTAAATGACGAATAAACTATAATTCTGTGGTAAAGTATTAATTACTAAGTGCATATGCACTTAGTAATTAGTAACTTAGAATGAACAGTCAACTTTATTGAACATTGAATATAATGAAACAGAAGCTTTTTCATCATTTAATGTGTTCTAAAACTTATTTAATAAGTAACCTAATTCAACTGTAATGAAATTCAATGTTGTAACACTTTCTTCTTACTTGTTTTAAACTTTAACTTTTAAGTTCTTTTGGGTAATTTAATACAAGGAGGTATAACTTTACTTAGGTTCATAATAGATAATTGAAATTAAATTCATTTTCACATTTAACCTATTTTTTGGAATTAGAATTTAGAAAAATAATTTTATTTGTTATGTGAATTACAAGTATTTTTATAACACATTCATTAATTCCTATGTGGTTCCTTTCTCTTTTTCTATGAAATTATTTTCCATAATGATCTTTGATCTCCAATACATCTTTTTCATGCACCTCTATCAATGATAATCCTTCTCTATCCTCTCATTCTTTCCTCCACCAAATATATCTCACCTCATCCACCTATTCCTATGACTTCCTCTTTTTCTTCTCTTGTGTTATTTCTCTCTCAATCTCTTGCATCACAATTTTTAATTTTCTACATCTCCACCAACTAATTTTCTCTGATAAATTTCATTATTTCTTTTATGATAAATTTCGTTATTTCTTTTACCGATAATTAACTCTTCTAACCTCTAATTCTTTTTGGAGTTATTCATTACACTCATTGATTGATATGTAGATTTCTTCCTTAAAATATTTATTTGGATTTTCCTTAAAATAGGTAGGTTTTCATAAAAATATTTATTTGGTTGAGAAAAAGATACTTGGTGAATACAATGTATAAATTATAATATTTATAATATTTTTTTTTTAAGCTCCGGGTCCGCAGTCAAGCAATTCTTTCCGCAGAGGATGAGATGAGTGTTTTGTAGCGTGTGTGAAAAATTCCATGCCTGACCGGGATTCGAACGCAGGACCTCCATAGATTGGACCTACGTCCGATTACCCCGACTCCATTGCGGTGCTTTGAATGTCAGAGATTCGGACACACTGCAACACGATGTATGAAAAAACAGATTTGCGTATGAGGAGAACCGTTACATCCCCATGATCCATGCAGGGATCCACCTGTATGTGTCGCCGTGGGTATTATTCAGCGAGATCTCGTAATTTCCCTATCTGTAAGCAAGAAATAGCTGTTCAAGAGGTTCAAATAATACAATAAGTCAGCTACTATGAAGCAAGGAAAATCGTGCAAGGCAGAACACCAAGGATTCCGTTCTATGCACAGATTGCTGCAGATTCTGGGGCTCCATTTAAACCAGACAACGTACTTTCTCAACTAGTACCAGCTCTAGTTAGTATGGTCGAACGTATAATCAACGATTATTGAAGAGTCGACCATCGCGAGTAAGTTGTCCAAAACCAACGAAAAGGAAACCAGATGTCTCTAAATCAAAGATTATTAAAGGACTGAGCCTTCAACCAATCAAAAGGTGAAGGAATGTGAAACCAAACCGCCGAAGAATTCTGAGCGGAGTGTCCCGACAATAAAAGTTGAAATACAGATGATCCCCACTCAGTGAATTGTAAATCCTGAAGTAAAGATGCTAGAAGAAAAGGATTTTGAAAGACCAACGATAGTCTCCGAAATAGTCTTTAAATGAGTGGGTGAGCACTTCAGCCGCCCGACATGTTAGCGTCGACTCAGATGCACTGCTAACTGCACTATCTGAGCCGATGTCAGATACCGACAGCAAGACATCTCTCTAATTTACTACTGAGGATCAGAAGATTGCATCTCCGAGTCTCAGATACCTTGGAATTCGACATTGGGGCCTTCGAGAAGATGGAAAAAAAAAGAAATACAGGATGGCCTAAGGGCAAACCTAGGCGACACGATGTAAAAAGAATTTAAAAAGAGTTTTACGAGTTTGTGACGAATTAAATGAAACAATGACTTTTTAATACATAACTTTATAGCTGTTATGCTAGAATTGACATTTTGATAGAAATATTTTATATTTTTAAGTGGCAAGGGCCCTTTACTTCCTTGCCATGCTGTGTTTCTATTTGGTGTATTAATAAATAACCTTTTGATAAGTCTATTATTTGATTATCTGTTTTGACAAAACTAGCCTGCTAACTATGTTGCTAGCGGGAAAAAGAAAGGTTTCTTGTTTTTTTTTCGTTTTTGAAGTACAAAGAGGCTAATGACCACAGCAGTCGATGCCTCTAAAACCTCAACAGCAAAAAAAATGTATATTTAATTTTTTATTTATTTTCAAAATTATATACAAAATCTTATTTGAATAATTTTAGTGTGAAACGGATCGGGGTCTCTAGCTGATTTGTAGTAAGAAGAAATTAAATTAACATTAACAGTTCGAAAGATTGTTGTGTGCGCGCGCGCGCGTGTTTTTGTGTTTATATGAAGATCTTGTATTTTTAAATTTATTTTGAACCTATGAAGTCAACTATAGAGAAGGCTTTCAAAATTTAAACTAATATTATATTAATAATTAATATAATAAACTAATATATTAATATGTACATTAAACTAATATTATATTTTTAAATTGATATTTTTGTCCAGTTTCATAAATAACTCATACATCTTTCCTTTTTTTAATTTTTATTAATTTAATTGTAACGAAATTGGTATGCAGAAGAGTAAAAACCAAATAATTAATGTATTCATACATACAAAATTAATATTTATTTACTTTTACATCTTTCTTACTTTATTCATCTGCTTGTTTTAATATATCGTATTTACATACCGTAATTTATGCATCTTTTTGACCAGAATTTTGTTTCTAAAATTAAGTGCGTGATTTATGCAAGAAAACATTTTACATAGGTTTATAATGAAACTAAAATTTGATAATCAGTGTAATGATTATATTTATTTGACTGAATATTTTATTTTTGTGTAGCTTTTTAAAAATTAGCGAAAATTTTTATTTTTTCGCTAATTTATATATATATATATATATATATATATATATATATATTAGTCCACAATAAAAATATATTACTGTATAATATGAAATAAAAAATATCTTTCAAGATGAATAATTAGTTCTGATCTCTTTTATTTCATTTTGAACCCGGCAATTGTCTATATCTTTTGTGTTCAGTCTTTGGTCTTATACTTCAGAATAAATAATTTGGTATCCAAACCATGTTTTTTTTTTTTGGAAATCGACCGAATTATCCATTCCTTCTGTTACCTTTAATTTCTTCCTTGGATAAATATGACAGAAATACATAAAGATTAAAGTTCAGTTGCAGTATTAAAAGCCTTCCTCAATTTTAGTTTAATTAGATAAACCTAATATAATTTCCGCCTTATGTTCTTATCCAAAGATCGCTGTTTTTTTTTTCTGTTTTTTTTTTCTTTGCAGGAATCCTTTTTTTCAACAACTAAAGTTTTACTTTATTATATTTATTGTAAACAAAAAAAGTGTATTAAAAAAGTAAAATAATTACGTAATTTTTTTCAGTTTTTCATAGTACTAGTAACAAACTCACCTTGTTACTTTTTTTATCTGATAGTAATTATAGTGAGTAGAAAAAATGTTTTACTTCGTGAGATAGTAAGGGTATATAATACATATAAATTTGTTATAAGTTCAAGAAAACATTTTAATATAACTTATATATAAAAATCTTTAAAAACTACTATAAAGTGAAGTGAGAGAGATAATGTTTAAATAATTTACATAAAAATAACATTTTATGAAGATAAAAAAAATCATAAAAACTGTTTTTTCGTTATTCTATTTTTTTTTTAATCGTTTATAAAACTAGATTTATTTTTTCCATCAAAAATCATTTTAAAAATACAACATATTTCACACAACTAAATATCCTTATTGTTTTTTTGATTAGAATGATTTTTTACTTGAAAGTTTACCCTTTCAATTTTATATTATACGTTTTTAATACAGAAATTAAAAAAAAAAAAAATCGCTTAACAAAATTTTAATCTGTAATTAACGTTTTCTAATTGAGTTTATTTTTAATAATGGTTTACCACAGCTTTTTATGGTACATTACTATTTATTATTTGAGGTTAATTTAATATTCGTAAAAAGTAAATGCATTAATAATACTAGTACAAAGACAAATATATTTTCATCCACAAAATAAAAAGAAGTTCTAGAGATATTAAACATAGCTCATTTTATTAAATTTAAACTGCTAACAAATGCAATTAATAAAGCGAAAGTAGTAATAAATTACCATATGGAATTGTCGATCGGAATTGATTGTGAAAGTTTTAGCCGATAAAAAAAATTATACATTCAGATATATACAGAGTGTTTCTAAATTGCACGGAACCTCTTGGGAAGTAATTGTGTAGCCGAAAATGAGAAAAAAGTTCACATAAACATAGGTCAGAAAACGGTTCGTTAACGAGTTTCGGCTCGCGAAACATTTAGCTCTGCTTTCTGCTCCCTCTATTTCCTTGTGGTCTTTGATCTAAAAAACGCAATAAAAGTGTTCCCAAACCTCTATCTTACTTAAGTTTTAAGAAAAACAGGGTAAAATACGAAAAGGTTTTAGTTGGAATTTACACTCATTTAGGTTTGGAATAGAATAACTTTGTTAATTTACCAGTAAACAAATAAAATTTCCAGTTAACTTTGTAGAGAATTTAATTCTGAAAAAAATTTATGTAAATAAAATTTATTAAAATTAAACACAAATTTGAGAAATTCAACTTTAATCAGAAACAAAACGCACAAACTAGATCGGAAAAGTAAACAATTTTAAATAGAACAATTTACATAAAAATGATGAAAATTATAATAATAAATTTGAAGAACAGCCTTCTAAAACATTTAAAGTTTAACTTAAATTATTGTCTGAAAAAATAATCGGAGCCCCGTTAGCCAGCTTTATATTTTGTACTCATATACAGCTATTACCGACCTGGACGAGGAACGTAGATGGTATGTACCAGGTGCTTATCCCCAGGTGGGGATTATCTACCTCAGAGGAAGACCCTTTTTATATATATTACTGTGACCGTATGTGTGTGTGTACAGGTGATTCCAATTACATGGCAATCTCTCGCAATAATTTATTGTATATAAATAATTAATTTAAATATATATATATATTATTTTTTCTCGCAATAATGATCCCAACCTGGTTCCCATCTCCAGGTCAGTAAAGGACTGGACTGGACTGGAGTCTACAGGACTCTTTGTCATCTGAAAATCACCTGAAATGATTTTGGACCTTTAGAGCCAACCTTTAGAAAGACCATTAGAGCCGGCGATTTGGTGGCGAGGGATAATGCCCGCATGCCCACCGTGTTGGCAAACATGTTGTAAGTTGTCCACGTGTCCATGTTACATTCAAATATGGTTCACTCGGTTCATAGGAGCTAGAAAGCTTCGGTTAGTAGGGGCCTGGAGTCAGTGCTGACTGCCCATTCATTCTCTGCCAGGATATATGCATATTCCACCGAAGTATTGGGTCGGACCTCCAGGGTCAGTAACCCCGATACAGAAGGGATTAATTCTTCATGCATGTTCTTGAATAATCAAACGTGGCAGAGGGCTCATGTAATCACCCTCGTTTAGAATCGGCCGATTCGCCAGAAGCGAAACGGAAACAAAATAAGGATACAGTAAGAATAAGAAGCTATTTAAGAAGTCAACGACTGGTATTTTTTAGCAACAGCTCACCCAGACCCAGGTATCTTGTGATTACAAGAGAGAATGGTAACTTCCAGAAATTCAGCCCATTCTTGATTGCTCGGGAGATAACTTGGTGTGTTGGTAACCCTGTCAAGGACCTATGATTAACGATTGACACAAAATTTTCTTGCGTAAGAGAAAATTGGTGAGCACTCTTAACTCATCAAAAGTGGTAGTTGTTTGCCGTAATCTTCTTAATTGTACCAAACGAGAGATAATAGAAGAATTTTCTATTATGGTCAGCCGAAGGGTGACCATGAAAAGGAATATTGAGGTTCATCCTTCTGCTTCCCATATCTAATATGCAACAGATTTACCTTGCCCAAAAAGGTATGTGCTGGCGTACATCATCTAGATATGTGAGCATTCATACCGTAACCCTTGTCATGTTTTAAATGCCAACATTTTGGACTGCACTCCAGTCAGATGTAAAAGACAAAAAATCTGCGTGTGTAGTGAGGAAAGTCATTAAGGCGAGCCGTGCAGAGATCATCCTACTTGCGTCAATTGTAAAGGGTAATAAAACTCCCGTTCGAGAAACTGTTCAATTTATAAAGTAGAAACTGCAATTCAGGTGGTGAAGACACTGCAAAAGGTCAACTATCCTGAATACAGAAAATCCTCAGCAAACAAACACCTTGACCTACATCGATGTATGCAAAAGTAACAGCTACCCTCTTTTCCCAAAGGATTAATGCAGATCAACTCTCAATACTTGCGCTAAGCCTGGCAGCAGTGACTGAGAAAATCATTGACAAGAAATTAAAAATTAAGTTTTAAGAACTGCCAAGATATATACATCGGTAAATATTGTACATAAAAATATTAAGGAGTCATCTGAAAAGGCCAGAAATACTCCTCTGACTGGTCATAAGATGAAAGAAAATGTAATAAAGATACCGAAGAAGTCTGAACCTAATTTAATGAATGTCGAAATTCAGATAGACAAAACCCCTAATCTATTAAGTCATAAAGATGGTGAGATAATGATTTCAGATAAAGAGAATGCTGAACAAGTAGCTACGGAGCCTCCGAAAGAACATTGTACTCAAAAGAGAGGGCGTGCATTTCAGCCGCCCCAAAATTTTAGCGGGGTTTGCGTTCAGTCTAATTTTGGATGCAATACTCCCTACTCCATCTGGGCCGATATCGAATGAGAAGATCCCATCGGAGATTCCTCGAGGATGGAATCTCCAAGATCTCAGACACGCTGTCGGCCATCAGGAGGATGGAGAAAAGAGATTACAAAAAGTTGGTCGAATGGAAAAGTCTAGGAGATAAATGTGTGTGATACATTTAATATCAAGAGGACTGATTATTATTGCTTTTTATGTGTTTTATGTTTTCTAAGGTACGGATGAATTTATTTTGAGGATGTGTTTTTAATTATTGCGGGATAGTTTTGACATTTCCTTACAAATGAACTATGTTTTTAAGTAGTAAGGGCAAATAACCTTGTCATTTTGTGTTCTTTTGGAGTTTTATTTTTCTATTACAAGTTTTTTTTTCAAGATTATCTATTTAACAAGACTGGTCTTTTGACTTGGTCAATATTTTTGATCAGGTTGGAAACGTTTTGGCTTAGAACAAGAGCTAATGGCCCACAGTAGTCAATGCCAGCTCTCCTAAAAAAAAAAATAATAAAAGAACACTGTCGCAAAAGAATTGCCTCCATTTTGAATTTTTCACACTTGTTTATTTTGTAGATTTTGTTGGGAAATTACCAAATTTCATTAAAATACCTCAACTTTCTTAAAATACAAATTTTTATTGAAAAAACACAAAACAACAGATTCAGGAAAATGAAACGAGATAGAGCATTTCTCCATGAAACCATTTTATTTATTTTGATGTCCTGAATCACTCCCTTAAGTTTGTCTTACACTACATATATTTAATTTCGCTCTTCGCAAAAATAGAGTATTAAATAAAGATGAATGTTTCATTCAATTGTTTGTCTTAAACGCGAATTTCATTATAAACAGTATTCTAAATAAACAACTATAAAGGAACACTCAGGAAAACTACATCTAAAAATAAGAAAAAAAAAGGTCGTCCATTTGTTGAAGTGTACAGTCTGAAGATACATATGAAAAAATAATAAACACGTATGAGTTGAACTGAAAACTTAGTCCTTTTTAAGACTGTTAAGCAATATAAAAAACCTTACACAAGATTACACAAAAAAATAAAACACACTTGCACTTTAAAAATGATCTAACTTATTTTATGTAAAATGAAAAAGGCTCATTTTTTCTTTCTCCAATTTTCTTGAAAATGTCCTGCAGTTCTGTTAAAGTTACTTTAAATAACACTTCCTTTCATATACAATTGTAATAATTTTTACTTTTAAAACAATGTTCACATTTTTTTCTTCAAACTATCATTTCGCCCGGCCTCCATGGCGCGAATGGTAGCGTCTCGCCCTTTCATCCGGAGATCCCGGGTTTAAATGCCGGTCAGACATGGCATTCGCACAAAAATGCGAATGCCAATTTTGGCACACGCTACAAAATTGTCATTTCACCTAGTCCTCTGAAGCAATACCTAACGATGTTCATTTCACCTAGTCCTCTGAAGCAATACCTAACGATGTTCCCGGAACTACGGGAACATTGTTGGTACTTTATTAAAACTACGGGAACAATTGTTACTTTATTAAAGTAACAATTCCTAACTTCTATGCCCTATAATAACTAGGAATTAGTCGCAAAGATATATCTTTGGCGCGCTATAGCGCGCCAATTACATAATTAATTATTTGAAATTTTTCAACTTAAAAAACAACTATGTTTTTTATCTTCAAATATATATATATCATGAAATTGAATTAAATAATAATAACTTACTGTTTTAACATAAATCTTAAGATTATTTCTATACTATTTATCTGTTTATAATAAGTAAACGATGTTTTAAATATATGTATACTGTAATGTAAGAAGAATATTCATAGGTGATAAAAATATTTTTAGATATAATCATAACTGTTTTAGATATTTATTAGGTATTCCTTGACAAAAATGTAAATTTATCACACAATTATGCATATTTATAGATTATTTATATTAATATATATATTATTTCTTATCTGATTATAAATTTATCAGTTATTTAACAAATTTAAATTATTATTATCACTTAAAAGAAACAGTGAATACATTATTCACTGTTTCTCCAAGTACCAGTTCTCACTTTATAACCCCCAAAAAATATATACGAGTATATAAATTAAAATTTCCTAAAAATTATTTAAATTTATGTTGTTTAATTCTTGCCCCTTGAAAGTTTTTAATATTTTACATCGACGGAATTCCTGTTTGAAGTCTCAAAAATGTTCGATGAAAGTTCTTAAAAATTCTATTTTCTTTTATTTTCATTACTTGAAAGTTTTTACTAAAAAGTACTTTAGCCAGAAAATATTTTTAGAGAAATAGAGATTTAAATCCTATTCTTTAATCAATATGAAAAAGAAAATTCCCTTGGAAAAATATTTCAAATTTTATTTTCCTCGTCAAAATTATTTATTTACATTCATGCTAAGTGAGTAAATACTAAAAAACATATTTTTCATCAAGAGGGGCTGGTCTACTGGTAAATATTTCAATTGGCATAACGGAAAGTTAAGATTTTAATTGTGATTTTGCTACTCTTACTTTAAGTTCGTTTTCCAATTTTTTTTATAGCTCTTTCTGTTTACGCCATTCTGGCATAAAGTTTTTCCGTTATTTCTACGAATTCACAGCTAGGGTAGGTCCCGTTGCTTTGTTACAAGGAATGTTTGAATTCCACTTGGTTTCGTATTGCTGGGTCCGTAAAGTCCACCTGTCTCTATTATTGTTCTTCTGTTCGACCCTCCCCCCGTCATCCTTAGCGACCGCGCCCATTATTCTATCGAGTTATTTCTGACTAACCTTTTCAAACACCCGTTATCTTTTCGTCCCCTCACTAATACAAACACACGCTATCCTGTCCACTACCTGGATCTGGTTACCCCCGCCTTTTTTCGCCATCTTTTCGGCAGAGTACCTCCAACATCTAACCAGTGCAGTCGCCTATGGCAATACTCTCCTGCAAAACTCTGTGTTAACATTCACGCTCAAGCAGAATTTCAAACTCATCACAACACATTTGAGATTCCGCGCCGCATTCTACCACTAAACCACATCACGCCGCTGTATTCCTGATTCACCGTGCGGACTACGCCCAGGACTACATAGGTATTCTTCCGTACTTGCTGTTACGAGGTCATCTCTGGCAAATATTTGTTGCTACAGGCAAGTTCAGTTTTTCTTTACTCATTACGTTAAACCTTTATGTTATCATTCAAATCTGTGGAACATTCCGTTCATCCTCCCTATGCCGTTCAAGTTTCAATTTCACTTTAGTACGGTCACGACAGGTCACTTACAGAAGACTGTCATTTCAGCTGCAACCCATTTCATGTGCTCAATTAAGTTCAGTGTGATTATATTGTAATTAACTCTTTTGTACTGTAATATTATTGTGTCTTTTTCTACGTCAAACTAAAATTACATTTTTACATTATTTAACGTTAAGTTTGTGGTTCATAAATCAGGAAAGGCCAATGCCAATCAAGATTTACTTTAATTTATTTTTCTAAGGTTATGACATTTGTTCATTGCTAATTTTTCAATATTACAGCATTTGTCAGTAATGCAATAGTTCTCCAGTTATATTATGTTTATTGATGTTTTGTTTTTCTAAGTATATAATTGTAAATCTCATTTTAATAATATTATTACTGATATGCTGATTTCAGTTGATATTTCTTATGTGAAATTAAGTTATGTTTAGTTCATAATTTCATTCAATTTAAGGTTATGCTTTAACATAAGTTCAGTTGTTTTACATAATTAAAGTCCAATTTCTTTTGGCAAATACTAGCTGTGTGTTTTTTATTTTTTAACTTTACCCAACACTTTCTCTGTTCATGCCTAATGGAATTCTGTTTTATATGAAACCCAGACAACATAAATAAAATGTAGTTCCTAAAAAATTACTGGCTATTTTTCTATTTAATCTTAGATATCTACAAAATGGATTATTCTGTTTTGGTAAATTATCAACAAAAAAAAAACTTTACATTATCTTTTAAATTTTATTCATAGGAATCAAGCTGTAATAGAAAGTGCTGTAATAGAAAGTTAACAGCACAAAAACTTGCTACAAATAAATGATGGTATAAAATATAACATGTACTTGAATTAGGACACACTGTTAACCAGTTATGGAGTTTTCTTGAAAAACTTGCCAAAAACGCTTAATTTTTTTTTTCAAAGCAATAAAATCTAAAAAAAAATTAATATTATTTATTACATTTGAAATTAATTTTTTTCCAAAAATTAATCCTTGTAACAAATAAATATTGTGATTTTATGTTACATGAAATGGTTGCAAAAAATTATATCCTGGCCTAATGATGAAAATTTTAAGCAATTAAACTTTATATTAAATAATATACTTTATTTAATACTATATTAATGAATTTCTTTTCTAAATAAAAAAAAGAAATATTAGATTAGCTGTTGTATTACAAAATTGTAGTATACAATTTTGTTAAATAATATTTTTTTTTTAATAATTTTTTTGAAATTAATTCTGTAGTGCATGAAAAGTAATAATCTTGTCTGAAATTTGAACCCACAACCCCTCGAATGAGAGGTAGACACTCTAACACTCCACCACAGAGAAAAGTGTATGATATATACCTGCTGTACCTAATTAAACATATAGGTAAATGCTTTTTATAGGTAAAGTTTTAGATATTTGTAGGTAATTTATAGGCATTTGTTACTGGTCTATCGGTCCAATATCTGTAATGCACACAAAGTTCCTTTGATACAAGAGGCACCAATAAGTGTTGCTTTGTTTGAAAGTAATATTACTCACTTTAAAGTAACTGCATATTATGATGAGAACAGAAAAATTATTACTTGTAGAGCTAAATACTAATTGAATTTTAGAGGGCTTTGTATCATCCTGGTATGCAGCAATAAATTCAGCTTAGAGACTAAAACAATGAAACCACTTTACTCCTCAATTTCCTTAGTAAACCATGGTGGGGATTTGTCTTAACAATTGCTACACTATTTCAGAAGTTTCTTGTAATAATTGATAGTTCCACTACACCTGTTACAGTTGTGTTAAATAATACAAATTTATTTAGTGATGAATAGAAGTATCTGTAATAGTTACAGCAGTATGACAAAAACTTATAAAAATCTTTGAACAGCAGGATGAAACATGACAAAACTTTAAAATTATTAAGGGTGAAATGACTTACTTTCAGATTAATGGAAATTTTTCTTTCAAAGTCTTTTCGGCCATTAACAATAGTGCTACCACATACTCCTTGCAGGACAGTGTCAACAATTAGTTCTAAAAAGCATATGGATTAATTTTAAATTGAATTTTGCAAAAATTAATAATTTTAAATTAAATGAGCTATATTTTAATAGTATTTAAAATATAAATACTTATTAAATTTATAAAGTATATAAATATAAATAGTATTAAAATTTGTGACTCACCAGGTTGGTCTAGTGGTGAACGTGTCTTCGCAAATCAGCTGATATGGAAGTCGAGAGTTCCAGCGTTCAAATCCTAGTAAAGCCAGCTATTTTTACACGGATTTGAATACTAGATCGTGGATACCGGTGTTCTTTGGTGGTTGGGTTTCAATTAACCACACATCTCAGGAATGGTGGAACTGAGAATGTACATGACTACACTTCATTTACACTCATATCATCCTCATTCATCCTCTGACGTATTATCTGAACAGTAGTTACCGGAGGCTAAACAGGAAAGAAAGAAGAAGTATTAAAATTTGTAAATTGTCCTGTTCATATACCATGTGAAAATTATTTTTTAAAAAAGAAGGAAATATTTCTTAAACAGGATCTTTCCTTACAGATCTAGGACAGTAAATTATTCTAATTAACCCGATGAGTAAATAGTTTTTTCTCAGTACCCACCCTTTTTTTCTTTTTCCCTTCTTCCCCATCATCGCCCCTTTGGTTGTAGATTCGACCTGGATAAATTCTTTATTCTAAAAAAAAAAGTTACTGAATCTTGAAAATATCCTTAATAACTAGTTATTCCATTGTTTTCCTTACAGCATCCTGTCCTTGGTATCTAAATAGGGTAATTTCCCATTGACTAACTCAGGAACTCCTTTTTTCTGTTCATTACTGTACAGTAATCCTAATGGATGAAGTGCCTATCAGCTAAAGCAGGTTTTATAATCAAAGAAAAAGAATCTCAGAGAAAATTTCTTTTAATAGCTAATTTTTTGTTTTTTTTAGCAAGTCAAAATAACATTTAAGAGTACTTCAGTGTTCTTTGATTTTACATAATCAATCATAGCAATTGTTACTAAACCTCTGTCTTTCAGTTTATAATAGTCAGTGCTTTACAAAATTATTTAACAATTTTAATTCATTCTATTACATTAAATATATTTTGTATCTATGATTATTATTTAATGTTAATCTCATGAAATATGTTTTAATATTCATTATTTTATAAATGATTTCCAGGTCTACCATTACTTAATTGAAAAATAAGTGTTACATTTCTGTATATTAAATCATTATTCTTGAAAATAACTCAATACTTACAAATAGCTACAAAGCATTATAACAAATTCATTGAGTTGGTAGGAGGCAAACCACAAACGTGAATTATAAGTCTCTTTCCTTATTAAATGGGTTACTGCAGTTAATTATAACTTAAGCAATCCGCAGTCAATTTATTTGAAAAAATTCAATTCCCTTTTGTCCACAAGATAAATGTGTGGTATCATCATATTTTTGTTTTTCTTTTAAAAAAGATATATTTTTTATAATAGCATAAACATAACTATATTAAAATGATAACTGTACAAACATAACCAAAAGTATTCCATGAATTTTTTTATTCATATTATATTTAATAGCATAAAGTTCAAGGTCTGTTTGACCAATTAATTTTTATGCTTTCAAATTAATGATTCCAAAAGCTGTTTCAGAACTATTTTTCTGTATTTTTTCTCGGAGATGTTTCCATTAGCATTATTGTTAATGGCACCCATCTTAAAAAGCTTACTGAATCCCTTAAGTGTGCAGTCTAATAACAGATTTTTTTCTAATTGATGTATTTAATTAATATATTTTGTTTCTGTAAAATCTATTGAAAAAATTTTGTATATTTTACATATGGATTAAACCATTCATATTGATTTGATTAAACCTCTTATGCTTCTCAGTTGGCTGTAACATTGTTAATCATATGTATAATGATAACGATAGAATTTTTAGACTTAATATACTTAGACTTAAAACTTTAACAATAGAATTTCTGTTACCCATAATTCAAAATTCAATGTTTTATTAAATTAAAAATCTTTGTGGAAATCAGACCAAATTTTTTTTTCAGGTACCTTAGTAATATACTAAGTAAGTATAACATCATAATTAAATATTTATTAAGCCTATGAATATTCCCATCTGAAATGTATATATCATCTCTTGGCATCACTAAAAGAATCAGTATGAAGTTACAAAAACTGATTGTACTCATAAATATGAGTTACGTACATTGACATTAAGTATAATAAAAATGTTAAGTTATTCATATTTATGATTATGAATACCTACTTTGCTATAAAAAATAAAAATAGTCACTTATTTTTAAAAGAATATCCAGATTTATAAAACCAGACAACAGAACTGGTTCTGTTAACAACAGAACTAGTACTGTGTTGAGTCATATCAACACAGTACTCAGGCTTTTAAGAAGTAGCCTTATTATTTCCAATAATAATAATAATACAGAGTGTTCCATATAAAACGCAACCCAACCTTATATTGGTAGGTATTGAAATAATAAAAAGGCATGTGTAAATCTAAATGTAATTTTTATTATTACCATCCATTATCTTACATTTAGAGTAAATGTTGGAAGTGGCCGCCATCTTCTTGAATACAAGATTCAATTCTTTTTACAGCGTTTCTTGCAACTTTTTTCAAAGTTTGTGGCTGGATATTTAATACAGCTTGTTCAATATTGACTTTCAATTGTTCAAGTGTTTGTGGTTTGTTGCTGTTGGCTTTTTCTTTGAGGTAACCCCATAGAAATAAATCCGCCGCAGTCAAATCTGGAGATCTTGGTGGCCACAAGCCTCGACCGATAACACGATTACCAAAGAATTCCTCAACGAAATCAGAAGTTGAACCTGCGTAGTGCGATGTCGCACCGTCATGTTGTAGCCAGCAGTGTCTGTCTTCATCTTCCAAGAGTGCAATGAACTGAAATAAAATATCCTGATATCGTTCTGCATTAATGGTGTACTCGAAAAACATAGGACCGATTATTTTCTTCCGCGATATCGCGCACCACACGCCCAACTTCTGCGGGTGTAATTGTTTTTCGTGAACGTGGGGATTTTCAGCACTCCAAATTCTACTGTTTTGGCTGTTTACGTAGCCATCCAAATGAAACCGTGCTTCATCTGTGAAAAATAACGAATCCATAACATTAATTCCCTCACGCAGAAATCGACGGAACGGTTGACAATATTGTAGCCGTTTTTCTTTGTCGGGCTCAAGAAGTTGATGAACCGTTTGAATGCGATAAGGTCGTATTTGTAATTGTTTGGTCGCCCGATGAACGGTTGATTTAGACAAATTAATTTCAGCAGACAAACGTCTGATCGATTTATATGGAGAGGCGAGTAATCGGTCTTCAGTAATCGGATTTCAGTGACTGTATCTGTATTCAAAACTGACGCTTTTGTGTTCCTTGTTATTAACAGAACCAGTCTCTCTAAATTTTGCAACTAACCTTAATACTGATATTTTGTTAGGAGCTGGTTTATCTGGGTATTTATGGCGAAACAAATCTTGAACTGCAACCACTGATTTCGTACTGAAGTACGACTCAACAATGAAAACACGTTCATCTAGCGAAAACACCATCTTGTTTCTAGCAATACACTGAACGTTATGATTGCATTGTTGTTACTATCGGTAGTGTTCTACTGCGTCGCCGCGATGTTCAGATGTTGGACGAGTCCATTTCAGTAACGAGTAGGGGACTAAGCTTGACTTTTGAAATTTCACGGATGAGGGATTGATGGGTTGCGTTTTATATGGGACACTCTGTATAATAATTACTAATCAATTTAAAAGACTTCTGTCAAGTCTGTTTAAAATAAATTAGAAGATATTCTTTTACAGTAACAATATTATTTTTTCTATGAATTTTTAAAAATACTTATTAAGATAGTTTTAACCTGAATTTTCTATATCAATGTTTAATGTATATATAAATATGTATTCAAATAATTTTCATTAATCCCTTTTGAATTGTTATTTATTTTGAAGTTATTTTATTTATTTGGTGTGTTTGTAATCTAATTAATTATTATTTTATATATTTATATTTTAAATCTTTAATCATTTACATTTTTTACTTTATAGTTTGGTATTCTGTAATGCTGATCTAATAATTTTTCTCCAATGGTAGCCCTTCATCTATTTACTGAATGATGGAGTATCTACGTTTTTATCTATGGAGTAACACCTACCCATTCCTGAAATGATCCTTATAATGTACTGATAAGGGTTATTTTTTTATTATTTATTTAATTATCAAGTATACTGAGATCTTTGTTTTTACATACTGTGCATAAAATTTTCAAGTTATGGGTTATTGTCTGTATGTATATTTCCTGATTATAAAAAGGTTATTTACAAAATTTGATTTTGTAATGTGTATAAAAAGCTTCTAACATGTTAATTTACTCATCATACACACCTGATTACTAAACTGAAAAATTCACTACAATAATGATTTTTCATAAGTGTATTTGACAGTTATATGTGATTAAGTCTTGCCAAAAATATAATTTTATTAAATATTATAATGTTATCATAAAATTTTCAGGCTTCCCTGGCATGTCCTATATCCTGTCATGAAAATTCTAAACAATATAATAATATATTACAGCATATTATCAAGTACAACCCATGTTAATGAAACATGATGTCAGAACTTTCATCACATCCTTCACCGTACTACTCCAAGAGATGTTCCAAATTCCGTGAATCAAGTGTTAAGAATACAGTTTATCACTTCTTGGGTGATAACTATATGTTCACTAATTTCAACTTGTAATAACTAAGAAACAAGCTGAGGTACAAGATGATCAAAAATTCTTATTACAGTTTTATGTTTCCAAAAGTGATACACATCACAAACCAAGGAAGTACATTTCTATGAGCGTTGCTTTAAAAGTTACTTTTCATTACTACATTCTCTAAAGAATGGACTTAGAGGGTAACAAAAATATTGCTTAATAGGCATTTTGATTTTGGCTATTTTAATAAGTTCATTTGGCTTTGTATTATATTTAAAGGAAACTGTAGATAAAGCTCATTTTTATTAACAAACTTGCTTTACATCAGATATTCAACAGCTAGTTCTCCCACATGGTCAGAAAATGCGGCTCTCGCCAGATTGACTCGCTGCTTGTGAGTGGCCAATTTTCCCCATGACCTCTAAGTTGCAGGGTGGCCCAGTCTCTGGCCCCCCTAGAGCAGGACAGTCAAACATCAGGTGTTCATTTGACTGGACCTCCTTGCAGATGCACAGCTCATCAGTTGCCAGGCGGAACCAAAACAGATATTGGTAGCGTGGTTGGTGAGCACCTGAGCACCCGTTGCCCTTAAAAATGAGCTCAAGGCATACCATCCACCCAGATCCTCTATAAACTTATAAAAGCATCTTCCCTTAATTGTGGTGTCCCATTCCAGCTGCCATGCTTCAATCGCGAGCCTCTGCAGCCTCTTCTGCAGGCGGGAGATGGGCAACTGAACGAAATTTAGATCCGGTGCATTGTGATCGCTTCGGTACTGGCCCAGCTCGAAACCGCATCCCAAACACCTCGGCCTCCTGGCCTCTTCGCAATCTCCACATGTCTGCCCGAACTTTCACCACTAAATCGATTGGGAGAGCCTTTCCCAATACGGTGGTAGCCACGTAGGAGGTTGTTTTAAAAATACCAGTGCATACAATTAAAGCTCTGCGCTGGGCACTCCTTAAATTTTTAATTCATATTGAACTTGTGCTCAAACGGGCGCCGCGTAAGAGTTCGTGCTTTTGAAGATACTTTTGTGCACCATGTACATTTGACGGCCCAACAACCCGTAGTCTTTCCGAGCAATCCCCCTAAGTTTGTGCATCACTGAAACGGCGTCCGCCGCTACTTGCCTAATGTGGCTGCTAAACAGCAACTTTTCATCAAATTAAACACCTAGGTACTTATGAACTCTAAATCGGCTGATTACACAGCCTTTATATTTAATGTGGGGGTTACGATTGTACAATAATTTGTCTGCACCCTTGAGAAGGATAAACTTCGTATTGGGCACAGAAATCTTTATATTTTGAATGTCCATCCAGCCCTCTGCGGTTTACAAGGCCGCCTGCGCCCGGTCTTCTAGTTGCGGTCGTGAATTACTACGAACTAAAAGGAGTCAGTTATCGGCGATAGCCTGGGTCGTGACCCCTTCCGGAAATGTCAATCCCAAAAATCCGTCGAATACCAGGTTCCACAGCAGAGGACCGAGAACGGAACCCTGCGGGTTTCCCTTGGTAACGGATTTTTCCTCGACTAGTTGCGCATCCTTAAATAGAGCCGTACGGTTAGACAAATTGTCACATACCACGGCCTAGGCCTGAGTAGGGGATACAAAATTTTGACCAAGATTTTGAGTCATTATATTTTATGTATCAATTTGAAAGTGATTACGGCAATAATCATGTCTACAAGTAAGTGAAAATATATATATATATATATATATATATATATATATATATATATATATGTGTGTGTGTGTGTGTTTTAAACTTTTGAACTGACAGTGATTTTGGGGTCTGGGGGATGTGAAACGTGAAGATATATAAAAATTTTCTGGAAGTCAAATCATGGTACACATGATTTCTTATGAAATCTACATAAAAAGAGTACCAAGAGTATAAAACATTTTCACACTTGGAATTGACATCCATAGAGGAAAAAAGTATCTTAGAATGTGTTACTTTTTCCTCTCTCAACATTTAACAGTGACTGAGATCTACAGTGATATCTTTAAACAAACTTAATTTTGTTAATCTATATAAATAGATATATAATGACTGTGTCTTTATGAATGAATTATCAATGCATATTAGAGGAATAATTGATTATCTGAAATATTTGTATTATGCAATTATTTATTGTTTTTGACCTATGTAAATTTTACTGGAATTTTATAATGGCTTATAAATAACTGCATCACCTTGCAGCTTCAGGTTTGAAAAACTTAAAGAAAGCAATTATGACTTACATTTTTTGTCTTACATGCTTTTTGTGTCAGTCAAATAAATGACAATGCTAATTCAATTGAAATGCTAATTAATCCCTTTAAATCATAAATTAATATACTGTGTTCACTGTCTCTATCGAAAGAGGAATTTAAATTTACAGAATTTTTAAACAGACTTTTTTTTGTATACTGTTATGAGGGGCGTTAAGAAAGTTCTCCGCCTGAAAAAGATAACACAAGGTTTTTTAGAAATTAAAAAATTTTTCAACATAGTCACCTTGCAATTTGATTCATTTAGACCAGTGACTTTGCAACATTTTAAACTCTTGATTTAATACCTTAGGATTTGTCCAAATCTGCAAAATGGGTGGATGTCTCAGCTTTGATCTCATCATTTGAAGTGAATCTTTATCCAGTGAGCTACTTCTTCAAGTATGGAAAGAAGCCAATTACAGTATACATGGAAGCACTTTGAAGAATAGGTCATGTAGTTTTGTAGCAACAAACTGAAACATGTGTGCAAACTCATTATCATGGTCAAAGAGTACTTTCTTTTTAGCCACATGAGGATGTTTAGCCTGAAAAGCATCCTTCAATTGGACCAGTAGTGAAGTGTAAAACCTCCCAGTGATATTCCTGCCTTTTTCCAGTAGTCTATATGCACTACACCCCAAGAATAAAAAAAACCCATAGAAATGAACTTCTCTGCAGATAAAACTGTTTTCACTTTCTTTGGCATACCTTCATCTGCTCCCACCCACTGATTGGTCTCAGTTTATAATAGTGAATCCCTGTTTCATCTATTGTTATAAAATGTCTAAGAAACTCAATGTTATCATGTTTAAATAAGTCTAAATACATTTGAGAAATATTTGCATTTGACAAATGCATCTTTGGTTGACTATTAACAAATGTGGCACTCATCAAGCAGAAAGGTTTTCATACCCAAAACACTGTATAATAAATAATGGAGATGTTTATTCATCAGGGTTAAACCTTTATAACAAAGTACTTGTTAACAGCATGCCATTTTAAGTATCATTATTGATAAAAATCATAATCATTTGATCTTGTGCCATCTCTGTGACAGACCAAGAACTTTCTGAACAAGCTTCATATTTTATAATAAAAAAATATGGTTTAAATCATTTTATTTTATGTGTGTTTTTTAATTATTTTTAGAGACCTCTTGAGCTTGGTGCTGATATTGCTATGTATTCTGCCACCAAATACTTGAATGGCCATGCTGATGTAATTATGGGTGCATTGACATTGAATGACGATGAATTGTTTAATCGTTTAAAATACAATCAAAACAGTAAGTATATTTTTTTTAATCATAGCCATTTTGATATCAAAGTTTTCTAATAATGGTAACTGTGAGGTGTACAGCAAAAAGTAAGGAATTGTTGCTAATTAAAAGTGATTAATTTACTAAATAAGATGTTTTATGTACTATAGTTTCTGCTGGTTTAACAGATAGTTTGCAGCCATAAAATTTTGCCATTTGTTGTGGTTTGCTTTCCACTTATAAATAATGATGTTTATAGTAAATGGTTTTGTCAGTTGTGAAATCCAGTATGTTCATTTTTTTCAGCACAAAGGGTTGGCAAAATTCACAATAAATATTTTGCAGTTTATGAGCCTGTATAGCAGTAAAAAGTGATGTACTGTAAAAGACAGATTGTGGCTACCGAAAGTTTAATAAAATCTGTACAGATATTTATAATAAAAGAAGTAGGAGTGTTCAATTGGATGATCTTGAATAAATTCCATATAACGGAATAGTTGACAAGTTTACCAAGACATACAGTGATCAGCACCAGCCAATGGTTTTCTGGCTCTGTGTGTAGAGAAGATAATTGCTCAAGTCAGTTGCCAGTATTTGAAGCGATCTGTGATTCCATTGTTGCACAGTCTGTCAGACATAGTGCGTTTTAATTATTTTTTTATACTATATTTACATAATATCTTTTATTACTTATCTTTATTACTTATCTATAATATCTTTTTTAACTAAACTGAAGTGTATTTCTGGTTAATTTAATTAAATCACAAGAAGAATGGAAAAAATTCACGTGAAACAATTACTTAATAAAGATTTTTTTGATAAATGTGAGTAATTTGTGAAAAGTAGCAGTTAATATTGAATTAAATTCTTCATATTTTCTTATTTCAGAGTAAATTATACAAATGAACTTTCCATGGTTTATCTCCTCAATCAGGGTATACATGATCCTTGTTGTTTTACCCTTCCAGCAATAATACAGTAATGATAAATGAAGTATTTGCCTACATATTTATCACATATTTTTATTTTTTTTTTCTATATTTTACCTTTTTCTTCCACGATAGACTGGCATTGTAACCTGATACATCAAAAGTAATTATAAATGATAATCTTTATTGCTATTAAAGAGCGACTCTATGAACACTTCAAATATATAAGTATGTGTCATTACTATTAATAATCGAATCAATAAACAATTCAGTTAAAACAGCCATATGTGCGTCAGTCAATATGCTTAAATGCATTTATAATAGTACACAGGGTACTGTTTTATTTTATATATTTATTTTTTATTATATATCTTACATAACCAGATTTTTTACAACAATTACGTGATAATTTCAAGTAAAATTATATATTTTCCAGGTTAATTTATCATTTAAGAACTCAAAAATTATAATTAATTATAGTAAAATGGAATCACATTTATTCATTCTTACAATTTCATTAAATTCTACCTATATCTCTCTCTCAGAATCTCTCAAACTAGAATCCAGAAAGTGAAGATTTATCAGTTATATACTTCCAGAACAATAATAAAATCTTTAAATATAAATTACCATACTTTTATTCCATCCATGCTTTTCTAGGTAATATAGTAGTATATATTGTATATTTATTTATTTATAAATAAAAATAAAATGGCAAACTGTAATTATTATTTCCAATTATAAAGATATCACTACAAAATGTAGTAAAAGCTTTTTTCTCCTTGACTCAAGAAGATTATCAAAGAAATTTTGTATATTCCAAGAACTATTGCAATATTATGTGTTACAAAAATAAATTTGTATGTTCGGTTTCATTAGCAATAATATTTTCTAATAAGAATTACTTATTATAGTTTATAAAGTTTAAATTCTGAGATGAGCAGTAGTTATACCTGGGGTAAATGAAGTTCTGTTGGTATACCGTTAATTGCAGTGAAGGGGAGGACAGCTTAGTTTAGACATCTAAATGTAATTATTAACAATAAATGGATCAGTGCTGTTAAAGAATGAGTCAATAAATGCTTCAATCAAAATAGCTGTCTGGGAAATGAATATGCCTCTTATACTCTGACTGATCAGAAACTTCTCAAAATCTGCCAAAAATAAAGACGACAAGAAAGCACTTGTAGTAGACTTATCTTGTAGTAGTCCCCTGCCAAGTTCTACACATCTAGCACTTAATTTTTTAAACTACACATTTATGTGTACCATCTTTTGTTTGATTTTTTCCTTGTTTTTTCTTTCCTCATTATTTTAAAATACCGAGCTATCCTAATATTATTCTCAGTATATTGTCAATCATACTTACTGTATTTATAAGAGCTCTTACTTTTACATTGCTCACATGATCTCTTTTTGTCTTGCTCTAACTTGATTTTCTAATAAATTTCATCTCGACAATCAGCAGATCATTTTCCTCCTAAGTTACCTAAGCCTGCCAGAATCCATGTGAGGTATATGTTTGCTTTGTTTATTTTTCTTTACTCCTGTTAATCCTCTAGTAACCTGATAAAAATCTCTTGCTCTCTTATATTCTTATTTTCTGCTAGCTCATTACCCAAACATGCTAAATTATATATCTTCTCTGATTCCATGACAGGATGTAATTGGATTTCCTCCATCCACATCTAATACATTCATGCATATACAATATTTTCTCCTTCCATTATACTGAAATTTCTTTTTCTATTAAAAGCTAAATAATTCTAAAACTATGTTTATAGAATTTAGGGGCAATTAAAGATTATTTAATATTAATGTAAATAATAAAAATGAACATTAGTTGCAATATTCAAATAGGTGGTTTTTCTTTATACTTAAAAATTATTTAATGAATTGATAATAGATTTTTATTATTATTGTAATGTAGATTATGGCTAATATTATTTACAAACATTAATTTTCTGTTTTAGGTACAGGAATAATTCCATCTCCCATCGACTGTTTCCTTGTTAATCGTAGTATCAAAACTTTGCACTTAAGAATGGATGAGCATATGAGAAACGGTCTTGCAGTCGCTAAATATTTAGAAGCGCATCAGGATATTGAAAAAGTTCTACATCCAGGTATGTAGTAACATGTTTAAATCTATCATATACTTTGATGGAACAATAAGTAACTTTGTTGAATGATTTCGGTTTTTAATAGGAGGCACTTGGATTTTTATGTTAAAACAAAGGTCTTTTTCAGATAAAAAGTGATTAAGAACTACAAATATATTGAATGTCATTATGATTTTATTTGGTAGTTATTCAACTAACATTATTCTGATGGACAAGGTTCCAGATGAAAACATTTTATCCATATAAAATTTTTTTCTGTAAAATTCCTGAACTTTTTAATCAAAAATATGTTTCAATTAATTTAGGGTAAGGTAAGCAGAAAATTAGATTATGTAGAAAGAAGGATATTATGAAATGACTGTTGTCTCATGTTTTCCAAAAAAAGAAAAAACTGACTAATTAATAGTAATTTGTATGCTAGTTAATAGTGATTTGTGTGTGATTATTCTGCCCTCTGAAAGAAATACATTGTGAAGAATGCCCTCAGTCAAATAAAACTATCAGCATGATTTTAATGTTTGTTATCATTTGTCTTACTTTTTTCAGTTATGGGGACCCTTATAATGATAGAGATTTTGTTTCAACATTATACCCATAGATCTGTGTTTCATCTTCAGTAATGATATTTATACAGTTTTCATCTTCATTAGCTCGATTCAGAAGCTACTTTCTTTAGATCTGATACATTGGGTACATTGTCTCATTTGATTTTACAAAAATGATTTGATTGTGTTTACATTATCTACTCTGAATTAACTAAATTTCATTGTATAGTCCATTAGGAAATTGACAAAGGAGCTGTAGCCTTCTTTATTAAATTTTTAAAATTGGTATCATGTTTAAATAATTTTCAGGTCTACCTTCACATCCACACCATAAATTAGCATTACGTCAGTGGTCTGGATACAGCAGCATGGTTTCATTTTACCATAAATATGGTTTAAATGAGAGTAAGAAATTCTTGCAATCGCTCAACATTTTCTCTCTTGCTGAAAGTCTTGGGTGTCATAAAAGTTTGGCAGAAATTCCGTAAGTATTTGTCTCACTAATTAATGATTAATTGATTTAATTTACAGGTGATGTAGTCTTCTCTGAATTACATAACATTATTTAATTAATTTGTTAAGATAGTTGTTTAAATTTTAACACTATTAAATATGAACATTTTGAATTTTCTTTTATTAAAATAAAAGGTTGTTTATTAACAACATACAAAATTAATATGTAAAAATGAGTTTTTTTATGATTACACAAAGTCAGGTGTTAGATTTTATAGTGCATATTGTTCCATAACTTTGTTTTTCTTTTATGTGTTAGATAACATCAATTCTTGGTATCAAATTATTATCAGAAGGGCAATATTCGCCTTAGGAAGCAGTAAAATTGTAATTTAATATAATAGTAAAATCATCCTCCTCTATGAATCATGAGACCTTGACGTTGGTGAGGGGGCTTGAGTGCTCAGGGATACAGAGTAGCTGGACCGAAGGTGCAACCATATCGGAGAGATATCTGTTGAGAGCCAGACTAAGGAATGATTCCTGAAAGAGGGCAGCAGCTCTTTCAGTAGTTGTTAGGGGCGTGAGTCAGAATGACTTAAACGGCCATATCAACATCACTCAGTCCTCTGAGTACTGCGCAGCTGAAAGCAATGGAAAACTACAGCTGCTTTTTTCCCAAGAAAATCTCAGCATTTTCATACAGCAATGATGGAGGCGCCTTCCTTGGTAAAATATTCCGGAGGTAAACTAGTCCCCCGTTCGGATCTCCTGGTGGGGACTACTAAGGAAGGGGTCACCAGAAAATTAAAAAATAACATTCTACGAGTCGGAGCGTGGAATGTTAGAAGTTTAAAAATGTTGGTAGGCTAGAAAATTTAAAAAGGGAAATGGATAGGATAAATGTGGATGTAGTAGGAATTAGTGAGGTTCGGTGGGAAGAGGAAGGCGACTTTTGGTCAGGTGATTTTAGAATAATTAACTCAGCTCCAAATAATGGGCAGGAGTAGGTTTCATAATGAACAAGAAGATAGGGAAGAGAGTAGTGTATTTCAAAACGCATAGCGATAGAATCAATGTAATAAGGATAAAATCAAAACCTAAACCGACAACGATTGTTAACGTCTATATGCCTACAAGCGTCCATGATGATGATGAGGTAGAGTGTATATACGAAGAGACTGATGAACAATTAAACACGTAAAAGAAGATGAAAATTTAATAATAGTTGGAGGTTGGAGATTGGAATGCAAGCATTGGAAAAGGCAAGGAACGAAATATAGTGGGTGAATACGGGCTGGTCAAAAGGAATGAAAGAGGGGACCGACTTGTAGAGTTTTGCACGAAGTATAATTTAGTAATTGCCAACACCCAATTTAAAAATCATAATAGAAGAATATACACTTGGAAAAAGCCAGGCGATACTGCCAGGTATCAGATAGATTATATCATGGTTAAGCAAAGATTTAGAAATCAACTCGTTGACTGAAAAACTTACCCTGGAGCAGAAACTGATAGCGACCATAATTTGGTGATAATGAAATGTAGATTGGGGTTTAAAAACCTGAAGAAAAGGTGTCAGATGAATTGGTGGAATTTAGAGAAGCTTGAGGAAGAGGAGGTAAAGAAGATTTTTGAGGAGGACATCGCAAGAGGTCTGAGTAAAAAAGATAAGGTAGAAAATGTAGAAGAAGAATGGGAGAATGTTAAAAAGGAAATTCTTAAATCAGCAGAAGCAAACTTAGGCGGAATAAAGAGAACTGGTAGAAAACCTTGGGTTTCAAACGATATATTGCAGCTGATGGATGAACGTAGAAAATATAAGAATGTTAGTGATGAAGAAAGTAAAAGGAACTATCGGCAATTAAGAAATGCTATAAACAGGAAGTGCAAACTGGCGAAAGAAGAGTGGATTAAAGAAAAGTGTTCAGAAGTGGAAAGAGAAATGAACATTGGTAAAATAGACGGAGCATACAGGAAAGTTAAGGAAAATTTTGGGGTACATAAATTAAAATTAATAATGTGTTAAACAAAGATGGTACACCAATATATTATACGAAAGGTAAAGTCGATAGATGGGTGGAATATATTGAAGAGTTATATGGAGGAAATGAATTAGAAAATGGTGTTATAGAGGAAGAAGAGGAAGTTGAGGAGGATGAAATGGGAGAAACAATACTGAGATCTGAATTTAAGAGAGCATTAAAAGATTTAAATGGCAGAAAGGCTCCTGGAATAGACGGAATACCTGTAGAATTACTGCGTAGTGCAGGTGAGGAAGCGATTGATAGATTATACAAACTGGTGTGTAATATTTATGAAAAAGGGGAATTTTCGTCAGAATTCAAAAAAAGTGTTATAGTCATGTTACCAAAGAAAGCAGGGGCAGATAAATGTGAAGAACACAGAACAATTAGTTTAACTAGTCATGCATCAAAAATCTTAACTAGAATTCTATACAGAAGAATTGAGAGGAGAATGGAAGAAATGTTAGGAGAAGACCAATTTGGTTTCAGGAAAAGTATAGGGACAAGGGAAGCAATTTTAGGCCTCAGATTAATAGTAGAAGGAAGATTAAAGAAAAACAAACCAACATACTTGGCATTTATAGACCTAGAAAAGGCATTCGATAACGTAGATTGGAATAAAATGTTCAGCATTTTAAAAAAATTAGAGTTCAAATACAGAGATAGAAGAACAATTGGTAACATGTACAGGAACCAAACAGCAACAGTAATAATTGAAGAACATAAGAAAGAAGCCCTAATAAGAAAGGGAGTCCGACAAGGATGTTCCCTATCTCCGTTACCTTTTAATCTTTACAGGGCTACAGCAATATGTTTTTCTTTGTGTGTGTGTGTGTGTGCACACACACGCGTGTCAGTTAACAACTTTGCCACCTATTTTTTCAGTCAAAACTTCATAAATCAAAGATGGTGAATCATCAAAGATAGGTGTGATGCACTAGTTTTTACAATTTTTTTAATCAAATCATCCACTATCACCAAAAACCGACCACTACATTCTTTATCATGAATGTTTGATTGCCCTTCTTGAAATGAACATCATTGTCTTGCATTAAAATCAGTCATAATATTTGGCACATTAACATTACAAATATGCCTGTGAATTGCAGCTGCAGAATTATTTTTGCCATTAAAAATCAGATTACTCCTTGTACTTCATACTCAGCGGGATCACAAATTGTAGCAATTATAAATTGGTAAATATAAACAACTAACAACAAAATTACTAAATTGCTGTTTAATATTGTTGCTAACAGCTAACTATTGATTGAACTGAGCTGTGCAATCTGTTTATGTAGCATATGCAGACAGTGAATTCTAAATGGACCTTATTCTAAAAACACACCTCATAATATGTCTCCCACAATAGAATTTAGATATGTTGCAAAAATAGAATTGTGATTTTATTTTATTCAGTATGAGGAAGGATATTATATAAACATATTTTAATTATAAATACATATGTCTTATGTTGATTCAGATTATATTTTTAGCTTATATGTATTTTATATGTATATTTTTAGATTTAATTATATTTTTCAGCATACTTATGACTCATGCATCAGTTCCTGCCAATGAAAGATCTGAACTTGGAATCATGGAAAATCTTATTCGTTTATCTATTGGTCTAGAATCAATACCTGATCTCCTTGAAGATTTGGGTCAAGCTCTAAAAGCTATGAAAATTTAACTTCCTACATTAATTAAATAAAGAATAAAATTAAGTATCGAAGGGGGAAAATAATTAAATAAATAAAAAAAAAAAGAATTATTTATAACTTGTTAACTTAATAAAAATATTATTTTGATATTCTAAGTTTTACTTTCTTCATTTATTTATCCTGTTTGTTCTGCATAATAATACATGAAATGTTAGGGTTATTAATGTTGGTTTGATGAAATGTTAAGATCCAGACTTTTATTTAAATATTTTTTTTTATATCCAAATTTTCGGAGGTATGTATAGTTCAGTTTACAATATCCACCCTTCACACCCATTCAACAGATTTTATAAGCATTTTTTCTTGGAGAATATTACACTTCCCACTTTTTTCACTCTGGCAATTTTCATTGCCAATTGTAATATTTTTCATGATAATTATCCTACTTTTAATCCCTTCTTTTTCAAATACAAGATGGAATATTCTCTGTTTAAAAAAAAAATTAACATTAAAAAACTAACATTAAAAAATAAAATTTTAAAATAAAATTATCTGAGAAATATATACTTTTATAAGTTGTTAACATTAATAGCTGAATAACAAGTTATGTGTGTTATATTTGAATAATTTTAAAAGTTCACATAAGTTAGTGGAATATAGTTCATGAATATCAAATTCTAGAAAATTCCTTTTTTTATTTTCTAATGAATATTAGGACAATTTTTCTTTATGATTTTTGTTATAGAAATGCACTAACTACATATCATGAATATGAATAAATTTCCTAATGCACGAAAAAGATTAATGTTGAGAATTTTGCATTGTTACTGAAGTTGCAGAAAATAATTGTGATACAATAGAGAGGAATTTTACAGATGCATCCAAGAAATTATAGACTTATTGAAGCACTGGGTAGACAGTTGAGACAGCATATTAACAGTTTGTATCATTTATAATTTATTTTTATATCATTCATTGACATATATCATAACATATATATTTTATTTTTTAACTCATCGAAAGGAGTCATTGTTTGCTGTGACTTTCTTAATTACACGGAATAGGAAATAGTAGAGGAGATGTCAAGTCAAAGAGTGATTCATTGCTGCAGGTTAACCATTAGGAGAAATGGTGAAATTCTTCCTTCAGTGACACATGTGTTGACCTTCATTCAATAGACCTAATTTGCCTGAAAGAGTACGTGTTGGAATTCATTGTCTAGATGTGCATGCATTTATCCTGCAACCTGTATGATGTTTTAAATACCAAAATTTTGGACTCGCTGCAGTCAAATGTGTAAGGCAAGAAATCTGTATGTGTGTGTGTGTGTGTGTGTGTGGAGTTGATACTCATGAAGGCAATCTGTGTAAAGATCCTCTAGTTTACATTAACTGCAAAGGACATCATAACTATTGTTCAAGAAACTGCCCTGTATACAAATTGGAGACAGCAATTCAGGAAGTCAAGACACTGCAGAAAATAAACTACCCTAAAGTGAGGAAAATTCTTAATAGTAGAACACCTTGACCAACAACATATGCTGAAGCAGCTGCTGCCCCTTCATCATCCAAAGTTAATGTGAAGCAGCTGCTTTCCATGCTTGCACCAAGTCTTGTGACTATGATAGAAAGAATCATCGAAACAAAGATTGAATCTAGTCAGTGAAAGGAGATGATTAAACTCATGGAAACTCATATGCAGATGGACGCTGGGATCGAACTCTCACAACAAAACTAAACAGAAAAACCTACGATCATGGAACCACCAATTGATGTTTTCCATAAGGATAAAGGAACATTTGAAAAAAACCAAAATCATCACTCCTTTGACCAGTCATAGGGCAAGGGAGGATGTGGCAAGGGCGCAGAAAAAGTGTGAAAATAGTTCGATGGAGGTGCAAGTAACAATGGAGAAAGTACCAGACCTAGACACTATAGAACACACATTTATAGAACCTCTAAAAGCCTAGAGGACATTAAAGGAAAGTACGAGTGCTTCAGCTGGCCCAAGTATAACACTAAAGATTGAATCGTGTTTGGATTCAGTAACATCCATGCTGACCGCTCCTTCTAAATTGTCATCACCAGATGTCAGCCGCAGAGCATTGTTGGTATCTGAAAGGGAGGAAGATGCCATGTCTAAGGCCTCAGAAACATTCTCATCTGAACTAGAAGCTGTAAGGAGGATGGGAAAAACTCAAGAAGAATGGCTGAAAGGAAAGCCTAGGACGTAAACCCAACAATATAATTAGTCAGTATGTTCAAGAATCAAGTTTTTTTGTGATCGTTTTTCTTTATTTGATTTCATGTATAATCAGGATTTAAGAGTTTCGTGCGAAATGCCACAATTTAAGTTTACTTTTTATTTAAAAATTTTTTTTTTTTGATGTAGAAGGGCGGCCATAGCAGCTAATGCCCCTAAAACTTAAAAAAAAAAAAAAAATAACTTTTATTAATAAATTATTAAAAATATATTAAATGTATAATAATATAAATATTAAAATTTAATATTAATATAAATTAATAATAAAAAATAAATAATAAAAATAAATAAATAATTAAAAAAATAAACATCATAAAAACAAAAAATCAAACAAATAAATAAAAAAATTATAAAAATAAAAAAATTATAATATTTGAAAAACAGAAAATTTTTTTGCACAAAGATCCTTTAGCGATGTATTACTTTAAGACTATATATTTAATATAGAA
Organism: Lycorma delicatula; assembly: GCF_047948215.1. Lineage (NCBI taxonomy): Eukaryota > Metazoa > Arthropoda > Insecta > Hemiptera > Fulgoridae > Lycorma > Lycorma delicatula. The sequence continues at coordinate 62,905,659 of NC_134461.1, read as the reverse complement.
TATATATTCATATAATATATGAATATTTAAAAAAAATCAAAGAAATTAAAAAAAAATCTATTAAAAAATAAAAAAATAAAATTAGTAGCATGCTGTGTAATGAGATTAATTATCTCTTTCTTTCAAGAGAGAGAGAGCTTTATGTGTATATATATATATATATATATATATATCCAGAAAGTATGACCTGCTTCTAAATATTACTGCTGCAGTGCTACAATTATGATTATGCATGCATGCTAATTGACCAGTATGTTAAGAACTGGTTGATGCCACCTGTATTCAGTTCTCTATCTGTGCATTTCTTAGTATATGTATAATTTTTAAGAAAAGTGAAGACACCTGGTGCAGTGAAATTCAGTCTATGATCCGTTTCTTGAATACATGAAATATTAAACCGATTGAAATATACTATCAGGTGTGGTGGTTTATGAAAAAATGCAGTGAGTGATTCCATGTACAGAGATGGATGCAATTGTTTAATGAAGGATTCAATAACATGTACGATGATGAACAAAGTAAGCGACCATCTTCGATTACTGATGGTATGGACTTTGCAATTGATGACAAGATTAAAGAGAGCAGACAATTCACCATCACATCTTTTTATGTGCAATTTACAAAAAATTTCATGCTCACTTCTATTTGAAATTGTGTGCAAGTTGAGTGCCTAAGATGCTTAAGTGAGATAATAGAATAATCAAATTAACAATTAAAAGGTTGGATAAAACATAATTCAATTATTTTTCTATTTAGCTTCATCTAAAATTTTGTATTTTATTTGTAATAAACTAGTGTTAAATTAATGCAGAATTGACTCATTAGTTTTAATGTATGTCTTATGTAGGAGTTTATTTCTGCTAAATGCTTCTTTTCTTTTTTTATTAAATTTTCATCCTCTCAGTCATCTGTAAGTTTGCTTTTAGATGTTTGTATCAATCTGTTTGTGTAATTATCTTCATTAATGACTCAGAAATTTTTGAGTTTATTTCTTATATTGTTTTTTGCTACATTTACATCTAAAGATAGTAATTAAAGGTAGTAATTACATTAAAGATAGTAATTATACACAATTATGCCATGTCCCAGTGGTGTAGGCAGCAGTGTGTCTGTCACTGCTTTAAAGGTCCTAGGTTTATTTTCTAGTAAGGGCAGTTACTTTTATATGGATTTGAATACTAGGTTGTGGATACCGGTGTTCTTTGTTGGTTGGGTTTCAATTAACTACATCTCAAGAATGGTGTTAGATTAGGGCAGATTTTACAATTGTACCAAAAATAGATTCTCTTAGTCTATTAAAATACTAAGAATTAGTCTACTAAGAGATTCTACTTTTGGTACAATTATATGAACTCTCTGAAGAGTCCCTTGTATTCTGAATAGTAATTTCCTGAGTAGTCCCTTAAGAATAGCAACTGATTGTTATTTTAAATTATATTAAATAAATTGTATGTTTAATAAATAAAAATGAGTAACTAAAAAAAAAGTAAAATTATTTAACAGGTTTATTGCCATGTAGGGTTTGCAGACCCCATCAGTATGCAGATCTTTAAGCGCAAAGTCAAAAATTTACTAAATGCCATTTTTGCAACAATTTTTTTGCTTTTCTCATGCTTAACTTATGTATCCTATTAGAAAAAAAATTAAGTGGTTTAGATATTATACCTAATGTATAAAAGTATTATGGCTAAAACTTTGTGTGCAGTATATAAACCCTTCATAGTGATGGACATAGCACGAGTACCTTCCATGAAAGTAGTAAATCACAGAAAATAACAATTAATGATATTGGTTATTTAGTTAATTCTATTTATGTTAGAAAATAATAAAAATAAGATATATTTACATTAACTGACTGGATTTTGAAAGTATGTTAGTTTTTAACAGTTGTTTAGAATATGAACCAAATAAAAACTTAATGAATATACATAGAAGCTAAAATACAATATATACATAGATATACAACACATACTTATTGCTTCATTACACATTACAACTACTTAATTTTTGGAACATGAAGGTGGAAACAAAATGCACACATTTCTATACTGCACCCAGCACATTTTGTTTTCATTTTATTTGTTTGGTTTTGTGCATTTTACTGACACTGTTCTTTGTAATATTGTTATAGATAGCACACTTTACATTCGATTGCTTTTGGAATGGCATTAATTTATGTTCTTGTTGAATATATTTATTGGAAATATATATTTTCAATAAATATTTTCTGTTGGAAATATATTTCTGGAAAACATAACCTTTACAATTTCTTCTTTAAATTCTGTAATAGAAATGTTGTTGTTAACAACAGTTTTATAAATACATAGAGCATTAATAACTACAGTCATCAAAACTGGATAAAAATCACTTTTCATTATCATTTCAGGATCCTATGTAATCATCTGCTATAAGCTGCCATTTGATAAGTTAAATTTGTGAGATTTTCAAGACACAGAATTTTATACAAATCTGTCTGTATATATCGTATTTATATAAAGTTATTTCCTTATGTATATAAGAAATTAAATTTTAAGTGAATTGTATTTTTGTACTCCTGATACCTCAAAGTCTAAAGAAAATTAATTTTCATCCCTAATCCTACCGTATGACCGAAAGTAATACTGTACTTTTCTTTAAAAAGTTAATAAAAAATGTTCATTAATACACAATGTAGTTGCTAGAAACTAAAAAAAATGATATATTTTTCTTAGCTATAACTTTAGCAAAAACATCTGAAATCGACAGTACATGACTTCCTTGTACGCCTATTAAATTTCATATATACATTTTTAAAAGTACATAAAATTTTATTTCACTAATAATTTATGATTTTTTTTCATATTTTTTATTACTATTATTGAATTATTATTTATTGTAACATTTTTTTACATTCAGAGATTAATAATTATTAATAAATCAATATATATAAATTTTAAAAAAAGTCAGAAATGAAATTGGATTTGAACCAATGTACCTTCCCCTAGTAAGACCAAATATTTTATTAATAAAAGTTTTATTTGACTCTAACTTTGGAACCAATGAAAATAAGTACCACTTATGTGTGTTGTTGAAAGCTATTGATGAGGACTTATCACTGCAGTTAAGAAAAAGTCCAAAATCTAATGTTTTTGGATTTTGGGCTTTTTTGGACATTTTTTGTTAAGTCGATTGCAATGATTGCAGGGGAGGTGCACAACTAGATGTTACAACAGTCATAAGTCCATAATTTCAACATACTATGACTAATTGTTTTTGAGTTATGCAAGATTCATATGTACGCACATACGTATGTATGTATGTATGCAGAGATGTCAGGCCAAAACTAGTCAAAATGGATTCAAGGATGGTCTAAATGGATATTTCCATTGAAATCTGAAAACCAAAATTTTTCATGATTACAATACTTCCTTTACTTTGTACAAGAAAGTAAAAAGCAACAAAAATGCTAATTGAGTTTTCAGAATCTACAGAATTTTCTGCATGAAAAGATTATATCTGGAGATGACAAGAGGTTGTCAGCATACTGTGCAGTTGAAAACATCTAGTAAACGTGAGGCATCTTGTAATCCATCAGAGCAATGTTGACAAAACTTGTGAGGGACTGAGAAACCCCTCATTATATTAACAGATCAGCATATAAATAAAAGTTGTGGCAGTAAACCTGTTAATTCCTCTTTGATAATGCATTATTACATGATATATATCAACTAAATTTCTTTAAGTACAATCATGATATTAAAATTATTCTTTATTATTTATAAATTTGCAAAATGAAATGATGTTTACACTTTCAAAAAGTATTCACCATAATAATCATGACACTGTTTATAATAAATGGAAATCTGTGCCAGAAGATCATTTCGAGATTGAAAGCTAGACTGTTGTCAATGGTATTATGTTTAGTAATGTTAAGGGTAGGCTACGTCTATTAAATATGTTAGGAAACCTGTCAAATAGTTTATTTGATCTATGATGGTTAATTTAGTATGTTATTTTTCTTTAAATTTTGTGTGTTTGTAAATTTGTATTGTTAGAGTAGGTTGAATTTTTAACTTTTATCCGTAAAATTTATATGTTTATGTTAATATTTTTGTATGTGTGATGATAATCAATTATTGACTGGATTTTGTAGAAAGAGTTTGTTTATCTTCTTGGTTAATGCATGATTATGATGTATATTTAATTTTTATTTAAATTTCAGTATAAGCTTTTTATAGCAAATATTTTATCTAATTAGTCAATACTACTTCAGTGTATATTTTTGTATTCTGTAAGGTGATTTGTAAAGGCTGATTCAGTTATTATGAGTAATGATTGTATGAGTTCCTTGTATTTGTGAATGATCAATATCAGTAGATACACATCCACTTATGTAAAGAATACCTCTGCACCACCCCCCACCCACCCGCAGACACACACACACACACACACACAATATATATATATATATATATGTTGTATGTGTGTATGTGTATATACACATACACACACACACACACACACACACACATGTACATAAGCACTGCACACAACATCAGAATCACAGAATCAATCTTTATATATCAAGAAGTAGAAATTACACTCGCTATAAAGGTGTATTTTATTTAATTTAAACAATTACTGAATTAGTCTTTTTGAGATCTATGAAAATATTTTTTATAAATTAGGCTTAGATTGATAAATCTACAATAAAATTTAATGAAAATAAATTTATACATAAGTATTAAATACAATTTTGTACAATCAATATTTTTCTCTTTACACTATTCTACAGAAAGATGGTACACTTTTATTTTTGAGAGTTCATGGTTCAAATATTCTTTGCTAGAATCCTTTTTATAGCAATGGGAACGAACATTAGGAAAATATATTTATTTATTCCTTTATCAATTCAATCGATGTACTGTATAAAGAATTTTGTTGTAGGGAATGTTTCATTATTTTATTTGGGGCAAATATGTTGAATGAAATTTGTTTCTTTAACGGAATTCTGACTGAAGTTTTTGAGACAGCAAGTACAGAACAAAAAGCCTTTAATTTATTTGGTGTTTAATACTATTATTGACCAGGTGATCATTTTGAATAAAACTTCATATTCTGTTCATTTTGACCAGTATAACTCTTAATTGTAATTATCTACTTTTTTATATTGCTCTGCATTTAAGGAGAAAACAATACGCTTTAATTCAAAACCACTGAATAATTTTAATTAGATCTGTTTGTATACATTGCACTGTATAATCAAAACAGTATTAACAATACATAAACTAGAACAAACTAGCTGTTGAATATCTGATGTAAAGCAAGTTTGTTAATAAAAATGAGCTTTATCTACAGTTTCCTTTAAATATAATACAAAGCCAAATGAACTTATTAAAATAGCCAAAATCAAAATGCCTATTAAGCAATATTTTTGTTACCCTCTAAGTCCATTCTTTAGAGAATGTAGTAATGAAAAGTAACTTTTAAAGCAACGCTCATAGAAATGTACTTCCTTGGTTTGTGATGTGTATCACTTTTGGAAACATAAAACTGTAATAAGAATTTTTGATCATCTTGTACCTCAGCTTGTTTCTTAGTTATTACAAGTTGAAATTAGTGAACATATAGTTATCACCCAAGAAGTGATAAACTGTATTCTTAACACTTGATTCACGGAATTTGGAACATCTCTTGGAGTAGTACGGTGAAGGATGTGATGAAAGTTCTGACATCATGTTTCATTAACATGGGTTGTACTTGATAATATGCTGTAATATATTATTATATTGTTTAGAATTTTCATGACAGGATATAGGACATGCCAGGGAAGCCTGAAAATTTTATGATAACATTATAATATTTAATAAAATTATATTTTTGGCAAGACTTAATCACATATAACTGTCAAATACACTTATGAAAAATCATTATTGTAGTGAATTTTTCAGTTTAGTAATCAGGTGTGTATGATGAGTAAATTAACATGTTAGAAGCTTTTTATACACATTACAAAATCAAATTTTGTAAATAACCTTTTTATAATCAGGAAATATACATACAGACAATAACCCATAACTTGAAAATTTTATGCACAGTATGTAAAAACAAAGATCTCAGTATACTTGATAATTAAATAAATAATAAAAAAATAACCCTTATCAGTACATTATAAGGATCATTTCAGGAATGGGTAGGTGTTACTCCATAGATAAAAACGTAGATACTCCATCATTCAGTAAATAGATGAAGGGCTACCATTGGAGAAAAATTATTAGATCAGCATTACAGAATACCAAACTATAAAGTAAAAAATGTAAATGATTAAAGATTTAAAATATAAATATATAAAATAATAATTAATTAGATTACAAACACACCAAATAAATAAAATAACTTCAAATAAATAACAATTCAAAAGGGATTAATGAAAATTATTTGAATATATATTTATATATACATTAAACATTGATATAGAAAATTCAGGTTAAAACTATCTTAATAAGTATTTTTAAAAATTCATAGAAAAAATAATATTGTTACTGTAAAAGAATATCTTCTAATTTATTTTAAACAGACTTGACAGAAGTCTTTTAAATTGATTAGTAATTATTATACAGAGTGTCCCATATAAAACGCAACCCATCAATCCCTCATCCGTGAAATTTCAAAAGTCAAGCTTAGTCCCCTACTCGTTACTGAAATGGACTCGTCCAACATCTGAACATCGCGGCGACGCAGTAGAACACTACCGATAGTAACAACAATGCAATCATAACGTTCAGTGTATTGCTAGAAACAAGATGGTGTTTTCGCTAGATGAACGTGTTTTCATTGTTGAGTCGTACTTCAGTACGAAATCAGTGGTTGCAGTTCAAGATTTGTTTCGCCATAAATACCCAGATAAACCAGCTCCTAACAAAATATCAGTATTAAGGTTAGTTGCAAAATTTAGAGAGACTGGTTCTGTTAATAACAAGGAACACAAAAGCGTCAGCTTTGAATACAGATACAGTCACTGAAATCCGATTACTGAAGACCGATTACTCGCCTCGCCATATAAATCGATCAGACGTTTGTCTGCTGAAATTAATTTGTCTAAATCAACCGTTCATCGGGCGACCAAACAATTACAAATACGACCTTATCGCATTCAAACGGTTCTTCAACTTCTTGAGCCCGACAAAGAAAAACGGCTACAATATTGTCAACCGTTCCGTCGATTTCTGCGTGAGGGAATTAATGTTATGGATTCGTTATTTTTCACAGATGAAGCACGGTTTCATTTGGATGGCTACGTAAACAGCCAAAACAGTAGAATTTGGAGTGCTGAAAATCCCCACGTTCACGAAAAACAATTACACCCGCAGAAGTTGGGCGTGTGGTGCGCGATATCGCGGAAGAAAATAATCGGTCCTATGTTTTTCGAGTACACCATTAATGCAGAACGATATCAGGATATTTTATTTCAGTTCATTGTACTCTTGGAAGATGAAGACAGACACTGCTGGCTACAACATGACGGTGCGACATCGCACTACGCAGGTTCAACTTCTGATTTCGTTGAGGAATTCTTTGGTAATCGTGTTATCGGTCGAGGCTTGTGGCCACCAAGATCTCCAGATTTGACTGCGGCGGATTTATTTCTATGGGGTTACCTCAAAGAAAAAGCCAACAGCAACAAACCACAAACACTTGAACAATTGAAAGTCAATATTGAACAAGCTGTATTAAATATCCAGCCACAAACTTTGAAAAAAGTTGCAAGAAACGCTGTAAAAAGAATTGAATCTTGTATTCAAGAAGATGGCGGCCACTTCCAACATTTACTCTAAATGTAAGATAATGGATGGTAATAATAAAAATTACATTTAGATTTACACATGCCTTTTTATTATTTCAATACCTACCAATATAAGGTTGGGTTGCGTTTTATATGGAACACTCTGTATTATTATTATTATTGGAAATAATAAGGCTACTTCTTAAAAGCCTGAGTACTGTGTTGATATGACTCAACACAGTACTAGTTCTGTTGTTAACAGAACCAGTTCTGTTGTCTGGTTTTATAAATCTGGATATTCTTTTAAAAATAAGTGACTATTTTTATTTTTTATAGCAAAGTAGGTATTCATAATCATAAATATGAATAACTTAACATTTTTATTATACTTAATGTCAATGTACGTAACTCATATTTATGAGTACAATCAGTTTTTGTAACTTCATACTGATTCTTTTAGTGATGCCAAGAGATGATATATACATTTCAGATGGGAATATTCATAGGCTTAATAAATATTTAATTATGATGTTATACTTACTTAGTATATTACTAAGGTACCTGAAAAAAAAATTTGGTCTGATTTCCACAAAGATTTTTAATTTAATAAAACATTGAATTTTGAATTATGGGTAACAGAAATTCTATTGTTAAAGTTTTAAGTCTAAGTATATTAAGTCTAAAAATTCTATCGTTATCATTATACATATGATTAACAATGTTACAGCCAACTGAGAAGCATAAGAGGTTTAATCAAATCAATATGAATGGTTTAATCCATATGTAAAATATACAAAATTTTTTCAATAGATTTTACAGAAACAAAATATATTAATTAAATACATCAATTAGAAAAAAATCTGTTATTAGACTGCACACTTAAGGGATTCAGTAAGCTTTTTAAGATGGGTGCCATTAACAATAATGCTAATGGAAACATCTCCGAGAAAAAATACAGAAAAATAGTTCTGAAACAGCTTTTGGAATCATTAATTTGAAAGCATAAAAATTAATTGGTCAAACAGACCTTGAACTTTATGCTATTAAATATAATATGAATAAAAAAATTCATGGAATACTTTTGGTTATGTTTGTACAGTTATCATTTTAATATAGTTATGTTTATGCTATTATAAAAAATATATCTTTTTTAAAAGAAAAACAAAAATATGATGATACCACACATTTATCTTGTGGACAAAAGGGAATTGAATTTTTTCAAATAAATTGACTGCGGATTGCTTAAGTTATAATTAACTGCAGTAACCCATTTAATAAGGAAAGAGACTTATAATTCACGTTTGTGGTTTGCCTCCTACCAACTCAATGAATTTGTTATAATGCTTTGTAGCTATTTGTAAGTATTGAGTTATTTTCAAGAATAATGATTTAATATACAGAAATGTAACACTTATTTTTCAATTAAGTAATGGTAGACCTGGAAATCATTTATAAAATAATGAATATTAAAACATATTTCATGAGATTAACATTAAATAATAATCATAGATACAAAATATATTTAATGTAATAGAATGAATTAAAATTGTTAAATAATTTTGTAAAGCACTGACTATTATAAACTGAAAGACAGAGGTTTAGAAACAATTGCTATGATTGATTATGTAAAATCAAAGAACACTGAAGTACTCTTAAATGTTATTTTGACTTGCTAAAAAAAACAAAAAATTAGCTATTAAAAGAAATTTTCTCTGAGATTCTTTTTCTTTGATTATAAAACCTGCTTTAGCTGATAGGCACTTCATCCATTAGGATTACTGTACAGTAATGAACAGAAAAAAGGAGTTCCTGAGTTAGTCAATGGGAAATTACCCTATTTAGATACCAAGGACAGGATGCTGTAAGGAAAACAATGGAATAACTAGTTATTAAGGATATTTTCAAGATTCAGTAACTTTTTTTTTTAGAATAAAGAATTTATCCAGGTCGAATCTACAACCAAAGGGGCGATGATGGGGAAGAAGGGAAAAAGAAAAAAAGGGTGGGTACTGAGAAAAAACTATTTACTCATCGGGTTAATTAGAATAATTTACTGTCCTAGATCTGTAAGGAAAGATCCTGTTTAAGAAATATTTCCTTCTTTTTTAAAAAATAATTTTCACATGGTATATGAACAGGACAATTTACAAATTTTAATACTTCTTCTTTCTTTCCTGTTTAGCCTCCGGTAACTACTGTTCAGATAATACGTCAGAGGATGAATGAGGATGATATGAGTGTAAATGAAGTGTAGTCATGTACATTCTCAGTTCCACCATTCCTGAGATGTGTGGTTAATTGAAACCCAACCACCAAAGAACACCGGTATCCACGATCTAGTATTCAAATCCGTGTAAAAATAGCTGGCTTTACTAGGATTTGAACGCTGGAACTCTCGACTTCCATATCAGCTGATTTGCGAAGACACGTTCACCACTAGACCAACCTGGTGAGTCACAAATTTTAATACTATTTATATTTATATACTTTATAAATTTAATAAGTATTTATATTTTAAATACTATTAAAATATAGCTCATTTAATTTAAAATTATTAATTTTTGCAAAATTCAATTTAAAATTAATCCATATGCTTTTTAGAACTAATTGTTGACACTGTCCTGCAAGGAGTATGTGGTAGCACTATTGTTAATGGCCGAAAAGACTTTGAAAGAAAAATTTCCATTAATCTGAAAGTAAGTCATTTCACCCTTAATAATTTTAAAGTTTTGTCATGTTTCATCCTGCTGTTCAAAGATTTTTATAAGTTTTTGTCATACTGCTGTAACTATTACAGATACTTCTATTCATCACTAAATAAATTTGTATTATTTAACACAACTGTAACAGGTGTAGTGGAACTATCAATTATTACAAGAAACTTCTGAAATAGTGTAGCAATTGTTAAGACAAATCCCCACCATGGTTTACTAAGGAAATTGAGGAGTAAAGTGGTTTCATTGTTTTAGTCTCTAAGCTGAATTTATTGCTGCATACCAGGATGATACAAAGCCCTCTAAAATTCAATTAGTATTTAGCTCTACAAGTAATAATTTTTCTGTTCTCATCATAATATGCAGTTACTTTAAAGTGAGTAATATTACTTTCAAACAAAGCAACAAATAGCTACAAACAATAGCATGGGCTATTCATAGCCCATGTAGACCATCTTTCCGGTAGTCTCTCAACCAACTGTTCATCAGTGAGCTCTAAATCTATTATGTCACCCTCCTTGCTTTGTCTATCAGTCTGAGTCCCCTGAGTATTGGTTTCCTTCTCGGATAACTCCTCGTTAACTAATTGCAGCTGGTGATAAATTTCAGTCAGCTCTTTTTCATGGTTCTTTAGGAAAGCCGGGCTGGTCTTACGCAGGCTTTGCCTCAACTGTAGGAGTGTGTGCCCCAGCCTGTAAGTCACATCCTTAAGTACTGGCGGGACCTCCTCTTCCTCGGATGAACCCGCCCTGGCTCTTTTAGCACCTTTGGACTCAGCTATTTTCCAGCCTTTCTTGTCCGAGGCTTCTTTTGCGTAATCTACGCCAAATTCCTAATGTTTCGACACCGCACTCGTAGGGGGGGGTCCCAAAATGACCCACTGCCCCAAAATTTTGGTAAAAAAAATTTTTTGGGGCAAACGAAAGTAGGTGTCTTGATTCGCTTAGATCCAAAAGGGTTTTGGTCTAGGCCCACCCAGTCAAAAGTTATTTTGAGTTAAAGTTTCCCAAAATACTAGGGGTTATGACTGAAAAAATTCCCAATTTTGGAAAAAAAATTTTTGACTCCAAAAGATGCGCAGACCCACAATTCGCCCAGATCCGGGAGGATTCTTCTGTAGGCCCACCCAATCAAAAGTTATGGGGAATCAAAGTTTCCCCTATAAAACGATCTGCAGGACTTAGAAAAATTCTCTCTCTTGTGCCTGACAGTTTTGGCGAAATTATTTTAAGTTGTTTTTTTTTTTTAGGGCGAAAAACGCTTGCGCGTTATCATCGCCCGGAATCTTTTATTTTTTATATAAAAAATAAAAGGATTTAAAACTATTCTAAAAGATGAATAAAACTTACTTAAAAATTTTTTAAGGCATGGAATGCACTACACGAGTCACTGCAAATAAGAATTTTTCTATATTTAGGGTTAATGATGTTTAGAGCCTTATTTATAGCGTATAGTTCAGCGGTAAACACACTCGTAATACCGGGGAGACCAAACATATAAGTTCTCTCATTGACAACAAAAGCACACCCAACTGTATCGTTTTGTTTAGATCCATCAGTGTATACAACCGCATCTGGTTTCATCTTGGAGAGAACACACTGAAACATCTGCTGAAAGACAATAGATGTTGATTGTTTATTGTATGTAGTCAGGTCAAAATTAAAATTTATGAGGTTTATTCTCCATGGAGGATATGAGCAAGGGTACATAGGAAAGAATGACGGTGTGTCAACATTTATATGCTGCAGCAGACGCCAGGTACGGACACCTACAGGTGCAGTACGACGTGGATGATCCTCATACTTTCCTAGATTAGGATTTCTAAAGACTGACTCAAGAACCGGGGGATTTGGCTGTCCTCTGAGACGAGCAAAATAAGATAATAAGAGCTGGTCTCGTCTATCCCAAAGTGATGGTTCACCACAGTCTACAAGTAAGCTTGCGACAGGAATTGATCTAAACGCTCCTGTGGCAAGCCGAAGGAAAGCAAGATGTACACTATCCAGCATTTTAAGCACGGTTTGACCAGCTGAAGAGTAGGCCACACAACCATAATCTAAAGGGGAGCGAACAAAGGAATAGTAAAAACGTATCATACATGATCTATCGGCTCCCCAGTTGGTGTTAGTAAGGACTCGCATCATATCTAGAATTTTGGAACATTTTGTTTTCAATTCTTTTAAATGTTTGACCCAAGTAAGACGGCTATCAAAAAATAAACCTAAAAACTTGACGTAAGTAGAGATAGTAATAGTCTCTCCGTTCAGAAAAATTTGCGGAATAGAAGGGTTTCGTAGCCGAGAAAAAACTACACATTTTGTTTTTTTCGGACGAAAATGTGAAACCAGTAATCCTGGACCAAGCTTCAAGGTGAGATATAGTGTTCTGCAGTAGTCTCTCTGCTGTAGGTGCCGAACGGCTTGTAATGTAGATAGCAAAGTCGTCAGCAATTAGAGAGCATGAGACAGGAGCCTGAACACATTTGGTAATATCGTTTATGGCTACAGAAAATAAGGTGGCACTTAATACACTACCTTGGGGCACTCCATTCTGCAAGATGACACTATCTGAGAGCGAATCATCCACACGAACACGAGCCGTTCGGTGATTTAAGAATCCCCGGATAAAAGCAAGCATATTGCCCTTGATTCCCCATTTTTTGAGAGTGTTAAGAATACCACGTCTCCAGGCTGTGTCATACGCCTTTTTTATATCGAAGAAGATAGCGACGAGGTGCTGCCGATTTAGGAAAGCGTTTTGTATGGCTGTTTCCAGTGACACTAAATGGTCAATAGAAGATGGTCCTTGTCGAAAACCACACTGTTCTGGAGATAGAAAGCCATGTTTCTCCAAGTACCATGTAAGTCTGCGGTTTACCATTCTCTCCATTATTTTACACAAAACGCTTGTTAATGAAATAGGGCGATAGCTTGAGGGGTTCGTCTGGTCTTTACCAGGTTTTAGTACTGGTATAATAAATGCTTCTGACCAGCCGGGTGGGAAGACTTGTTCGGAAAATAAACCGTTGAAAATATTCAAAAGTTGTTGTAGTGCCGAATTAGGAAGGTGTGAAAGCATGGAAAGGCTTCCGGTCCAGGGGAAGTGTCCCGTGAATTTTTAAGTGCGTGTAACAATTCTTTAAATACGAATGGAGTGTTTAATTCACCAACCGAATCACCAATGTTTAACGATAATACTTCTATTTGTATCTTGTACCGTTGCAAATGGTTATTATATGATGAGGTGAGAGACACCGAGCGGAAAGATTTTGCTAGACTACTTGCCACTTCCGAGGATGATGAAAGGAGTTCTCCTTCATCAATAAGACCAAGAATAGATTGTTTCGGTGATCCGAAGATTGCACGAATTTTCTTCCATACAGTAGACGTGGAAGTAGTGCGTGAGATAGTGCTCACGTATTTCGTCCATGAATTCCTCTTAGCGTCCAAGAATACTCGACGGCGCATCGCTCTAGCCCTGCGGTATAAATTTAGATGTTCTGTTGTAGGCCTACGATTAAATTTACGTAGTGCCTGCCGTCGATTCCTAATAGCATTTTTGCAATCATCGTTCCACCATGGAACGAAAGGACGTCTAGGATTACCCGATGTTTGTGGGATATATCTGTTGGCATTCTCAAGTATCATGGACGTAAAAGAAGAATACTGGTCGAGGATGTTCGCTCCATCGTCATACTGAGATTGGAATGCTTTATGGTATCTGTTCCAATCTGCCTTTTCAACAATCAATCTCCGTGGCCTTCTTTTAATCTCGCAGTCTACACCGAAACTAATAATAATTGGTCTATGATCACTGCCGTGAAAGTCATCACAAACCGACCAATTAAAATGAGGGAGCACATTCGATGAGCATATGGAAAGATCAAGGTTAGATACAGTACCAGTTGATAAGGACATGAATGTGTGTGATCCATTATTCAGTAGGCAAAGGTCAAAATCTTGTCTCAATCTGTTTATCATATTTCCTCGAGTGGAGCAGAAGGTTGAGCCCCAGGAAATATGATGGGCATTGAAGTCTCCTACTACTATTAACGATGGAGATGGTATTTGTGTGAGGAGATTTGAGACATCTAAAGCACTGAACTCAGTGTTTGGTGAGAGATACATATTGCAGATATGCAATTTGAAGGGAATAGAGACCTTTACTGCAATAGCAGGAATGAGAGTGGTTAGTTGAATTCTTGTAGCTGACACCCCATTCTTCATGAAAATCGCTACTCCACCACTCTCCCTACTGTCTACTAGGCAGTCGTATCTCTCGCAGAAGTATCCTCTAAGTGTAATTCGGACATGTTGTAGAAGGTGAGTTTTCGCCCTAAAAAAAAAAAAACAACTTAAAATAATTTCGCCAAAACTGTCAGGCACAAGAGAGAGAATTTTTCTAAGTCCTGCAGATCGTTTTATAGGGGAAACTTTGATTCCCCATAACTTTTGATTGGGTGGGCCTACAGAAGAATCCTCCCGGATCTGGGCGAATTGTGGGTCTGCGCATCTTTTGGAGTCAAAAAATTAGTCATAACCCCTAGTATTTTGGGAAACTTTAACTCAAAATAACTTTTGACTGGGTGGGCCTAGACCAAAACCCTTTTGGATCTAAGCGAATCAAGACACCTACTTTCGTTTGCCCCAAAAATTTTTTTTACCAAAATTTTGGGGCAGTGGGTCATTTTGGGACCCCCCCCCCCCTACGAGTGCGGTGTCGAAACATTAGGAATTTGGCGTAGATTACGCAAAAGAAACCTCGGACAAGAAAGGCTGGAAAATAGCTGAGTCCAAAGGTGCTAAAAGAGCCAGGGCGGGTTCATCCGAGGAAGAGGAGGTCCCGCCAGTACTTTTTCAGGATGTGACTTACAGGCTGGGGCACACACTCCTACAGTTGAGGCAAAGCCTGGGTAAGACCAGCCCGGCTTTCCTAAAGAACCATGAAAAAGAGCTGACTGAAATTTATCACCAGCTGCAATTAGTTAACGAGGAGTTATCCGAGAAGGAAACCAATACTCAGGGGACTCAGACTGATAGACAAAGCAAGGAGGGTGACATAATAGATTTAGAGCTCACTGATGAACAGTTGGTTGAGAGGCTACCGGAAAGATGGTCTACATGGGCTATGAATAGACTAACCCAAGTCTCTGCGGTCGATTCAGGAGAGGATAGCTGCCACTTCATTGATGTCAGTAAACAGGGACCGGGTAACAAGGTGCATAACAGGTGCAAGTGGCTCCCCGAAGAATATCAGGAAATTACGCGACGGATCGATTCTGGTTGAAACATTCAACGATGAACAGAGTCGATCTATGTTACGGCTCTGTAATATGGGTGGTATAAATATAAGTGCAGAATGCCACAAAACGTTAAATACGAGCCGGGGTGTAATTTTTTGTAGAGACCTTCTAGATATAGATATCTCGGAAATAGTTGATGAGCTTTGCCACCAAGATGTTGTTGAAGTAAAACGTATAATGAAACGGCAGAACGGAACAGAAGAACCGACACCGTCTCTTATATTAACATTCAATCTCCCTGTTCCACCAGAGAAGATTAAAGTGGGTTACCTCTCGATTCGGGTACGACCATTCATACCCAACGCACGGCGATGTTTCAGATGCCAAGGTTTTGGTCATACTACAACATCTTGTACAAAAACTGAGATCTGTGCTCGATGTGCTAAAGAAGGTCACAATGACACTAACTGCGAAGAAAGTGAAAAATGCGCAAACTGCAGTGGTCCACATACAGCCCGCTCCCGAGATTGCCCAACTTTTAAAGAAGAAAAAGCAATTCTCAAAATCTGTACGGAGCAAAAACTATCTTTTCCGGCTGCACGTAGAGAATGTAAAAAGATAAACAATTCACGGAACCTGGTTAAACCAGACGTATCTTTTGCCACCGCTACATCTAAACAAATTCCTACAAATGTTAATAATCAGCAGTGCGGATCCTGCAATGAGCTTAAAAAACTTGTTCAGATGCTATCTGATCAAGTAGCTTCACTTACAGCCACTATCTCAGAGCTGACAAAAATGAATAAAAAGTCCTCCGTCGCAGCTAGTGAATCAAACAGTATGATACATACGAAAGTTACTATTCCCAAAGTCGTACCGCCACGAATAGCGACTATCACAGCTGGCAGTAAGCCACCTAATAAGTTCCCCATAAAGGGAACCCACATAACTATCTCCTCTGGGATGTCAACTACAGCATCCCATTCAAATAAATCTCCTCCTCCATCACCTCATATACTGGAGGATATGGTTGAAGAACCACCCGACCCTAGGGCATCGGAGTTCTTTAAAATAAAAAATACAAAAAATAAAAACCGAATCGCGTACAACTAATTTTTATATAATTTCCGAAATTTATTTTTTTATTTATTTTTTACACTTATGAACATTATTCAGTGGAATGTTAGAGGTATTCGGTCCCGCATTGAACATATTAGAGTACTAGCGCACACACATGATCCACTAATCATGTGTTTCCAAGAAACTCACCTTCTACAACATGTCCGAATTACACTTAGAGGATACTTCTGCGAGAGATACGACTGCCTAGTAGACAGTAGGGAGAGTGGTGGAGTAGCGATTTTCATGAAGGATGGGGTGTCAGCTACAAGAATTCAACTAACCACTCTCATTCCTGCTATTGCAGTAAAGGTCTCTATTCCCTTCAAATTGCATATCTGCAATATGTATCTCTCACCAAACACTGAGTTCAGTGCTTTAGATGTCTCAAATCTCCTCACACAAATACCATCTCCATCGTTAATAGTAGTAGGAGACTTCAATGCCCATCATATTTCCTGGGGCTCAACCTTCTGCTCCACTCGAGGAAATATGATAAACAGATTGAGACAAGATTTTGACCTTTGCCTACTGAATAATGGATCACACACATTCATGTCCTTATCAACTGGTACTGTATCTAACCTTGATCTTTCCATATGCTCATCGAATGTGCTCCCTCATTTTAATTGGTCGGTTTGTGATGACTTTCACGGCAGTGATCATAGACCAATTATTATTAGTTTCGGTGTAGACTGCGAGATTAAAAGAAGGCCACGGAGATTGATTGTTGAAAAGGCAGATTGGAACAGATACCATAAAGCATTCCAATCTCAGTATGACGATGGAGCGAACATCCTCGACCAGTATTCTTCTTTTACGTCCATGATACTTGAGAATGCCAACAGATATATCCCACAAACATCGGGTAATCCTAGACGTCCTTTAGTTCCATGGTGGAACGATGATTGCAAAAATGCTATTAGGAATCGACGGCAGGCACTACGTAAATTTAATCGTAGGCCTACAACAGAACATCTAAATTTATACCGCAGGGCTAGAGCGATGCGCCGTCGAGTATTCTTGGACGCTAAGAGGAATTCATGGACGAAATACGTGAGCACTATCTCACGCACTACTTCTACGTCTACTGTATGGAAGAAAATTCGTGCAATCTTCGAATCACCGAAACAATCTATTCTTGGTCTTATTGATGAAGGAGAACTCCTTTCATCATCCTCGGAAGTGGCAAGTAGTCTAGCAAAATCTTTCCGCTCGGTGTCTCTCACCTCATCATATAATAACCATTTGCAACGGTACAAGATACAAATAGAAGTATTATCGTTAAACATTGGTGATTCGGTTGGTGAATTAAACACTCCATTCGTATTTAAAGAATTGTTACACGCACTTAAAAATTCACGGGACACTTCCCCTGGACCGGAAGCCTTTCCATGCTTTCACACCTTCCTAATTCGGCACTACAACAACTTTTGAATATTTTCAACGGTTTATTTTCCGAACAAGTCTTCCCACCCGGCTGGTCAGAAGCATTTATTATACCAGTACTAAAACCTGGTAAAGACCAGACGAACCCCTCAAGCTATCGCCCTATTTCATTAACAAGCGTTTTGTGTAAAATAATGGAGAGAATGGTAAACCGCAGACTTACATGGTACTTGGAGAAACATGGCTTTCTATCTCCAGAACAGTGTGGTTTTCGACAAGGACCATCTTCTATTGACCATTTAGTGTCACTGGAAACAGCCATACAAAACGCTTTCCTAAATCGGCAGCACCTCGTCGCTATCTTCTTCGATATAAAAAAGGCGTATGACACAGCCTGGAGACGTGGTATTCTTAACACTCTCAAAAAATGGGGAATCAAGGGCAATATGCTTGCTTTTATCCGGGGATTCTTAAATCACCGAACGGCTCGTGTTCGTGTGGATGATTCGCTCTCAGATAGTGTCATCTTGCAGAATGGAGTGCCCCAAGGTAGTGTATTAAGTGCCACCTTATTTTCTGTAGCCATAAACGATATTACCAAATGTGTTCAGGCTCCTGTCTCATGCTCTCTAATTGCTGACGACTTTGCTATCTACATTGCAAGCCGTTCGGCACCTACAGCAGAGAGACTACTGCAGAACACTATATCTCACCTTGAAGCTTGGTCCAGGATTACTGGTTTCACATTTTCGTCCGAAAAAAACAAAATGTGTAGTTTTTTCTCGGCTACGAAACCCTTCTATTCCGCAAATTTTTCTGAACGGAGAGACTATTACTATCTCTACTTACGTCAAGTTTTTAGGTTTATTTTTTGATAGCCGTCTTACTTGGGTCAAACATTTAAAAGAATTGAAAACAAAATGTTCCAAAATTCTAGATATGATGCGAGTCCTTACTAACACCAACTGGGGAGCCGATAGATCATGTATGATACGTTTTTACTATTCCTTTGTTCGCTCCCGTTTAGATTATGGTTGTGTGGCCTACTCTTCAGCTGGTCAAACCGTGCTTAAAATGCTGGATAGTGTACATCTTGCTTTCCTTCGGCTTGCCACAGGAGCGTTTAGATCAATTCCTGTCGCAAGCTTACTTGTAGACTGTGGTGAACCATCACTTTGGGATAGACGAGACCAGCTCTTATTATCTTATTTTGCTCGTCTCAGAGGACAGCCAAATCCCCCGGTTCTTGAGTCAGTCTTTAGAAATCCTAATCTAGGAAAGTATGAGGATCATCCACGTCGTACTGCACCTGTAGGTGTCCGTACCTGGCGTCTGCTGCAGCATATAAATGTTGACACACCGTCATTCTTTCCTATGTACCCTTGCTCATATCCTCCATGGAGAATAAACCTCATAAATTTTAATTTTGACCTGACTACATACAATAAACAATCAACATCTATTGTCTTTCAGCAGATGTTTCAGTGTGTTCTCTCCAAGATGAAACCAGATGCGGTTGTATACACTGATGGATCTAAACAAAACGATACAGTTGGGTGTGCTTTTGTTGTCAATGAGAGAACTTATATGTTTGGTCTCCCCGGTATTACGAGTGTGTTTACCGCTGAACTATACGCTATAAATAAGGCTCTAAACATCATTAACCCTAAATATAGAAAAATTCTTATTTGCAGTGACTCGTGTAGTGCACTCCATGCCTTAAAAAATTTTTAAGTAAGTTTTATTCATCTTTTAGAATAGTTTTAAATCCTTTTATTTTTTATATAAAAAATAAAAGATTCCGGGCGATGATAACGCGCAAGCGTTTTTCGCCCTAAAAAAAAAAACAACTTAAAATAATTTCGCCAAAACTGTCAGGCACAAGAGAGAGAATTTTTCTAAGTCCTGCAGATCGTTTTATAGGGGAAACTTTGATTCCCCATAACTTTTGATTGGGTGGGCCTACAGAAGAATCCTCCCGGATCTGGGCGAATTGTGGGTCTGCGCATCTTTTGGAGTCAAAAAATTTTTTTCCAAAATTGGGAATTTTTTCAAAGTCATAACCCCTAGTATTTTGGGAAACTTTAGCTCAAAATAACTTTTGACTGGGTGGGCCTAGACGGGAATCCTCCCGGATCTAGGCGAATTGTGGGTCTGCGCATCTTTTGGCGTCAAAAAAGAATTTTCCAAAATTGGGAATTTTTTCAGTCATAACCCCTAGTATTTTGGGAAACTTTAACTCAAAATAACTTTTGACTGGGTGGGCCTAGACCAAAACCCTTTTGGATCTAAGCGAATCAAGACACCTACTTTCGTTTGCCCCAAAAAATTTTTTTTACCAAACTTTTGGGGCAGTGGGTCATTTTGGGACCCCCCCCCCCCTACGAGTGCGGTGTCGAAACATTAGGAATTTGGCGTAGATTACGCAAAAGAAGCCTCGGACAAGAAAGGCTGGAAAATAGCTGAGTCCAAAGGTGCTAAAAGAGCCAGGGCGGGTTCATCCGAGGAAGAGGAGGTCCCGCCAGTACTTAAGGATGTGACTTACAGGCTGGGGCACACACTCCTACAGTTGAGGCAAAGCCTGGGTAAGACCAGCCCGGCTTTCCTAAAGAACCATGAAAAAGAGCTGACTGAAATTTATCACCAGCTGCAATTAGTTAACGAGGAGTTATCCGAGAAGGAAACCAATACTCAGGGGACTCAGACTGATAGACAAAGCAAGGAGGGTGACATAATAGATTTAGAGCTCACTGATGAACAGTTGGTTGAGAGACTACCGGAAAGATGGTCTACATGGGCTATGAATAGACTAACCCAAGTCTCTGCGGTCGATTCAGGAGAGGATAGCTGCCACTTCATTGATGTCAGTAAACAGAGACCGGGTAACAAGGTGCATAACAGGTGCAAGTGGCTCCCCGAAGAATATCAGGAAATTACGCGACGGATCGATTCTGGTTGAAACATTCAACGATGAACAGAGTCGATCTATGTTACGGCTCTGTAATATGGGTGGTATAAATATAAGTGCAGAATGCCACAAAACGTTAAATACGAGCCGGGGTGTAATTTTTTGTAGTGACCTTCTAGATATAGATATCTCGGAAATAGTTGATGAGCTTTGCCACCAAGATGTTGTTGAAGTAAAACGTATAATGAAACGGCAGAACGGAACAGAAGAACCGACACCGTCTCTTATATTAACATTCAATCTCCCTGTTCCACCAGAGAAGATTAAAGTGGGTTACCTCTCGATTCGGGTACGACCATTCATACCCAACGCACGGCGATGTTTCAGATGCCAAGGTTTTGGTCATACTACAACATCTTGTACAAAAACTGAGATCTGTGCTCGATGTGCTAAAGAAGGTCACAATGACACTAACTGCGAAGAAAGTGAAAAATGCGCAAACTGCAGTGGTCCACATACAGCCCGCTCCCGAGATTGCCCAACTTTTAAAGAAGAAAAAGCAATTCTCAAAATCTGTACGGAGCAAAAACTATCTTTTCCGGCTGCACGTAGAGAATATAAAAAGATAAACAATTCACGGAACCTGGTTAAACCAGACGTATCTTTTGCCACCGCTACATCTAAACAAATTCCTACAAATGTTAATAATCAGCAGTGCGGATCCTGAAATGAGCTTAAAAAACTTGTTCAGATGCTATCTGATCAAGTAGCTTCACTTACAGCCACTATCTCAGAGCTGACAAAAATGAATAAAAAGTCCTCCGTCGCAGCTAGTGAATCAAACAGTATGATACATACGAAAGTTACTATTCCCAAAGTCGTACCGCCACGAATAGCGACTATCACAGCTGGCAGTAAGCCACCTAATAAGCTCCCCATAAAGGGAACCCACATAACTATCTCCTCTGGGATGTCAACTACAGCATCCCATTCAAATAAATCTCCTCCTCCATCACCTCATATACTGGAGGATATGGTTGAAGAACCACCCGACCCTAGGGCATCGGAGTTCTTTAAAATAAAAAATACAAAAAATAAAAACCGAATCGCGTACAACTAATTTTTATATAATTTCCGAAATTTATTTTTTTATTTATTTTTTACACTTATGAACATTATTCAGATGAATGTTAGAGGTATTCGGTCCCGCATTGAACATATTAGAGTACTAGCGCACACACATGATCCACTAATCATGTGTTTCCAAGAAACTCACCTTCTACAACATGTCCGAATTACACTTAGAGGATACTTCTGCGAGAGATACGACTGCCTAGTAGACAGTAGGGAGAGTGGTGGAGTAGCGATTTTCATGAAGAATGGGGTGTCAGCTACAAGAATTCAACTAACCACTCTCATTCCTGCTATTGCAGTAAAGGTCTCTATTCCCTTCAAATTGCATATCTGCAATATGTATCTCTCACCAAACACTGAGTTCAGTGCTTTAGATGTCTCAAATCTCCTCACACAAATACCATCTCCATCGTTAATAGTAGTAGGAGACTTCAATGCCCATCATATTTCCTGGAGCTCAACCTTCTGCTCCACTCGAGGAAATATGATAAACAGATTGAGACAAGATTTTGACCTTTGCCTACTGAATAATGGATCACACACATTCATGTCCTTATCAACTGGTACTGTATCTAACCTTGATCTTTCCATATGCTCATCGAATGTGCTCCCTCATTTTAATTGGTCGGTTTGTGATGACTTTCACGGCAGTGATCATAGACCAATTATTATTAGTTTCGGTGTAGACTGCGAGATTAAAAGAAGGCCACGGAGATTGATTGTTGAAAAGGCAGATTGGAACAGATACCATAAAGCATTCCAATCTCAGTATGACGATGGAGCGAACATCCTCGACCAGTATTCTTCTTTTACGTCCATGATACTTGAGAATGCCAACAGATATATCCCACAAACATCGGGTAATCCTAGACGTCCTTTAGTTCCATGGTGGAACGATGATTGCAAAAATGCTATTAGGAATCGACGGCAGGCACTACGTAAATTTAATCGTAGGCCTACAACAGAACATCTAAATTTATACCGCAGGGCTAGAGCGATGCGCCGTCGAGTATTCTTGGACGCTAAGAGGAATTCATGGACGAAATACGTGAGCACTATCTCACGCACTACTTCTACGTCTACTGTATGGAAGAAAATTCGTGCAATCTTCGAATCACCGAAACAATCTATTCTTGGTCTTATTGATGAAGGAGAACTCCTTTCATCATCCTCGGAAGTGGCAAGTAGTCTAGCAAAATCTTTCCGCTCGGTGTCTCTCACCTCATCATATAATAACCATTTGCAACGGTACAAGATACAAATAGAAGTATTATCGTTAAACATTGGTGATTCGGTTGGTGAATTAAACACTCCATTCGTATTTAAAGAATTGTTACACGCACTTAAAAATTCACGGGACACTTCCCCTGGACCGGAAGCCTTTCCATGCTTTCACACCTTCCTAATTCGGCACTACAACAACTTTTGAATATTTTCAACGGTTTATTTTCCGAACAAGTCTTCCCACCCGGCTGGTCAGAAGCATTTATTATACCAGTACTAAAACCTGGTAAAGACCAGACGAACCCCTCAAGCTATCGCCCTATTTCATTAACAAGCGTTTTGTGTAAAATAATGGAGAGAATGGTAAACCGCAGACTTACATGGTACTTGGAGAAACATGGCTTTCTATCTCCAGAACAGTGTGGTTTTCGACAAGGACCATCTTCTATTGACCATTTAGTGTCACTGGAAACAGCCATACAAAACGCTTTCCTAAATCGGCAGCACCTCGTCGCTATCTTCTTCGATATAAAAAAGGCGTATGACACAGCCTGGAGACGTGGTATTCTTAACACTCTCAAAAAATGGGGAATCAAGGGCAATATGCTTGCTTTTATCCGGGGATTCTTAAATCACCGAACGGCTCGTGTTCGTGTGGATGATTCGCTCTCAGATAGTGTCATCTTGCAGAATGGAGTGCCCCAAGGTAGTGTATTAAGTGCCACCTTATTTTCTGTAGCCATAAACGATATTACCAAATGTGTTCAGGCTCCTGTCTCATGCTCTCTAATTGCTGACGACTTTGCTATCTACATTACAAGCCGTTCGGCACCTACAGCAGAGAGACTACTGCAGAACACTATATCTCACCTTGAAGCTTGGTCCAGGATTACTGGTTTCACATTTTCGTCCGAAAAAAACAAAATGTGTAGTTTTTTCTCGGCTACGAAACCCTTCTATTCCGCAAATTTTTCTGAACGGAGAGACTATTACTATCTCTACTTACGTCAAGTTTTTAGGTTTATTTTTTGATAGCCGTCTTACTTGGGTCAAACATTTAAAAGAATTGAAAACAAAATGTTCCAAAATTCTAGATATGATGCGAGTCCTTACTAACACCAACTGGGGAGCCGATAGATCATGTATGATACGTTTTTACTATTCCTTTGTTCGCTCCCCTTTAGATTATGGTTGTGTGGCCTACTCTTCAGCTGGTCAAACCGTGCTTAAAATGCTGGATAGTGTACATCTTGCTTTCCTTCGGCTTGCCACAGGAGCGTTTAGATCAATTCCTGTCGCAAGCTTACTTGTAGACTGTGGTGAACCATCACTTTGGGATAGACGAGACCAGCTCTTATTATCTTATTTTGCTCGTCTCAGAGGACAGCCAAATCCCCCGGTTCTTGAGTCAGTCTTTAGAAATCCTAATCTAGGAAAGTATGAGGATCATCCACGTCGTACTGCACCTGTAGGTGTCCGTACCTGGCGTCTGCTGCAGCATATAAATGTTGACACACCGTCATTCTTTCCTATGTACCCTTGCTCATATCCTCCATGGAGAATAAACCTCATAAATTTTAATTTTGACCTGACTACATACAATAAACAATCAACATCTATTGTCTTTCAGCAGATGTTTCAGTGTGTTCTCTCCAAGATGAAACCAGATGCGGTTGTATACACTGATGGATCTAAACAAAACGATACAGTTGGGTGTGCTTTTGTTGTCAATGAGAGAACTTATATGTTTGGTCTCCCCGGTATTACGAGTGTGTTTACCGCTGAACTATACGCTATAAATAAGGCTCTAAACATCATTAACCCTAAATATAGAAAAATTCTTATTTGCAGTGACTCGTGTAGTGCACTCCATGCCTTAAAAAATTTTTAAGTAAGTTTTATTCATCTTTTAGAATAGTTTTAAATCCTTTTATTTTTTATATAAAAAATAAAAGATTCCGGGCGATGATAACGCGCAAGCGTTTTTCGCCCTAAAAAAAAAAACAACTTAAAATAATTTCGCCAAAACTGTCAGGCACAAGAGAGAGAATTTTTCTAAGTCCTGCAGATCGTTTTATAGGGGAAACTTTGATTCCCCATAACTTTTGATTGGGTGGGCCTACAGAAGAATCCTCCCGGATCTGGGCGAATTGTGGGTCTGCGCATCTTTTGGAGTCAAAAAATTTTTTTCCAAAATTGGGAATTTTTTCAAAGTCATAACCCCTAGTATTTTGGGAAACTTTAGCTCAAAATAACTTTTGACTGGGTGGGCCTAGACGGGAATCCTCCCGGATCTAGGCGAATTGTGGGTCTGCGCATCTTTTGGCGTCAAAAAAGAATTTTCCAAAATTGGGAATTTTTTCAAAGTCATAACCCCTAGTATTTTGGGAAACTTTAGCTCAAAATAACTTTTGACTGGGTGGGCCTAGACGGGAATCCTCCCGGATCTAGGCGAATTGTGGGTCTGCGCATCTTTTGGCGTCAAAAAAGAATTTTCCAAAATTGGGAATTTTTTCAGTCATAACCCCTAGTATTTTGGGAAACTTTAACTCAAAATAACTTTTGACTGGGTGGGCCTAGACCAAAACCCTTTTGGATCTAAGCGAATCAAGACACCTACTTTCGTTTGCCCCAAAAAATTTTTTTTACCAAACTTTTGGGGCAGTGGGTCATTTTGGGACCCCCCCCCCCTACGAGTGCGGTGTCGAAACATTAGGAATTTGGCGTAGATTACGCAAAAGAAGCCTCGGACAAGAAAGGCTGGAAAATAGCTGAGTCCAAAGGTGCTAAAAGAGCCAGGGCGGGTTCATCCGAGGAAGAGGAGGTCCCGCCAGTACTTAAGGATGTGACTTACAGGCTGGGGCACACACTCCTACAGTTGAGGCAAAGCCTGGGTAAGACCAGCCCGGCTTTCCTAAAGAACCATGAAAAAGAGCTGACTGAAATTTATCACCAGCTGCAATTAGTTAACGAGGAGTTATCCGAGAAGGAAACCAATACTCAGGGGACTCAGACTGATAGACAAAGCAAGGAGGGTGACATAATAGATTTAGAGCTCACTGATGAACAGTTGGTTGAGAGACTACCGGAAAGATGGTCTACATGGGCTATGAATAGACTAACCCAAGTCTCTGCGGTCGATTCAGGAGAGGATAGCTGCCACTTCATTGATGTCAGTAAACAGAGACCGGGTAACAAGGTGCATAACAGGTGCAAGTGGCTCCCCGAAGAATATCAGGAAATTACGCGACGGATCGATTCTGGTTGAAACATTCAACGATGAACAGAGTCGATCTATGTTACGGCTCTGTAATATGGGTGGTATAAATATAAGTGCAGAATGCCACAAAACGTTAAATACGAGCCGGGGTGTAATTTTTTGTAGTGACCTTCTAGATATAGATATCTCGGAAATAGTTGATGAGCTTTGCCACCAAGATGTTGTTGAAGTAAAACGTATAATGAAACGGCAGAACGGAACAGAAGAACCGACACCGTCTCTTATATTAACATTCAATCTCCCTGTTCCACCAGAGAAGATTAAAGTGGGTTACCTCTCGATTCGGGTACGACCATTCATACCCAACGCACGGCGATGTTTCAGATGCCAAGGTTTTGGTCATACTACAACATCTTGTACAAAAACTGAGATCTGTGCTCGATGTGCTAAAGAAGGTCACAATGACACTAACTGCGAAGAAAGTGAAAAATGCGCAAACTGCAGTGGTCCACATACAGCCCAAACTCCCGAGATTGCCCAACTTTTAAAGAAGAAAAAGCAATTCTCAAAATCTGTACGGAGCAAAAACTATCTTTTCCGGCTGCACGTCGAGAATATAAAAAGATAAACAATTCACGGAACCTGGTTAAACCAGACGTATCTTTTGCCACCGCTACATCTAAACAAATTCCTACAAATGTTAATAATCAGCAGTGCGGATCCTGCAATGAGCTTAAAAAACTTGTTCAGATGCTATCTGATCAAGTAGCTTCACTTACAGCCACTATCTCAGAGCTGACAAAAATGAATAAAAAGTCCTCCGTCGCAGCTAGTGAATCAAACAGTATGATACATACGAAAGTTACTATTCCCAAAGTCGTACCGCCACGAATAGCGACTATCACAGCTGGCAGTAAGCCACCTAATAAGTTCCCCATAAAGGGAACCCACATAACTATCTCCTCTGGGATGTCAACTACAGCATCCCATTCAAATAAATCTCCTCCTCCATCACCTCATATACTGGAGGATATGGTTGAAGAACCACCCGACCCTAGGGCATCGGAGTTCTTTAAAATAAAAAATACAAAAAATAAAAACCGAATCGCGTACAACTAATTTTTATATAATTTCCGAAATTTATTTTTTTATTTATTTTTTACACTTATGAACATTATTCAGTGGAATGTTAGAGGTATTCGGTCCCGCATTGAACATATTAGAGTACTAGCGCACACACATGATCCACTAATCATGTGTTTCCAAGAAACTCACCTTCTACAACATGTCCGAATTACACTTAGAGGATACTTCTGCGAGAGATACGACTGCCTAGTAGACAGTAGGGAGAGTGGTGGAGTAGCGATTTTCATGAAGAATGGGGTGTCAGCTACAAGAATTCAACTAACCACTCTCATTCCTGCTATTGCAGTAAAGGTCTCTATTCCCTTCAAATTGCATATCTGCAATATGTATCTCTCACCAAACACTGAGTTCAGTGCTTTAGATGTCTCAAATCTCCTCACACAAATACCATCTCCATCGTTAATAGTAGTAGGAGACTTCAATGCCCATCATATTTCCTGGAGCTCAACCTTCTGCTCCACTCGAGGAAATATGATAAACAGATTGAGACAAGATTTTGACCTTTGCCTACTGAATAATGGATCACACACATTCATGTCCTTATCAACTGGTACTGTATCTAACCTTGATCTTTCCATATGCTCATCGAATGTGCTCCCTCATTTTAATTGGTCGGTTTGTGATGACTTTCACGGCAGTGATCATAGACCAATTATTATTAGTTTCGGTGTAGACTGCGAGATTAAAAGAAGGCCACGGAGATTGATTGTTGAAAAGGCAGATTGGAACAGATACCATAAAGCATTCCAATCTCAGTATGACGATGGAGCGAACATCCTCGACCAGTATTCTTCTTTTACGTCCATGATACTTGAGAATGCCAACAGATATATCCCACAAACATCGGGTAATCCTAGACGTCCTTTAGTTCCATGGTGGAACGATGATTGCAAAAATGCTATTAGGAATGGACGGCAGGCACTACGTAAATTTAATCGTAGGCCTACAACAGAACATCTAAATTTATACCGCAGGGCTAGAGCGATGCGCCGTCGAGTATTCTTGGACGCTAAGAGGAATTCATGGACGAAATACGTGAGCACTATCTCACGCACTACTTCTACGTCTACTGTATGGAAGAAAATTCGTGCAATCTTCGAATCACCGAAACAATCTATTCTTGGTCTTATTGATGAAGGAGAACTCCTTTCATCATCCTCGGAAGTGGCAAGTAGTCTAGCAAAATCTTTCCGCTCGGTGTCTCTCACCTCATCATATAATAACCATTTGCAACGGTACAAGATACAAATAGAAGTATTATCGTTAAACATTGGTGATTCGGTTGGTGAATTAAACACTCCATTCGTATTTAAAGAATTGTTACACGCACTTAAAAATTCACGGGACACTTCCCCTGGACCGGAAGCCTTTCCATGCTTTCACACCTTCCTAATTCGGCACTACAACAACTTTTGAATATTTTCAACGGTTTATTTTCCGAACAAGTCTTCCCACCCGGCTGGTCAGAAGCATTTATTATACCAGTACTAAAACCTGGTAAAGACCAGACGAACCCCTCAAGCTATCGCCCTATTTCATTAACAAGCGTTTTGTGTAAAATAATGGAGAGAATGGTAAACCGCAGACTTACATGGTACTTGGAGAAACATGGCTTTCTATCTCCAGAACAGTGTGGTTTTCGACAAGGACCATCTTCTATTGACCATTTAGTGTCACTGGAAACAGCCATACAAAACGCTTTCCTAAATCGGCAGCACCTCGTCGCTATCTTCTTCGATATAAAAAAGGCGTATGACACAGCCTGGAGACGTGGTATTCTTAACACTCTCAAAAAATGGGGAATCAAGGGCAATATGCTTGCTTTTATCCGGGGATTCTTAAATCACCGAACGGCTCGTGTTCGTGTGGATGATTCGCTCTCAGATAGTGTCATCTTGCAGAATGGAGTGCCCCAAGGTAGTGTATTAAGTGCCACCTTATTTTCTGTAGCCATAAACGATATTACCAAATGTGTTCAGGCTCCTGTCTCATGCTCTCTAATTGCTGACGACTTTGCTATCTACATTGCAAGCCGTTCGGCACCTACAGCAGAGAGACTACTGCAGAACACTATATCTCACCTTGAAGCTTGGTCCAGGATTACTGGTTTCACATTTTCGTCCGAAAAAAACAAAATGTGTAGTTTTTTCTCGGCTACGAAACCCTTCTATTCCGCAAATTTTTCTGAACGGAGAGACTATTACTATCTCTACTTACGTCAAGTTTTTAGGTTTATTTTTTGATAGCCGTCTTACTTGGATCAAACATTTAAAAGAATTGAAAACAAAATGTTCCAAAATTCTAGATATGATGCGAGTCCTTACTAACACCAACTGGGGAGCCGATAGATCATGTATGATACGTTTTTACTATTCCTTTGTTCGCTCCCCTTTAGATTATGGTTGTGTGGCCTACTCTTCAGCTGGTCAAACCGTGCTTAAAATGCTGGATAGTGTACATCTTGCTTTCCTTCGGCTTGCCACAGGAGCGTTTAGATCAATTCCTGTCGCAAGCTTACTTGTAGACTGTGGTGAACCATCACTTTGGGATAGACGAGACCAGCTCTTATTATCTTATTTTGCTCGTCTCAGAGGACAGCCAAATCCCCCGGTTCTTGAGTCAGTCTTTAGAAATCCTAATCTAGGAAAGTATGAGGATCATCCACGTCGTACTGCACCTGTAGGTGTCCGTACCTGGCGTCTGCTGCAGCATATAAATGTTGACACACCGTCATTCTTTCCTATGTACCCTTGCTCATATCCTCCATGGAGAATAAACCTCATAAATTTTAATTTTGACCTGACTACATACAATAAACAATCAACATCTATTGTCTTTCAGCAGATGTTTCAGTGTGTTCTCTCCAAGATGAAACCAGATGCGGTTGTATACACTGATGGATCTAAACAAAACGATACAGTTGGGTGTGCTTTTGTTGTCAATGAGAGAACTTATATGTTTGGTCTCCCCGGTATTACGAGTGTGTTTACCGCTGAACTATACGCTATAAATAAGGCTCTAAACATCATTAACCCTAAATATAGAAAAATTCTTATTTGCAGTGACTCGTGTAGTGCACTCCATGCCTTAAAAAATTTTTAAGTAAGTTTTATTCATCTTTTAGAATAGTTTTAAATCCTTTTATTTTTTATATAAAAAATAAAAGATTCCGGGCAATGATAACGCGCAAGCGTTTTTCGCCCTAAAAAAAAAAACAACTTAAAATAATTTCGCCAAAACTGTCAGGCACAAGAGAGAGAATTTTTCTAAGTCCTGCAGATCGTTTTATAGGGGAAACTTTGATTCCCCATAACTTTTGATTGGGTGGGCCTACAGAAGAATCCTCCCGGATCTGGGCGAATTGTTGGTCTGCGCATCTTTTGGAGTCAAAAAATTTTTTTCCAAAATTGGGAATTTTTTCAGTCATAACCCCTAGTATTTTGGGAAACTTTAGCTCAAAATAACTTTTGACTGGGTGGGCCTAGACGGGAATCCTCCCGGATCTAGGCGAATTGTGGGTCTGCGCATCTTTTGGCGTCAAAAAAGAATTTTCCAAAATTGGGAATTTTTTCAAAGTCATAACCCCTAGTATTTTGGGAAACTTTAACTCAAAATAACTTTTGACTGGGTGGGCCTAGACCAAAACCCTTTTGGATCTAAGCGAATCAAGACACCTACTTTCGTTTGCCCCAAAAAATTTTTTTTACCAAACTTTTGGGGCAGTGGGTCATTTTGGGACCCCCCCCCCCTACGAGTGCGGTGTCGAAACATTAGGAATTTGGCGTAGATTACGCAAAAGAAGCCTCGGACAAGAAAGGCTGGAAAATAGCTGAGTCCAAAGGTGCTAAAAGAGCCAGGGCGGGTTCATCCGAGGAAGAGGAGGTCCCGCCAGTACTTAAGGATGTGACTTACAGGCTGGGGCACACACTCCTACAGTTGAGGCAAAGCCTGGGTAAGACCAGCCCGGCTTTCCTAAAGAACCATGAAAAAGAGCTGACTGAAATTTATCACCAGCTGCAATTAGTTAACGAGGAGTTATCCGAGAAGGAAACCAATACTCAGGGGACTCAGACTGATAGACAAAGCAAGGAGGGTGACATAATAGATTTAGAGCTCACTGATGAACAGTTGGTTGAGAGACTACCGGAAAGATGGTCTACATGGGCTATGAATAGACTAACCCAAGTCTCTGCGGTCGATTCAGGAGAGGATAGCTGCCACTTCATTGATGTCAGTAAACAGAGACCGGGTAACAAGGTGCATAACAGGTGCAAGTGGCTCCCCGAAGAATATCAGGAAATTACGCGACGGATCGATTCTGGTTGAAACATTCAACGATGAACAGAGTCGATCTATGTTACGGCTCTGTAATATGGGTGGTATAAATATAAGTGCAGAATGCCACAAAACGTTAAATACGAGCCGGGGTGTAATTTTTTGTAGAGACCTTCTAGATATAGATATCTCGGAAATAGTTGATGAGCTTTGCCACCAAGATGTTGTTGAAGTAAAACGTATAATGAAACGGCAGAACGGAACAGAAGAACCGACACCGTCTCTTATATTAACATTCAATCTCCCTGTTCCACCAGAGAAGATTAAAGTGGGTTACCTCTCGATTCGGGTACGACCATTCATACCCAACGCACGGCGATGTTTCAGATGCCAAGGTTTTGGTCATACTACAACATCTTGTACAAAAACTGAGATCTGTGCTGGATGTGCTAAAGAAGGTCACAATGACACTAACTGCGAAGAAAGTGAAAAATGCGCAAACTGCAGTGGTCCACATACAGCCCGCTCCCGAGATTGCCCAACTTTTAAAGAAGAAAAAGCAATTCTCAAAATCTGTACGGAGCAAAAACTATCTTTTCCGGCTGCACGTAGAGAATATAAAAAGATAAACAATTCACGGAACCTGGTTAAACCAGACGTATCTTTTGCCACCGCTACATCTAAACAAATTCCTACAAATGTTAATAATCAGCAGTGCGGATCCTGCAATGAGCTTAAAAAACTTGTTCAGATGCTATCTGATCAAGTAGCTTCACTTACAGCCACTATCTCAGAGCTGACAAAAATGAATAAAAAGTCCTCCGTCGCAGCTAGTGAATCAAACAGTATGATACATACGAAAGTTACTATTCCCAAAGTCGTACCGCCACGAATAGCGACTATCACAGCTGGCAGTAAGCCACCTAATAAGCTCCCCATAAAGGGAACCCACATAACTATCTCCTCTGGGATGTCAACTACAGCATCCCATTCAAATAAATCTCCTCCTCCATCACCTCATATACTGGAGGATATGGTTGAAGAACCACCCGACCCTAGGGCATCGGAGTTCTTTAAAATAAAAAATACAAAAAATAAAAACCGAATCGCGTACAACTAATTTTTATATAATTTCCGAAATTTATTTTTTTATTTATTTTTTACACTTATGAACATTATTCAGTGGAATGTTAGAGGTATTCGGTCCCGCATTGAACATATTAGAGTACTAGCGCACACACATGATCCACTAATCATGTGTTTCCAAGAAACTCACCTTCTACAACATGTCCGAATTACACTTAGAGGATACTTCTGCGAGAGATACGACTGCCTAGTAGACAGTAGGGAGAGTGGTGGAGTAGCGATTTTCATGAAGAATGGGGTGTCAGCTACAAGAATTCAACTAACCACTCTCATTCCTGCTATTGCAGTAAAGGTCTCTATTCCCTTCAAATTGCATATCTGCAATATGTATCTCTCACCAAACACTGAGTTCAGTGCTTTAGATGTCTCAAATCTCCTCACACAAATACCATCTCCATCGTTAATAGTAGTAGGAGACTTCAATGCCCATCATATTTCCTGGAGCTCAACCTTCTGCTCCACTCGAGGAAATATGATAAACAGATTGAGACAAGATTTTGACCTTTGCCTACTGAATAATGGATCACACACATTCATGTCCTTATCAACTGGTACTGTATCTAACCTTGATCTTTCCATATGCTCATCGAATGTGCTCCCTCATTTTAATTGGTCGGTTTGTGATGACTTTCACGGCAGTGATCATAGACCAATTATTATTAGTTTCGGTGTAGACTGCGAGATTAAAAGAAGGCCACGGAGATTGATTGTTGAAAAGGCAGATTGGAACAGATACCATAAAGCATTCCAATCTCAGTATGACGATGGAGCGAACATCCTCGACCAGTATTCTTCTTTTACGTCCATGATACTTGAGAATGCCAACAGATATATCCCACAAACATCGGGTAATCCTAGACGTCCTTTAGTTCCATGGTGGAACGATGATTGCAAAAATGCTATTAGGAATCGACGGCAGGCACTACGTAAATTTAATCGTAGGCCTACAACAGAACATCTAAATTTATACCGCAGGGCTAGAGCGATGCGCCGTCGAGTATTCTTGGACGCTAAGAGGAATTCATGGACGAAATACGTGAGCACTATCTCACGCACTACTTCTACGTCTACTGTATGGAAGAAAATTCGTGCAATCTTCGAATCACCGAAACAATCTATTCTTGGTCTTATTGATGAAGGAGAACTCCTTTCATCATCCTCGGAAGTGGCAAGTAGTCTAGCAAAATCTTTCCGCTCGGTGTCTCTCACCTCATCATATAATAACCATTTGCAACGGTACAAGATACAAATAGAAGTATTATCGTTAAACATTGGTGATTCGGTTGGTGAATTAAACACTCCATTCGTATTTAAAGAATTGTTACACGCACTTAAAAATTCACGGGACACTTCCCCTGGACCGGAAGCCTTTCCATGCTTTCACACCTTCCTAATTCGGCACTACAACAACTTTTGAATATTTTCAACGGTTTATTTTCCGAACAAGTCTTCCCACCCGGCTGGTCAGAAGCATTTATTATACCAGTACTAAAACCTGGTAAAGACCAGACGAACCCCTCAAGCTATCGCCCTATTTCATTAACAAGCGTTTTGTGTAAAATAATGGAGAGAATGGTAAACCGCAGACTTACATGGTACTTGGAGAAACATGGCTTTCTATCTCCAGAACAGTGTGGTTTTCGACAAGGACCATCTTCTATTGACCATTTAGTGTCACTGGAAACAGCCATACAAAACGCTTTCCTAAATCGGCAGCACCTCGTCGCTATCTTCTTCGATATAAAAAAGGCGTATGACACAGCCTGGAGACGTGGTATTCTTAACACTCTCAAAAAATGGGGAATCAAGGGCAATATGCTTGCTTTTATCCGGGGATTCTTAAATCACCGAACGGCTCGTGTTCGTGTGGATGATTCGCTCTCAGATAGTGTCATCTTGCAGAATGGAGTGCCCCAAGGTAGTGTATTAAGTGCCACCTTATTTTCTGTAGCCATAAACGATATTACCAAATGTGTTCAGGCTCCTGTCTCATGCTCTCTAATTGCTGACGACTTTGCTATCTACATTGCAAGCCGTTCGGCACCTACAGCAGAGAGACTACTGCAGAACACTATATCTCACCTTGAAGCTTGGTCCAGGATTACTGGTTTCACATTTTCGTCCGAAAAAAACAAAATGTGTAGTTTTTTCTCGGCTACGAAACCCTTCTATTCCGCAAATTTTTCTGAACGGAGAGACTATTACTATCTCTACTTACGTCAAGTTTTTAGGTTTATTTTTTGATAGCCGTCTTACTTGGGTCAAACATTTAAAAGAATTGAAAACAAAATGTTCCAAAATTCTAGATATGATGCGAGTCCTTACTAACACCAACTGGGGAGCCGATAGATCATGTATGATACGTTTTTACTATTCCTTTGTTCGCTCCCCTTTAGATTATGGTTGTGTGGCCTACTCTTCAGCTGGTCAAACCGTGCTTAAAATGCTGGATAGTGTACATCTTGCTTTCCTTCGGCTTGCCACAGGAGCGTTTAGATCAATTCCTGTCGCAAGCTTACTTGTAGACTGTGGTGAACCATCACTTTGGGATAGACGAGACCAGCTCTTATTATCTTATTTTGCTCGTCTCAGAGGACAGCCAAATCCCCCGGTTCTTGAGTCAGTCTTTAGAAATCCTAATCTAGGAAAGTATGAGGATCATCCACGTCGTACTGCACCTGTAGGTGTCCGTACCTGGCGTCTGCTGCAGCATATAAATGTTGACACACCGTCATTCTTTCCTATGTACCCTTGCTCATATCCTCCATGGAGAATAAACCTCATAAATTTTAATTTTGACCTGACTACATACAATAAACAATCAACATCTATTGTCTTTCAGCAGATGTTTCAGTGTGTTCTCTCCAAGATGAAACCAGATGCGGTTGTATACACTGATGGATCTAAACAAAACGATACAGTTGGGTGTGCTTTTGTTGTCAATGAGAGAACTTATATGTTTGGTCTCCCCGGTATTACGAGTGTGTTTACCGCTGAACTATACGCTATAAATAAGGCTCTAAACATCATTAACCCTAAATATAGAAAAATTCTTAATTGCAGTGACTCGTGTAGTGCACTCCATGCCTTAAAAAATTTTTAAGTAAGTTTTATTCATCTTTTAGAATAGTTTTAAATCCTTTTATTTTTTATATAAAAAATAAAAGATTCCGGGCAATGATAACGCGCAAGCGTTTTTCGCCCTAAAAAAAAAAACAACTTAAAATAATTTCGCCAAAACTGTCAGGCACAAGAGAGAGAATTTTTCTAAGTCCTGCAGATCGTTTTATAGGGGAAACTTTGATTCCCCATAACTTTTGATTGGGTGGGCCTACAGAAGAATCCTCCCGGATCTGGGCGAATTGTGGGTCTGCGCATCTTTTGGAGTCAAAAAATTTTTTTCCAAAATTGGGAATTTTTTCAAAGTCATAACCCCTAGTATTTTGGGAAACTTTAGCTCAAAATAACTTTTGACTGGGTGGGCCTAGACGGGAATCCTCCCGGATCTAGGCGAATTGTGGGTCTGCGCATCTTTTGGCGTCAAAAAAGAATTTTCCAAAATTGGGAATTTTTTCAAAGTCATAACCCCTAGTATTTTGGGAAACTTTAACTCAAAATAACTTTTGACTGGGTGGGCCTAGACCAAAACCCTTTTGGATCTAAGCGAATCAAGACACCTACTTTCGTTTGCCCCAAAAAATTTTTTTTACCAAACTTTTGGGGCAGTGGGTCATTTTGGGACCCCCCCCCCTACGAGTGCGGTGTCGAAACATTAGGAATTTGGCGTAGATTACGCAAAAGAAGCCTCGGACAAGAAAGGCTGGAAAATAGCTGAGTCCAAAGGTGCTAAAAGAGCCAGGGCGGGTTCATCCGAGGAAGAGGAGGTCCCGCCAGTACTTAAGGATGTGACTTACAGGCTGGGGCACACACTCCTACAGTTGAGGCAAAGCCTGGGTAAGACCAGCCCGGCTTTCCTAAAGAACCATGAAAAAGAGCTGACTGAAATTTATCACCAGCTGCAATTAGTTAACGAGGAGTTATCCGAGAAGGAAACCAATACTCAGGGGACTCAGACTGATAGACAAAGCAAGGAGGGTGACATAATAGATTTAGAGCTCACTGATGAACAGTTGGTTGAGAGACTACCGGAAAGATGGTCTACATGGGCTATGAATAGACTAACCCAAGTCTCTGCGGTCGATTCAGGAGAGGATAGCTGCCACTTCATTGATGTCAGTAAACAGAGACCGGGTAACAAGGTGCATAACAGGTGCAAGTGGCTCCCCGAAGAATATCAGGAAATTACGCGACGGATCGATTCTGGTTGAAACATTCAACGATGAACAGAGTCGATCTATGTTACGGCTCTGTAATATGGGTGGTATAAATATAAGTGCAGAATGCCACAAAACGTTAAATACGAGCCGGGGTGTAATTTTTTGTAGAGACCTTCTAGATATAGATATCTCGGAAATAGTTGATGAGCTTTGCCACCAAGATGTTGTTGAAGTAAAACGTATAATGAAACGGCAGAACGGAACAGAAGAACCGACACCGTCTCTTATATTAACATTCAATCTCCCTGTTCCACCAGAGAAGATTAAAGTGGGTTACCTCTCGATTCGGGTACGACCATTCATACCCAACGCACGGCGATGTTTCAGATGCCAAGGTTTTGGTCATACTACAACATCTTGTACAAAAACTGAGATCTGTGCTCGATGTGCTAAAGAAGGTCACAATGACACTAACTGCGAAGAAAGTGAAAAATGCGCAAACTGCAGTGGTCCACATACAGCCCAAACTCCCGAGATTGCCCAACTTTTAAAGAAGAAAAAGCAATTCTCAAAATCTGTACGGAGCAAAAACTATCTTTTCCGGCTGCACGTCGAGAATATAAAAAGATAAACAATTCACGGAACCTGGTTAAACCAGACGTATCTTTTGCCACCGCTACATCTAAACAAATTCCTACAAATGTTAATAATCAGCAGTGCGGATCCTGCAATGAGCTTAAAAAACTTGTTCAGATGCTATCTGATCAAGTAGCTTCACTTACAGCCACTATCTCAGAGCTGACAAAAATGAATAAAAAGTCCTCCGTCGCAGCTAGTGAATCAAACAGTATGATACATACGAAAGTTACTATTCCCAAAGTCGTACCGCCACGAATAGCGACTATCACAGCTGGCAGTAAGCCACCTAATAAGTTCCCCATAAAGGGAACCCACATAACTATCTCCTCTGGGATGTCAACTACAGCATCCCATTCAAATAAATCTCCTCCTCCATCACCTCATATACTGGAGGATATGGTTGAAGAACCACCCGACCCTAGGGCATCGGAGTTCTTTAAAATAAAAAATACAAAAAATAAAAACCGAATCGCGTACAACTAATTTTTATATAATTTCCGAAATTTATTTTTTTATTTATTTTTTACACTTATGAACATTATTCAGTGGAATGTTAGAGGTATTCGGTCCCGCATTGAACATATTAGAGTACTAGCGCACACACATGATCCACTAATCATGTGTTTCCAAGAAACTCACCTTCTACAACATGTCCGAATTACACTTAGAGGATACTTCTGCGAGAGATACGACTGCCTAGTAGACAGTAGGGAGAGTGGTGGAGTAGCGATTTTCATGAAGAATGGGGTGTCAGCTACAAGAATTCAACTAACCACTCTCATTCCTGCTATTGCAGTAAAGGTCTCTATTCCCTTCAAATTGCATATCTGCAATATGTATCTCTCACCAAACACTGAGTTCAGTGCTTTAGATGTCTCAAATCTCCTCACACAAATACCATCTCCATCGTTAATAGTAGTAGGAGACTTCAATGCCCATCATATTTCCTGGGGCTCAACCTTCTGCTCCACTCGAGGAAATATGATAAACAGATTGAGACAAGATTTTGACCTTTGCCTACTGAATAATGGATCACACACATTCATGTCCTTATCAACTGGTACTGTATCTAACCTTGATCTTTCCATATGCTCATCGAATGTGCTCCCTCATTTTAATTGGTCGGTTTGTGATGACTTTCACGGCAGTGATCATAGACCAATTATTATTAGTTTCGGTGTAGATTGCGAGATTAAAAGAAGGCCACGGAGATTGATTGTTGAAAAGGCAGATTGGAACAGATACCATAAAGCATTCCAATCTCAGTATGACGATGGAGCGAACATCCTCGACCAGTATTCTTCTTTTACGTCCATGATACTTGAGAATGCCAACAGATATATCCCACAAACATCGGGTAATCCTAGACGTCCTTTAGTTCCATGGTGGAACGATGATTGCAAAAATGCTATTAGGAATCGACGGCAGGCACTACGTAAATTTAATCGTAGGCCTACAACAGAACATCTAAATTTATACCGCAGGGCTAGAGCGATGCGCCGTCGAGTATTCTTGGACGCTAAGAGGAATTCATGGACGAAATACGTGAGCACTATCTCACGCACTACTTCTACGTCTACTGTATGGAAGAAAATTCGTGCAATCTTCGAATCACCGAAACAATCTATTCTTGGTCTTATTGATGAAGGAGAACTCCTTTCATCATCCTCGGAAGTGGCAAGTAGTCTAGCAAAATCTTTCCGCTCGGTGTCTCTCACCTCATCATATAATAACCATTTGCAACGGTACAAGATACAAATAGAAGTATTATCGTTAAACATTGGTGATTCGGTTGGTGAATTAAACACTCCATTCGTATTTAAAGAATTGTTACACGCACTTAAAAATTCACGGGACACTTCCCCTGGACCGGAAGCCTTTCCATGCTTTCACACCTTCCTAATTCGGCACTACAACAACTTTTGAATATTTTCAACGGTTTATTTTCCGAACAAGTCTTCCCACCCGGCTGGTCAGAAGCATTTATTATACCAGTACTAAAACCTGGTAAAGACCAGACGAACCCCTCAAGCTATCGCCCTATTTCATTAACAAGCGTTTTGTGTAAAATAATGGAGAGAATGGTAAACCGCAGACTTACATGGTACTTGGAGAAACATGGCTTTCTATCTCCAGAACAGTGTGGTTTTCGACAAGGACCATCTTCTATTGACCATTTAGTGTCACTGGAAACAGCCATACAAAACGCTTTCCTAAATCGGCAGCACCTCGTCGCTATCTTCTTCGATATAAAAAAGGCGTATGACACAGCCTGGAGACGTGGTATTCTTAACACTCTCAAAAAATGGGGAATCAAGGGCAATATGCTTGCTTTTATCCGGGGATTCTTAAATCACCGAACGGCTCGTGTTCGTGTGGATGATTCGCTCTCAGATAGTGTCATCTTGCAGAATGGAGTGCCCCAAGGTAGTGTATTAAGTGCCACCTTATTTTCTGTAGCCATAAACGATATTACCAAATGTGTTCAGGCTCCTGTCTCATGCTCTCTAATTGCTGACGACTTTGCTATCTACATTGCAAGCCGTTCGGCACCTACAGCAGAGAGACTACTGCAGAACACTATATCTCACCTTGAAGCTTGGTCCAGGATTACTGGTTTCACATTTTCGTCCGAAAAAAACAAAATGTGTAGTTTTTTCTCGGCTACGAAACCCTTCTATTCCGCAAATTTTTCTGAACGGAGAGACTATTACTATCTCTACTTACGTCAAGTTTTTAGGTTTATTTTTTGATAGCCGTCTTACTTGGGTCAAACATTTAAAAGAATTGAAAACAAAATGTTCCAAAATTCTAGATATGATGCGAGTCCTTACTAACACCAACTGGGGAGCCGATAGATCATGTATGATACGTTTTTACTATTCCTTTGTTCGCTCCCGTTTAGATTATGGTTGTGTGGCCTACTCTTCAGCTGGTCAAACCGTGCTTAAAATGCTGGATAGTGTACATCTTGCTTTCCTTCGGCTTGCCACAGGAGCGTTTAGATCAATTCCTGTCGCAAGCTTACTTGTAGACTGTGGTGAACCATCACTTTGGGATAGACGAGACCAGCTCTTATTATCTTATTTTGCTCGTCTCAGAGGACAGCCAAATCCCCCGGTTCTTGAGTCAGTCTTTAGAAATCCTAATCTAGGAAAGTATGAGGATCATCCACGTCGTACTGCACCTGTAGGTGTCCGTACCTGGCGTCTGCTGCAGCATATAAATGTTGACACACCGTCATTCTTTCCTATGTACCCTTGCTCATATCCTCCATGGAGAATAAACCTCATAAATTTTAATTTTGACCTGACTACATACAATAAACAATCAACATCTATTGTCTTTCAGCAGATGTTTCAGTGTGTTCTCTCCAAGATGAAACCAGATGCGGTTGTATACACTGATGGATCTAAACAAAACGATACAGTTGGGTGTGCTTTTGTTGTCAATGAGAGAACTTATATGTTTGGTCTCCCCGGTATTACGAGTGTGTTTACCGCTGAACTATACGCTATAAATAAGGCTCTAAACATCATTAACCCTAAATATAGAAAAATTCTTATTTGCAGTGACTCGTGTAGTGCACTCCATGCCTTAAAAAATTTTTAAGTAAGTTTTATTCATCTTTTAGAATAGTTTTAAATCCTTTTATTTTTTATATAAAAAATAAAAGATTCCGGGCGATGATAACGCGCAAGCGTTTTTCGCCCTAAAAAAAAAAACAACTTAAAATAATTTCGCCAAAACTGTCAGGCACAAGAGAGAGAATTTTTCTAAGTCCTGCAGATCGTTTTATAGGGGAAACTTTGATTCCCCATAACTTTTGATTGGGTGGGCCTACAGAAGAATCCTCCCGGATCTGGGCGAATTGTGGGTCTGCGCATCTTTTGGAGTCAAAAAATTTTTTTCCAAAATTGGGAATTTTTTCAAAGTCATAACCCCTAGTATTTTGGGAAACTTTAGCTCAAAATAACTTTTGACTGGGTGGGCCTAGACGGGAATCCTCCCGGATCTAGGCGAATTGTGGGTCTGCGCATCTTTTGGCGTCAAAAAAGAATTTTCCAA
The DNA here is from genome assembly GCF_047948215.1 of Lycorma delicatula. Classification (NCBI taxonomy): domain Eukaryota; kingdom Metazoa; phylum Arthropoda; class Insecta; order Hemiptera; family Fulgoridae; genus Lycorma; species Lycorma delicatula. The sequence goes on along the minus strand of NC_134461.1, from coordinate 62,863,396 downwards.
AATTGGGAATTTTTTCAAAGTCATAACCCCTAGTATTTTGGGAAACTTTAACTCAAAATAACTTTTGACTGGGTGGGCCTAGACCAAAACCCTTTTGGATCTAAGCGAATCAAGACACCTACTTTCGTTTGCCCCAAAAAATTTTTTTTACCAAACTTTTGGGGCAGTGGGTCATTTTGGGACCCCCCCCCCCTACGAGTGCGGTGTCGAAACATTAGGAATTTGGCGTAGATTACGCAAAAGAAGCCTCGGACAAGAAAGGCTGGAAAATAGCTGAGTCCAAAGGTGCTAAAAGAGCCAGGGCGGGTTCATCCGAGGAAGAGGAGGTCCCGCCAGTACTTAAGGATGTGACTTACAGGCTGGGGCACACACTCCTACAGTTGAGGCAAAGCCTGGGTAAGACCAGCCCGGCTTTCCTAAAGAACCATGAAAAAGAGCTGACTGAAATTTATCACCAGCTGCAATTAGTTAACGAGGAGTTATCCGAGAAGGAAACCAATACTCAGGGGACTCAGACTGATAGACAAAGCAAGGAGGGTGACATAATAGATTTAGAGCTCACTGATGAACAGTTGGTTGAGAGACTACCGGAAAGATGGTCTACATGGGCTATGAATAGACTAACCCAAGTCTCTGCGGTCGATTCAGGAGAGGATAGCTGCCACTTCATTGATGTCAGTAAACAGAGACCGGGTAACAAGGTGCATAACAGGTGCAAGTGGCTCCCCGAAGAATATCAGGAAATTACGCGACGGATCGATTCTGGTTGAAACATTCAACGATGAACAGAGTCGATCTATGTTACGGCTCTGTAATATGGGTGGTATAAATATAAGTGCAGAATGCCACAAAACGTTAAATACGAGCCGGGGTGTAATTTTTTGTAGAGACCTTCTAGATATAGATATCTCGGAAATAGTTGATGAGCTTTGCCACCAAGATGTTGTTGAAGTAAAACGTATAATGAAACGGCAGAACGGAACAGAAGAACCGACACCGTCTCTTATATTAACATTCAATCTCCCTGTTCCACCAGAGAAGATTAAAGTGGGTTACCTCTCGATTCGGGTACGACCATTCATACCCAACGCACGGCGATGTTTCAGATGCCAAGGTTTTGGTCATACTACAACATCTTGTACAAAAACTGAGATCTGTGCTCGATGTGCTAAAGAAGGTCACAATGACACTAACTGCGAAGAAAGTGAAAAATGCGCAAACTGCAGTGGTCCACATACAGCCCAAACTCCCGAGATTGCCCAACTTTTAAAGAAGAAAAAGCAATTCTCAAAATCTGTACGGAGCAAAAACTATCTTTTCCGGCTGCACGTCGAGAATATAAAAAGATAAACAATTCACGGAACCTGGTTAAACCAGACGTATCTTTTGCCACCGCTACATCTAAACAAATTCCTACAAATGTTAATAATCAGCAGTGCGGATCCTGCAATGAGCTTAAAAAACTTGTTCAGATGCTATCTGATCAAGTAGCTTCACTTACAGCCACTATCTCAGAGCTGACAAAAATGAATAAAAAGTCCTCCGTCGCAGCTAGTGAATCAAACAGTATGATACATACGAAAGTTACTATTCCCAAAGTCGTACCGCCACGAATAGCGACTATCACAGCTGGCAGTAAGCCACCTAATAAGTTCCCCATAAAGGGAACCCACATAACTATCTCCTCTGGGATGTCAACTACAGCATCCCATTCAAATAAATCTCCTCCTCCATCACCTCATATACTGGAGGATATGGTTGAAGAACCACCCGACCCTAGGGCATCGGAGTTCTTTAAAATAAAAAATACAAAAAATAAAAACCGAATCGCGTACAACTAATTTTTATATAATTTCCGAAATTTATTTTTTTATTTATTTTTTACACTTATGAACATTATTCAGTGGAATGTTAGAGGTATTCGGTCCCGCATTGAACATATTAGAGTACTAGCGCACACACATGATCCACTAATCATGTGTTTCCAAGAAACTCACCTTCTACAACATGTCCGAATTACACTTAGAGGATACTTCTGCGAGAGATACGACTGCCTAGTAGACAGTAGGGAGAGTGGTGGAGTAGCGATTTTCATGAAGAATGGGGTGTCAGCTACAAGAATTCAACTAACCACTCTCATTCCTGCTATTGCAGTAAAGGTCTCTATTCCCTTCAAATTGCATATCTGCAATATGTATCTCTCACCAAACACTGAGTTCAGTGCTTTAGATGTCTCAAATCTCCTCACACAAATACCATCTCCATCGTTAATAGTAGTAGGAGACTTCAATGCCCATCATATTTCCTGGGGCTCAACCTTCTGCTCCACTCGAGGAAATATGATAAACAGATTGAGACAAGATTTTGACCTTTGCCTACTGAATAATGGATCACACACATTCATGTCCTTATCAACTGGTACTGTATCTAACCTTGATCTTTCCATATGCTCATCGAATGTGCTCCCTCATTTTAATTGGTCGGTTTGTGATGACTTTCACGGCAGTGATCATAGACCAATTATTATTAGTTTCGGTGTAGATTGCGAGATTAAAAGAAGGCCACGGAGATTGATTGTTGAAAAGGCAGATTGGAACAGATACCATAAAGCATTCCAATCTCAGTATGACGATGGAGCGAACATCCTCGACCAGTATTCTTCTTTTACGTCCATGATACTTGAGAATGCCAACAGATATATCCCACAAACATCGGGTAATCCTAGACGTCCTTTAGTTCCATGGTGGAACGATGATTGCAAAAATGCTATTAGGAATCGACGGCAGGCACTACGTAAATTTAATCGTAGGCCTACAACAGAACATCTAAATTTATACCGCAGGGCTAGAGCGATGCGCCGTCGAGTATTCTTGGACGCTAAGAGGAATTCATGGACGAAATACGTGAGCACTATCTCACGCACTACTTCTACGTCTACTGTATGGAAGAAAATTCGTGCAATCTTCGAATCACCGAAACAATCTATTCTTGGTCTTATTGATGAAGGAGAACTCCTTTCATCATCCTCGGAAGTGGCAAGTAGTCTAGCAAAATCTTTCCGCTCGGTGTCTCTCACCTCATCATATAATAACCATTTGCAACGGTACAAGATACAAATAGAAGTATTATCGTTAAACATTGGTGATTCGGTTGGTGAATTAAACACTCCATTCGTATTTAAAGAATTGTTACACGCACTTAAAAATTCACGGGACACTTCCCCTGGACCGGAAGCCTTTCCATGCTTTCACACCTTCCTAATTCGGCACTACAACAACTTTTGAATATTTTCAACGGTTTATTTTCCGAACAAGTCTTCCCACCCGGCTGGTCAGAAGCATTTATTATACCAGTACTAAAACCTGGTAAAGACCAGACGAACCCCTCAAGCTATCGCCCTATTTCATTAACAAGCGTTTTGTGTAAAATAATGGAGAGAATGGTAAACCGCAGACTTACATGGTACTTGGAGAAACATGGCTTTCTATCTCCAGAACAGTGTGGTTTTCGACAAGGACCATCTTCTATTGACCATTTAGTGTCACTGGAAACAGCCATACAAAACGCTTTCCTAAATCGGCAGCACCTCGTCGCTATCTTCTTCGATATAAAAAAGGCGTATGACACAGCCTGGAGACGTGGTATTCTTAACACTCTCAAAAAATGGGGAATCAAGGGCAATATGCTTGCTTTTATCCGGGGATTCTTAAATCACCGAACGGCTCGTGTTCGTGTGGATGATTCGCTCTCAGATAGTGTCATCTTGCAGAATGGAGTGCCCCAAGGTAGTGTATTAAGTGCCACCTTATTTTCTGTAGCCATAAACGATATTACCAAATGTGTTCAGGCTCCTGTCTCATGCTCTCTAATTGCTGACGACTTTGCTATCTACATTGCAAGCCGTTCGGCACCTACAGCAGAGAGACTACTGCAGAACACTATATCTCACCTTGAAGCTTGGTCCAGGATTACTGGTTTCACATTTTCGTCCGAAAAAAACAAAATGTGTAGTTTTTTCTCGGCTACGAAACCCTTCTATTCCGCAAATTTTTCTGAACGGAGAGACTATTACTATCTCTACTTACGTCAAGTTTTTAGGTTTATTTTTTGATAGCCGTCTTACTTGGGTCAAACATTTAAAAGAATTGAAAACAAAATGTTCCAAAATTCTAGATATGATGCGAGTCCTTACTAACACCAACTGGGGAGCCGATAGATCATGTATGATACGTTTTTACTATTCCTTTGTTCGCTCCCGTTTAGATTATGGTTGTGTGGCCTACTCTTCAGCTGGTCAAACCGTGCTTAAAATGCTGGATAGTGTACATCTTGCTTTCCTTCGGCTTGCCACAGGAGCGTTTAGATCAATTCCTGTCGCAAGCTTACTTGTAGACTGTGGTGAACCATCACTTTGGGATAGACGAGACCAGCTCTTATTATCTTATTTTGCTCGTCTCAGAGGACAGCCAAATCCCCCGGTTCTTGAGTCAGTCTTTAGAAATCCTAATCTAGGAAAGTATGAGGATCATCCACGTCGTACTGCACCTGTAGGTGTCCGTACCTGGCGTCTGCTGCAGCATATAAATGTTGACACACCGTCATTCTTTCCTATGTACCCTTGCTCATATCCTCCATGGAGAATAAACCTCATAAATTTTAATTTTGACCTGACTACATACAATAAACAATCAACATCTATTGTCTTTCAGCAGATGTTTCAGTGTGTTCTCTCCAAGATGAAACCAGATGCGGTTGTATACACTGATGGATCTAAACAAAACGATACAGTTGGGTGTGCTTTTGTTGTCAATGAGAGAACTTATATGTTTGGTCTCCCCGGTATTACGAGTGTGTTTACCGCTGAACTATACGCTATAAATAAGGCTCTAAACATCATTAACCCTAAATATAGAAAAATTCTTATTTGCAGTGACTCGTGTAGTGCACTCCATGCCTTAAAAAATTTTTAAGTAAGTTTTATTCATCTTTTAGAATAGTTTTAAATCCTTTTATTTTTTATATAAAAAATAAAAGATTCCGGGCGATGATAACGCGCAAGCGTTTTTCGCCCTAAAAAAAAAAACAACTTAAAATAATTTCGCCAAAACTGTCAGGCACAAGAGAGAGAATTTTTCTAAGTCCTGCAGATCGTTTTATAGGGGAAACTTTGATTCCCCATAACTTTTGATTGGGTGGGCCTACAGAAGAATCCTCCCGGATCTGGGCGAATTGTGGGTCTGCGCATCTTTTGGAGTCAAAAAATTTTTTTCCAAAATTGGGAATTTTTTCAAAGTCATAACCCCTAGTATTTTGGGAAACTTTAGCTCAAAATAACTTTTGACTGGGTGGGCCTAGACGGGAATCCTCCCGGATCTAGGCGAATTGTGGGTCTGCGCATCTTTTGGCGTCAAAAAAGAATTTTCCAAAATTGGGAATTTTTTCAAAGTCATAACCCCTAGTATTTTGGGAAACTTTAACTCAAAATAACTTTTGACTGGGTGGGCCTAGACCAAAACCCTTTTGGATCTAAGCGAATCAAGACACCTACTTTCGTTTGCCCCAAAAAATTTTTTTTACCAAACTTTTGGGGCAGTGGGTCATTTTGGGACCCCCCCCCCTACGAGTGCGGTGTCGAAACATTAGGAATTTGGCGTAGATTACGCAAAAGAAGCCTCGGACAAGAAAGGCTGGAAAATAGCTGAGTCCAAAGGTGCTAAAAGAGCCAGGGCGGGTTCATCCGAGGAAGAGGAGGTCCCGCCAGTACTTAAGGATGTGACTTACAGGCTGGGGCACACACTCCTACAGTTGAGGCAAAGCCTGGGTAAGACCAGCCCGGCTTTCCTAAAGAACCATGAAAAAGAGCTGACTGAAATTTATCACCAGCTGCAATTAGTTAACGAGGAGTTATCCGAGAAGGAAACCAATACTCAGGGGACTCAGACTGATAGACAAAGCAAGGAGGGTGACATAATAGATTTAGAGCTCACTGATGAACAGTTGGTTGAGAGACTACCGGAAAGATGGTCTACATGAGCTATGAATAGACTAACCCAAGTCTCTGCGGTCGATTCAGGAGAGGATAGCTGCCACTTCATTGATGTCAGTAAACAGAGACCGGGTAACAAGGTGCATAACAGGTGCAAGTGGCTCCCCGAAGAATATCAGGAAATTACGCGACGGATCGATTCTGGTTGAAACATTCAACGATGAACAGAGTCGATCTATGTTACGGCTCTGTAATATGGGTGGTATAAATATAAGTGCAGAATGCCACAAAACGTTAAATACGAGCCGGGGTGTAATTTTTTGTAGAGACCTTCTAGATATAGATATCTCGGAAATAGTTGATGAGCTTTGCCACCAAGATGTTGTTGAAGTAAAACGTATAATGAAACGGCAGAACGGAACAGAAGAACCGACACCGTCTCTTATATTAACATTCAATCTCCCTGTTCCACCAGAGAAGATTAAAGTGGGTTACCTCTCGATTCGGGTACGACCATTCATACCCAACGCACGGCGATGTTTCAGATGCCAAGGTTTTGGTCATACTACAACATCTTGTACAAAAACTGAGATCTGTGCTCGATGTGCTAAAGAAGGTCACAATGACACTAACTGCGAAGAAAGTGAAAAATGCGCAAACTGCAGTGGTCCACATACAGCCCAAACTCCCGAGATTGCCCAACTTTTAAAGAAGAAAAAGCAATTCTCAAAATCTGTACGGAGCAAAAACTATCTTTTCCGGCTGCACGTCGAGAATATAAAAAGATAAACAATTCACGGAACCTGGTTAAACCAGACGTATCTTTTGCCACCGCTACATCTAAACAAATTCCTACAAATGTTAATAATCAGCAGTGCGGATCCTGCAATGAGCTTAAAAAACTTGTTCAGATGCTATCTGATCAAGTAGCTTCACTTACAGCCACTATCTCAGAGCTGACAAAAATGAATAAAAAGTCCTCCGTCGCAGCTAGTGAATCAAACAGTATGATACATACGAAAGTTACTATTCCCAAAGTCGTACCGCCACGAATAGCGACTATCACAGCTGGCAGTAAGCCACCTAATAAGTTCCCCATAAAGGGAACCCACATAACTATCTCCTCTGGGATGTCAACTACAGCATCCCATTCAAATAAATCTCCTCCTCCATCACCTCATATACTGGAGGATATGGTTGAAGAACCACCCGACCCTAGGGCATCGGAGTTCTTTAAAATAAAAAATACAAAAAATAAAAACCGAATCGCGTACAACTAATTTTTATATAATTTCCGAAATTTATTTTTTTATTTATTTTTTACACTTATGAACATTATTCAGATGAATGTTAGAGGTATTCGGTCCCGCATTGAACATATTAGAGTACTAGCGCACACACATGATCCACTAATCATGTGTTTCCAAGAAACTCACCTTCTACAACATGTCCGAATTACACTTAGAGGATACTTCTGCGAGAGATACGACTGCCTAGTAGACAGTAGGGAGAGTGGTGGAGTAGCGATTTTCATGAAGAATGGGGTGTCAGCTACAAGAATTCAACTAACCACTCTCATTCCTGCTATTGCAGTAAAGGTCTCTATTCCCTTCAAATTGCATATCTGCAATATGTATCTCTCACCAAACACTGAGTTCAGTGCTTTAGATGTCTCAAATCTCCTCACACAAATACCATCTCCATCGTTAATAGTAGTAGGAGACTTCAATGCCCATCATATTTCCTGGAGCTCAACCTTCTGCTCCACTCGAGGAAATATGATAAACAGATTGAGACAAGATTTTGACCTTTGCCTACTGAATAATGGATCACACACATTCATGTCCTTATCAACTGGTACTGTATCTAACCTTGATCTTTCCATATGCTCATCGAATGTGCTCCCTCATTTTAATTGGTCGGTTTGTGATGACTTTCACGGCAGTGATCATAGACCAATTATTATTAGTTTCGGTGTAGACTGCGAGATTAAAAGAAGGCCACGGAGATTGATTGTTGAAAAGGCAGATTGGAACAGATACCATAAAGCATTCCAATCTCAGTATGACGATGGAGCGAACATCCTCGACCAGTATTCTTCTTTTACGTCCATGATACTTGAGAATGCCAACAGATATATCCCACAAACATCGGGTAATCCTAGACGTCCTTTAGTTCCATGGTGGAACGATGATTGCAAAAATGCTATTAGGAATCGACGGCAGGCACTACGTAAATTTAATCGTAGGCCTACAACAGAACATCTAAATTTATACCGCAGGGCTAGAGCGATGCGCCGTCGAGTATTCTTGGACGCTAAGAGGAATTCATGGACGAAATACGTGAGCACTATCTCACGCACTACTTCTACGTCTACTGTATGGAAGAAAATTCGTGCAATCTTCGGATCACCGAAACAATCTATTCTTGGTCTTATTGATGAAGGAGAACTCCTTTCATCATCCTCGGAAGTGGCAAGTAGTCTAGCAAAATCTTTCCGCTCGGTGTCTCTCACCTCATCATATAATAACCATTTTCAACGGTACAAGATACAAATAGAAGTATTATCGTTAAACATTGGTGATTCGGTTGGTGAATTAAACACTCCATTCGTATTTAAAGAATTGTTACACGCACTTAAAAATTCACGGGACACTTCCCCTGGACCGGAAGCCTTTCCATGCTTTCACACCTTCCTAATTCGGCACTACAACAACTTTTGAATATTTTCAACGGTTTATTTTCCGAACAAGTCTTCCCACCCGGCTGGTCAGAAGCATTTATTATACCAGTACTAAAACCTGGTAAAGACCAGACGAACCCCTCAAGCTATCGCCCTATTTCATTAACAAGCGTTTTGTGTAAAATAATGGAGAGAATGGTAAACCGCAGACTTACATGGTACTTGGAGAAACATGGCTTTCTATCTCCAGAACAGTGTGGTTTTCGACAAGGACCATCTTCTATTGACCATTTAGTGTCACTGGAAACAGCCATACAAAACGCTTTCCTAAATCGGCAGCACCTCGTCGCTATCTTCTTCGATATAAAAAAGGCGTATGACACAGCCTGGAGACGTGGTATTCTTAACACTCTCAAAAAATGGGGAATCAAGGGCAATATGCTTGCTTTTATCCGGGGATTCTTAAATCACCGAACGGCTCGTGTTCGTGTGGATGATTCGCTCTCAGATAGTGTCATCTTGCAGAATGGAGTGCCCCAAGGTAGTGTATTAAGTGCCACCTTATTTTCTGTAGCCATAAACGATATTACCAAATGTGTTCAGGCTCCTGTCTCATGCTCTCTATTTGCTGACGACTTTGCTATCTACATTGCAAGCCGTTCGGCACCTACAGCAGAGAGACTACTGCAGAACACTATATCTCACCTTGAAGCTTGGTCCAGGATTACTGGTTTCACATTTTCGTCCGAAAAAAACAAAATGTGTAGTTTTTTCTCGGCTACGAAACCCTTCTATTCCGCAAATTTTTCTGAACGGAGAGACTATTACTATCTCTACTTACGTCAAGTTTTTAGGTTTATTTTTTGATAGCCGTCTTACTTGGGTCAAACATTTAAAAGAATTGAAAACAAAATGTTCCAAAATTCTAGATATGATGCGAGTCCTTACTAACACCAACTGGGGAGCCGATAGATCATGTATGATACGTTTTTACTATTCCTTTGTTCGCTCCCGTTTAGATTATGGTTGTGTGGCCTACTCTTCAGCTGGTCAAACCGTGCTTAAAATGCTGGATAGTGTACATCTTGCTTTCCTTCGGCTTGCCACAGGAGCGTTTAGATCAATTCCTGTCGCAAGCTTACTTGTAGACTGTGGTGAACCATCACTTTGGGATAGACGAGACCAGCTCTTATTATCTTATTTTGCTCGTCTCAGAGGACAGCCAAATCCCCCGGTTCTTGAGTCAGTCTTTAGAAATCCTAATCTAGGAAAGTATGAGGATCATCCACGTCGTACTGCACCTGTAGGTGTCCGTACCTGGCGTCTGCTGCAGCATATAAATGTTGACACACCGTCATTCTTTCCTATGTACCCTTGCTCATATCCTCCATGGAGAATAAACCTCATAAATTTTAATTTTGACCTGACTACATACAATAAACAATCAACATCTATTGTCTTTCAGCAGATGTTTCAGTGTGTTCTCTCCAAGATGAAACCAGATGCGGTTGTATACACTGATGGATCTAAACAAAACGATACAGTTGGGTGTGCTTTTGTTGTCAATGAGAGAACTTATATGTTTGGTCTCCCCGGTATTACGAGTGTGTTTACCGCTGAACTATACGCTATAAATAAGGCTCTAAACATCATTAACCCTAAATATAGAAAAATTCTTATTTGCAGTGACTCGTGTAGTGCACTCCATGCCTTAAAAAATTTTTAAGTAAGTTTTATTCATCTTTTAGAATAGTTTTAAATCCTTTTATTTTTTATATAAAAAATAAAAGATTCCGGGCGATGATAACGCGCAAGCGTTTTTCGCCCTAAAAAAAAAAACAACTTAAAATAATTTCGCCAAAACTGTCAGGCACAAGAGAGAGAATTTTTCTAAGTCCTGCAGATCGTTTTATAGGGGAAACTTTGATTCCCCATAACTTTTGATTGGGTGGGCCTACAGAAGAATCCTCCCGGATCTGGGCGAATTGTGGGTCTGCGCATCTTTTGGAGTCAAAAAATTTTTTTCCAAAATTGGGAATTTTTTCAAAGTCATAACCCCTAGTATTTTGGGAAACTTTAGCTCAAAATAACTTTTGACTGGGTGGGCCTAGACGGGAATCCTCCCGGATCTAGGCGAATTGTGGGTCTGCGCATCTTTTGGCGTCAAAAAAGAATTTTCCAAAATTGGGAATTTTTTCAAAGTCATAACCCCTAGTATTTTGGGAAACTTTAACTCAAAATAACTTTTGACTGGGTGGGCCTAGACCAAAACCCTTTTGGATCTAAGCGAATCAAGACACCTACTTTCGTTTGCCCCAAAAAATTTTTTTTACCAAACTTTTGGGGCAGTGGGTCATTTTGGGACCCCCCCCCCTACGAGTGCGGTGTCGAAACATTAGGAATTTGGCGTAGATTACGCAAAAGAAGCCTCGGACAAGAAAGGCTGGAAAATAGCTGAGTCCAAAGGTGCTAAAAGAGCCAGGGCGGGTTCATCCGAGGAAGAGGAGGTCCCGCCAGTACTTAAGGATGTGACTTACAGGCTGGGGCACACACTCCTACAGTTGAGGCAAAGCCTGGGTAAGACCAGCCCGGCTTTCCTAAAGAACCATGAAAAAGAGCTGACTGAAATTTATCACCAGCTGCAATTAGTTAACGAGGAGTTATCCGAGAAGGAAACCAATACTCAGGGGACTCAGACTGATAGACAAAGCAAGGAGGGTGACATAATAGATTTAGAGCTCACTGATGAACAGTTGGTTGAGAGACTACCGGAAAGATGGTCTACATGGGCTATGAATAGACTAACCCAAGTCTCTGCGGTCGATTCAGGAGAGGATAGCTGCCACTTCATTGATGTCAGTAAACAGAGACCGGGTAACAAGGTGCATAACAGGTGCAAGTGGCTCCCCGAAGAATATCAGGAAATTACGCGACGGATCGATTCTGGTTGAAACATTCAACGATGAACAGAGTCGATCTATGTTACGGCTCTGTAATATGGGTGGTATAAATATAAGTGCAGAATGCCACAAAACGTTAAATACGAGCCGGGGTGTAATTTTTTGTAGAGACCTTCTAGATATAGATATCTCGGAAATAGTTGATGAGCTTTGCCACCAAGATGTTGTTGAAGTAAAACGTATAATGAAACGGCAGAACGGAACAGAAGAACCGACACCGTCTCTTATATTAACATTCAATCTCCCTGTTCCACCAGAGAAGATTAAAGTGGGTTACCTCTCGATTCGGGTACGACCATTCATACCCAACGCACGGCGATGTTTCAGATGCCAAGGTTTTGGTCATACTACAACATCTTGTACAAAAACTGAGATCTGTGCTCGATGTGCTAAAGAAGGTCACAATGACACTAACTGCGAAGAAAGTGAAAAATGCGCAAACTGCAGTGGTCCACATACAGCCCAAACTCCCGAGATTGCCCAACTTTTAAAGAAGAAAAAGCAATTCTCAAAATCTGTACGGAGCAAAAACTATCTTTTCCGGCTGCACGTCGAGAATATAAAAAGATAAACAATTCACGGAACCTGGTTAAACCAGACGTATCTTTTGCCACCGCTACATCTAAACAAATTCCTACAAATGTTAATAATCAGCAGTGCGGATCCTGCAATGAGCTTAAAAAACTTGTTCAGATGCTATCTGATCAAGTAGCTTCACTTACAGCCACTATCTCAGAGCTGACAAAAATGAATAAAAAGTCCTCCGTCGCAGCTAGTGAATCAAACAGTATGATACATACGAAAGTTACTATTCCCAAAGTCGTACCGCCACGAATAGCGACTATCACAGCTGGCAGTAAGCCACCTAATAAGCTCCCCATAAAGGGAACCCACATAACTATCTCCTCTGGGATGTCAACTACAGCATCCCATTCAAATAAATCTCCTCCTCCATCACCTCATATACTGGAGGATATGGTTGAAGAACCACCCGACCCTAGGGCATCGGAGTTCTTTAAAATAAAAAATACAAAAAATAAAAACCGAATCGCGTACAACTAATTTTTATATAATTTCCGAAATTTATTTTTTTATTTATTTTTTACACTTATGAACATTATTCAGATGAATGTTAGAGGTATTCGGTCCCGCATTGAACATATTAGAGTACTAGCGCACACACATGATCCACTAATCATGTGTTTCCAAGAAACTCACCTTCTACAACATGTCCGAATTACACTTAGAGGATACTTCTGCGAGAGATACGACTGCCTAGTAGACAGTAGGGAGAGTGGTGGAGTAGCGATTTTCATGAAGAATGGGGTGTCAGCTACAAGAATTCAACTAACCACTCTCATTCCTGCTATTGCAGTAAAGGTCTCTATTCCCTTCAAATTGCATATCTGCAATATGTATCTCTCACCAAACACTGAGTTCAGTGCTTTAGATGTCTCAAATCTCCTCACACAAATACCATCTCCATCGTTAATAGTAGTAGGAGACTTCAATGCCCATCATATTTCCTGGGGCTCAACCTTCTGCTCCACTCGAGGAAATGTGATAAACAGATTGAGACAAGATTTTGACCTTTGCCTACTGAATAATGGATCACACACATTCATGTCCTTATCAACTGGTACTGTATCTAACCTTGATCTTTCCATATGCTCATCGAATGTGCTCCCTCATTTTAATTGGTCGGTTTGTGATGACTTTCACGGCAGTGATCATAGACCAATTATTATTAGTTTCGGTGTAGACTGCGAGATTAAAAGAAGGCCACGGAGATTGATTGTTGAAAAGGCAGATTGGAACAGATACCATAAAGCATTCCAATCTCAGTATGACGATGGAGCGAACATCCTCGACCAGTATTCTTCTTTTACGTCCATGATACTTGAGAATGCCAACAGATATATCCCACAAACATCGGGTAATCCTAGACGTCCTTTAGTTCCATGGTGGAACGATGATTGCAAAAATGCTATTAGGAATCGACGGCAGGCACTACGTAAATTTAATCGTAGGCCTACAACAGAACATCTAAATTTATACCGCAGGGCTAGAGCGATGCGCCGTCGAGTATTCTTGGACGCTAAGAGGAATTCATGGACGAAATACGTGAGCACTATCTCACGCACTACTTCTACGTCTACTGTATGGAAGAAAATTCGTGCAATCTTCGGATCACCGAAACAATCTATTCTTGGTCTTATTGATGAAGGAGAACTCCTTTCATCATCCTCGGAAGTGGCAAGTAGTCTAGCAAAATCTTTCCGCTCGGTGTCTCTCACCTCATCATATAATAACCATTTTCAACGGTACAAGATACAAATAGAAGTATTATCGTTAAACATTGGTGATTCGGTTGGTGAATTAAACACTCCATTCGTATTTAAAGAATTGTTACACGCACTTAAAAATTCACGGGACACTTCCCCTGGACCGGAAGCCTTTCCATGCTTTCACACCTTCCTAATTCGGCACTACAACAACTTTTGAATATTTTCAACGGTTTATTTTCCGAACAAGTCTTCCCACCCGGCTGGTCAGAAGCATTTATTATACCAGTACTAAAACCTGGTAAAGACCAGACGAACCCCTCAAGCTATCGCCCTATTTCATTAACAAGCGTTTTGTGTAAAATAATGGAGAGAATGGTAAACCGCAGACTTACATGGTACTTGGAGAAACATGGCTTTCTATCTCCAGAACAGTGTGGTTTTCGACAAGGACCATCTTCTATTGACCATTTAGTGTCACTGGAAACAGCCATACAAAACGCTTTCCTAAATCGGCAGCACCTCGTCGCTATCTTCTTCGATATAAAAAAGGCGTATGACACAGCCTGGAGACGTGGTATTCTTAACACTCTCAAAAAATGGGGAATCAAGGGCAATATGCTTGCTTTTATCCGGGGATTCTTAAATCACCGAACGGCTCGTGTTCGTGTGGATGATTCGCTCTCAGATAGTGTCATCTTGCAGAATGGAGTGCCCCAAGGTAGTGTATTAAGTGCCACCTTATTTTCTGTAGCCATAAACGATATTACCAAATGTGTTCAGGCTCCTGTCTCATGCTCTCTATTTGCTGACGACTTTGCTATCTACATTGCAAGCCGTTCGGCACCTACAGCAGAGAGACTACTGCAGAACACTATATCTCACCTTGAAGCTTGGTCCAGGATTACTGGTTTCACATTTTCGTCCGAAAAAAACAAAATGTGTAGTTTTTTCTCGGCTACGAAACCCTTCTATTCCGCAAATTTTTCTGAACGGAGAGACTATTACTATCTCTACTTACGTCAAGTTTTTAGGTTTATTTTTTGATAGCCGTCTTACTTGGGTCAAACATTTAAAAGAATTGAAAACAAAATGTTCCAAAATTCTAGATATGATGCGAGTCCTTACTAACACCAACTGGGGAGCCGATAGATCATGTATGATACGTTTTTACTATTCCTTTGTTCGCTCCCGTTTAGATTATGGTTGTGTGGCCTACTCTTCAGCTGGTCAAACCGTGCTTAAAATGCTGGATAGTGTACATCTTGCTTTCCTTCGGCTTGCCACAGGAGCGTTTAGATCAATTCCTGTCGCAAGCTTACTTGTAGACTGTGGTGAACCATCACTTTGGGATAGACGAGACCAGCTCTTATTATCTTATTTTGCTCGTCTCAGAGGACAGCCAAATCCCCCGGTTCTTGAGTCAGTCTTTAGAAATCCTAATCTAGGAAAGTATGAGGATCATCCACGTCGTACTGCACCTGTAGGTGTCCGTACCTGGCGTCTGCTGCAGCATATAAATGTTGACACACCGTCATTCTTTCCTATGTACCCTTGCTCATATCCTCCATGGAGAATAAACCTCATAAATTTTAATTTTGACCTGACTACATACAATAAACAATCAACATCTATTGTCTTTCAGCAGATGTTTCAGTGTGTTCTCTCCAAGATGAAACCAGATGCGGTTGTATACACTGATGGATCTAAACAAAACGATACAGTTGGGTGTGCTTTTGTTGTCAATGAGAGAACTTATATGTTTGGTCTCCCCGGTATTACGAGTGTGTTTACCGCTGAACTATACGCTATAAATAAGGCTCTAAACATCATTAACCCTAAATATAGAAAAATTCTTATTTGCAGTGACTCGTGTAGTGCACTCCATGCCTTAAAAAATTTTTAAGTAAGTTTTATTCATCTTTTAGAATAGTTTTAAATCCTTTTATTTTTTATATAAAAAATAAAAGATTCCGGGCGATGATAACGCGCAAGCGTTTTTCGCCCTAAAAAAAAAAACAACTTAAAATAATTTCGCCAAAACTGTCAGGCACAAGAGAGAGAATTTTTCTAAGTCCTGCAGATCGTTTTATAGGGGAAACTTTGATTCCCCATAACTTTTGATTGGGTGGGCCTACAGAAGAATCCTCCCGGATCTGGGCGAATTGTGGGTCTGCGCATCTTTTGGAGTCAAAAAATTTTTTTCCAAAATTGGGAATTTTTTCAAAGTCATAACCCCTAGTATTTTGGGAAACTTTAGCTCAAAATAACTTTTGACTGGGTGGGCCTAGACGGGAATCCTCCCGGATCTAGGCGAATTGTGGGTCTGCGCATCTTTTGGCGTCAAAAAAGAATTTTCCAAAATTGGGAATTTTTTCAAAGTCATAACCCCTAGTATTTTGGGAAACTTTAACTCAAAATAACTTTTGACTGGGTGGGCCTAGACCAAAACCCTTTTGGATCTAAGCGAATCAAGACACCTACTTTCGTTTGCCCCAAAAAATTTTTTTTACCAAACTTTTGGGGCAGTGGGTCATTTTGGGACCCCCCCCCCTACGAGTGCGGTGTCGAAACATTAGGAATTTGGCGTAGATTACGCAAAAGAAGCCTCGGACAAGAAAGGCTGGAAAATAGCTGAGTCCAAAGGTGCTAAAAGAGCCAGGGCGGGTTCATCCGAGGAAGAGGAGGTCCCGCCAGTACTTAAGGATGTGACTTACAGGCTGGGGCACACACTCCTACAGTTGAGGCAAAGCCTGGGTAAGACCAGCCCGGCTTTCCTAAAGAACCATGAAAAAGAGCTGACTGAAATTTATCACCAGCTGCAATTAGTTAACGAGGAGTTATCCGAGAAGGAAACCAATACTCAGGGGACTCAGACTGATAGACAAAGCAAGGAGGGTGACATAATAGATTTAGAGCTCACTGATGAACAGTTGGTTGAGAGACTACCGGAAAGATGGTCTACATGGGCTATGAATAGACTAACCCAAGTCTCTGCGGTCGATTCAGGAGAGGATAGCTGCCACTTCATTGATGTCAGTAAACAGAGACCGGGTAACAAGGTGCATAACAGGTGCAAGTGGCTCCCCGAAGAATATCAGGAAATTACGCGACGGATCGATTCTGGTTGAAACATTCAACGATGAACAGAGTCGATCTATGTTACGGCTCTGTAATATGGGTGGTATAAATATAAGTGCAGAATGCCACAAAACGTTAAATACGAGCCGGGGTGTAATTTTTTGTAGAGACCTTCTAGATATAGATATCTCGGAAATAGTTGATGAGCTTTGCCACCAAGATGTTGTTGAAGTAAAACGTATAATGAAACGGCAGAACGGAACAGAAGAACCGACACCGTCTCTTATATTAACATTCAATCTCCCTGTTCCACCAGAGAAGATTAAAGTGGGTTACCTCTCGATTCGGGTACGACCATTCATACCCAACGCACGGCGATGTTTCAGATGCCAAGGTTTTGGTCATACTACAACATCTTGTACAAAAACTGAGATCTGTGCTCGATGTGCTAAAGAAGGTCACAATGACACTAACTGCGAAGAAAGTGAAAAATGCGCAAACTGCAGTGGTCCACATACAGCCCAAACTCCCGAGATTGCCCAACTTTTAAAGAAGAAAAAGCAATTCTCAAAATCTGTACGGAGCAAAAACTATCTTTTCCGGCTGCACGTCGAGAATATAAAAAGATAAACAATTCACGGAACCTGGTTAAACCAGACGTATCTTTTGCCACCGCTACATCTAAACAAATTCCTACAAATGTTAATAATCAGCAGTGCGGATCCTGCAATGAGCTTAAAAAACTTGTTCAGATGCTATCTGATCAAGTAGCTTCACTTACAGCCACTATCTCAGAGCTGACAAAAATGAATAAAAAGTCCTCCGTCGCAGCTAGTGAATCAAACAGTATGATACATACGAAAGTTACTATTCCCAAAGTCGTACCGCCACGAATAGCGACTATCACAGCTGGCAGTAAGCCACCTAATAAGCTCCCCATAAAGGGAACCCACATAACTATCTCCTCTGGGATGTCAACTACAGCATCCCATTCAAATAAATCTCCTCCTCCATCACCTCATATACTGGAGGATATGGTTGAAGAACCACCCGACCCTAGGGCATCGGAGTTCTTTAAAATAAAAAATACAAAAAATAAAAACCGAATCGCGTACAACTAATTTTTATATAATTTCCGAAATTTATTTTTTTATTTATTTTTTACACTTATGAACATTATTCAGATGAATGTTAGAGGTATTCGGTCCCGCATTGAACATATTAGAGTACTAGCGCACACACATGATCCACTAATCATGTGTTTCCAAGAAACTCACCTTCTACAACATGTCCGAATTACACTTAGAGGATACTTCTGCGAGAGATACGACTGCCTAGTAGACAGTAGGGAGAGTGGTGGAGTAGCGATTTTCATGAAGAATGGGGTGTCAGCTACAAGAATTCAACTAACCACTCTCATTCCTGCTATTGCAGTAAAGGTCTCTATTCCCTTCAAATTGCATATCTGCAATATGTATCTCTCACCAAACACTGAGTTCAGTGCTTTAGATGTCTCAAATCTCCTCACACAAATACCATCTCCATCGTTAATAGTAGTAGGAGACTTCAATGCCCATCATATTTCCTGGGGCTCAACCTTCTGCTCCACTCGAGGAAATGTGATAAACAGATTGAGACAAGATTTTGACCTTTGCCTACTGAATAATGGATCACACACATTCATGTCCTTATCAACTGGTACTGTATCTAACCTTGATCTTTCCATATGCTCATCGAATGTGCTCCCTCATTTTAATTGGTCGGTTTGTGATGACTTTCACGGCAGTGATCATAGACCAATTATTATTAGTTTCGGTGTAGACTGCGAGATTAAAAGAAGGCCACGGAGATTGATTGTTGAAAAGGCAGATTGGAACAGATACCATAAAGCATTCCAATCTCAGTATGACGATGGAGCGAACATCCTCGACCAGTATTCTTCTTTTACGTCCATGATACTTGAGAATGCCAACAGATATATCCCACAAACATCGGGTAATCCTAGACGTCCTTTAGTTCCATGGTGGAACGATGATTGCAAAAATGCTATTAGGAATCGACGGCAGGCACTACGTAAATTTAATCGTAGGCCTACAACAGAACATCTAAATTTATACCGCAGGGCTAGAGCGATGCGCCGTCGAGTATTCTTGGACGCTAAGAGGAATTCATGGACGAAATACGTGAGCACTATCTCACGCACTACTTCTACGTCTACTGTATGGAAGAAAATTCGTGCAATCTTCGGATCACCGAAACAATCTATTCTTGGTCTTATTGATGAAGGAGAACTCCTTTCATCATCCTCGGAAGTGGCAAGTAGTCTAGCAAAATCTTTCCGCTCGGTGTCTCTCACCTCATCATATAATAACCATTTTCAACGGTACAAGATACAAATAGAAGTATTATCGTTAAACATTGGTGATTCGGTTGGTGAATTAAACACTCCATTCGTATTTAAAGAATTGTTACACGCACTTAAAAATTCACGGGACACTTCCCCTGGACCGGAAGCCTTTCCATGCTTTCACACCTTCCTAATTCGGCACTACAACAACTTTTGAATATTTTCAACGGTTTATTTTCCGAACAAGTCTTCCCACCCGGCTGGTCAGAAGCATTTATTATACCAGTACTAAAACCTGGTAAAGACCAGACGAACCCCTCAAGCTATCGCCCTATTTCATTAACAAGCGTTTTGTGTAAAATAATGGAGAGAATGGTAAACCGCAGACTTACATGGTACTTGGAGAAACATGGCTTTCTATCTCCAGAACAGTGTGGTTTTCGACAAGGACCATCTTCTATTGACCATTTAGTGTCACTGGAAACAGCCATACAAAACGCTTTCCTAAATCGGCAGCACCTCGTCGCTATCTTCTTCGATATAAAAAAGGCGTATGACACAGCCTGGAGACGTGGTATTCTTAACACTCTCAAAAAATGGGGAATCAAGGGCAATATGCTTGCTTTTATCCGGGGATTCTTAAATCACCGAACGGCTCGTGTTCGTGTGGATGATTCGCTCTCAGATAGTGTCATCTTGCAGAATGGAGTGCCCCAAGGTAGTGTATTAAGTGCCACCTTATTTTCTGTAGCCATAAACGATATTACCAAATGTGTTCAGGCTCCTGTCTCATGCTCTCTATTTGCTGACGACTTTGCTATCTACATTGCAAGCCGTTCGGCACCTACAGCAGAGAGACTACTGCAGAACACTATATCTCACCTTGAAGCTTGGTCCAGGATTACTGGTTTCACATTTTCGTCCGAAAAAAACAAAATGTGTAGTTTTTTCTCGGCTACGAAACCCTTCTATTCCGCAAATTTTTCTGAACGGAGAGACTATTACTATCTCTACTTACGTCAAGTTTTTAGGTTTATTTTTTGATAGCCGTCTTACTTGGGTCAAACATTTAAAAGAATTGAAAACAAAATGTTCCAAAATTCTAGATATGATGCGAGTCCTTACTAACACCAACTGGGGAGCCGATAGATCATGTATGATACGTTTTTACTATTCCTTTGTTCGCTCCCGTTTAGATTATGGTTGTGTGGCCTACTCTTCAGCTGGTCAAACCGTGCTTAAAATGCTGGATAGTGTACATCTTGCTTTCCTTCGGCTTGCCACAGGAGCGTTTAGATCAATTCCTGTCGCAAGCTTACTTGTAGACTGTGGTGAACCATCACTTTGGGATAGACGAGACCAGCTCTTATTATCTTATTTTGCTCGTCTCAGAGGACAGCCAAATCCCCCGGTTCTTGAGTCAGTCTTTAGAAATCCTAATCTAGGAAAGTATGAGGATCATCCACGTCGTACTGCACCTGTAGGTGTCCGTACCTGGCGTCTGCTGCAGCATATAAATGTTGACACACCGTCATTCTTTCCTATGTACCCTTGCTCATATCCTCCATGGAGAATAAACCTCATAAATTTTAATTTTGACCTGACTACATACAATAAACAATCAACATCTATTGTCTTTCAGCAGATGTTTCAGTGTGTTCTCTCCAAGATGAAACCAGATGCGGTTGTATACACTGATGGATCTAAACAAAACGATACAGTTGGGTGTGCTTTTGTTGTCAATGAGAGAACTTATATGTTTGGTCTCCCCGGTATTACGAGTGTGTTTACCGCTGAACTATACGCTATAAATAAGGCTCTAAACATCATTAACCCTAAATATAGAAAAATTCTTATTTGCAGTGACTCGTGTAGTGCACTCCATGCCTTAAAAAATTTTTAAGTAAGTTTTATTCATCTTTTAGAATAGTTTTAAATCCTTTTATTTTTTATATAAAAAATAAAAGATTCCGGGCGATGATAACGCGCAAGCGTTTTTCGCCCTAAAAAAAAAAACAACTTAAAATAATTTCGCCAAAACTGTCAGGCACAAGAGAGAGAATTTTTCTAAGTCCTGCAGATCGTTTTATAGGGGAAACTTTGATTCCCCATAACTTTTGATTGGGTGGGCCTACAGAAGAATCCTCCCGGATCTGGGCGAATTGTGGGTCTGCGCATCTTTTGGAGTCAAAAAATTTTTTTCCAAAATTGGGAATTTTTTCAAAGTCATAACCCCTAGTATTTTGGGAAACTTTAGCTCAAAATAACTTTTGACTGGGTGGGCCTAGACGGGAATCCTCCCGGATCTAGGCGAATTGTGGGTCTGCGCATCTTTTGGCGTCAAAAAAGAATTTTCCAAAATTGGGAATTTTTTCAAAGTCATAACCCCTAGTATTTTGGGAAACTTTAACTCAAAATAACTTTTGACTGGGTGGGCCTAGACCAAAACCCTTTTGGATCTAAGCGAATCAAGACACCTACTTTCGTTTGCCCCAAAAAATTTTTTTTACCAAACTTTTGGGGCAGTGGGTCATTTTGGGACCCCCCCCCCTACGAGTGCGGTGTCGAAACATTAGGAATTTGGCGTAGATTACGCAAAAGAAGCCTCGGACAAGAAAGGCTGGAAAATAGCTGAGTCCAAAGGTGCTAAAAGAGCCAGGGCGGGTTCATCCGAGGAAGAGGAGGTCCCGCCAGTACTTAAGGATGTGACTTACAGGCTGGGGCACACACTCCTACAGTTGAGGCAAAGCCTGGGTAAGACCAGCCCGGCTTTCCTAAAGAACCATGAAAAAGAGCTGACTGAAATTTATCACCAGCTGCAATTAGTTAACGAGGAGTTATCCGAGAAGGAAACCAATACTCAGGGGACTCAGACTGATAGACAAAGCAAGGAGGGTGACATAATAGATTTAGAGCTCACTGATGAACAGTTGGTTGAGAGACTACCGGAAAGATGGTCTACATGGGCTATGAATAGACTAACCCAAGTCTCTGCGGTCGATTCAGGAGAGGATAGCTGCCACTTCATTGATGTCAGTAAACAGAGACCGGGTAACAAGGTGCATAACAGGTGCAAGTGGCTCCCCGAAGAATATCAGGAAATTACGCGACGGATCGATTCTGGTTGAAACATTCAACGATGAACAGAGTCGATCTATGTTACGGCTCTGTAATATGGGTGGTATAAATATAAGTGCAGAATGCCACAAAACGTTAAATACGAGCCGGGGTGTAATTTTTTGTAGAGACCTTCTAGATATAGATATCTCGGAAATAGTTGATGAGCTTTGCCACCAAGATGTTGTTGAAGTAAAACGTATAATGAAACGGCAGAACGGAACAGAAGAACCGACACCGTCTCTTATATTAACATTCAATCTCCCTGTTCCACCAGAGAAGATTAAAGTGGGTTACCTCTCGATTCGGGTACGACCATTCATACCCAACGCACGGCGATGTTTCAGATGCCAAGGTTTTGGTCATACTACAACATCTTGTACAAAAACTGAGATCTGTGCTGGATGTGCTAAAGAAGGTCACAATGACACTAACTGCGAAGAAAGTGAAAAATGCGCAAACTGCAGTGGTCCACATACAGCCCAAACTCCCGAGATTGCCCAACTTTTAAAGAAGAAAAAGCAATTCTCAAAATCTGTACGGAGCAAAAACTATCTTTTCCGGCTGCACGTCGAGAATATAAAAAGATAAACAATTCACGGAACCTGGTTAAACCAGACGTATCTTTTGCCACCGCTACATCTAAACAAATTCCTACAAATGTTAATAATCAGCAGTGCGGATCCTGCAATGAGCTTAAAAAACTTGTTCAGATGCTATCTGATCAAGTAGCTTCACTTACAGCCACTATCTCAGAGCTGACAAAAATGAATAAAAAGTCCTCCGTCGCAGCTAGTGAATCAAACAGTATGATACATACGAAAGTTACTATTCCCAAAGTCGTACCGCCACGAATAGCGACTATCACAGCTGGCAGTAAGCCACCTAATAAGCTCCCCATAAAGGGAACCCACATAACTATCTCCTCTGGGATGTCAACTACAGCATCCCATTCAAATAAATCTCCTCCTCCATCACCTCATATACTGGAGGATATGGTTGAAGAACCACCCGACCCTAGGGCATCGGAGTTCTTTAAAATAAAAAATACAAAAAATAAAAACCGAATCGCGTACAACTAATTTTTATATAATTTCCGAAATTTATTTTTTTATTTATTTTTTACACTTATGAACATTATTCAGATGAATGTTAGAGGTATTCGGTCCCGCATTGAACATATTAGAGTACTAGCGCACACACATGATCCACTAATCATGTGTTTCCAAGAAACTCACCTTCTACAACATGTCCGAATTACACTTAGAGGATACTTCTGCGAGAGATACGACTGCCTAGTAGACAGTAGGGAGAGTGGTGGAGTAGCGATTTTCATGAAGAATGGGGTGTCAGCTACAAGAATTCAACTAACCACTCTCATTCCTGCTATTGCAGTAAAGGTCTCTATTCCCTTCAAATTGCATATCTGCAATATGTATCTCTCACCAAACACTGAGTTCAGTGCTTTAGATGTCTCAAATCTCCTCACACAAATACCATCTCCATCGTTAATAGTAGTAGGAGACTTCAATGCCCATCATATTTCCTGGAGCTCAACCTTCTGCTCCACTCGAGGAAATATGATAAACAGATTGAGACAAGATTTTGACCTTTGCCTACTGAATAATGGATCACACACATTCATGTCCTTATCAACTGGTACTGTATCTAACCTTGATCTTTCCATATGCTCATCGAATGTGCTCCCTCATTTTAATTGGTCGGTTTGTGATGACTTTCACGGCAGTGATCATAGACCAATTATTATTAGTTTCGGTGTAGACTGCGAGATTAAAAGAAGGCCACGGAGATTGATTGTTGAAAAGGCAGATTGGAACAGATACCATAAAGCATTCCAATCTCAGTATGACGATGGAGCGAACATCCTCGACCAGTATTCTTCTTTTACGTCCATGATACTTGAGAATGCCAACAGATATATCCCACAAACATCGGGTAATCCTAGACGTCCTTTAGTTCCATGGTGGAACGATGATTGCAAAAATGCTATTAGGAATCGACGGCAGGCACTACGTAAATTTAATCGTAGGCCTACAACAGAACATCTAAATTTATACCGCAGGGCTAGAGCGATGCGCCGTCGAGTATTCTTGGACGCTAAGAGGAATTCATGGACGAAATACGTGAGCACTATCTCACGCACTACTTCTACGTCTACTGTATGGAAGAAAATTCGTGCAATCTTCGGATCACCGAAACAATCTATTCTTGGTCTTATTGATGAAGGAGAACTCCTTTCATCATCCTCGGAAGTGGCAAGTAGTCTAGCAAAATCTTTCCGCTCGGTGTCTCTCACCTCATCATATAATAACCATTTTCAACGGTACAAGATACAAATAGAAGTATTATCGTTAAACATTGGTGATTCGGTTGGTGAATTAAACACTCCATTCGTATTTAAAGAATTGTTACACGCACTTAAAAATTCACGGGACACTTCCCCTGGACCGGAAGCCTTTCCATGCTTTCACACCTTCCTAATTCGGCACTACAACAACTTTTGAATATTTTCAACGGTTTATTTTCCGAACAAGTCTTCCCACCCGGCTGGTCAGAAGCATTTATTATACCAGTACTAAAACCTGGTAAAGACCAGACGAACCCCTCAAGCTATCGCCCTATTTCATTAACAAGCGTTTTGTGTAAAATAATGGAGAGAATGGTAAACCGCAGACTTACATGGTACTTGGAGAAACATGGCTTTCTATCTCCAGAACAGTGTGGTTTTCGACAAGGACCATCTTCTATTGACCATTTAGTGTCACTGGAAACAGCCATACAAAACGCTTTCCTAAATCGGCAGCACCTCGTCGCTATCTTCTTCGATATAAAAAAGGCGTATGACACAGCCTGGAGACGTGGTATTCTTAACACTCTCAAAAAATGGGGAATCAAGGGCAATATGCTTGCTTTTATCCGGGGATTCTTAAATCACCGAACGGCTCGTGTTCGTGTGGATGATTCGCTCTCAGATAGTGTCATCTTGCAGAATGGAGTGCCCCAAGGTAGTGTATTAAGTGCCACCTTATTTTCTGTAGCCATAAACGATATTACCAAATGTGTTCAGGCTCCTGTCTCATGCTCTCTATTTGCTGACGACTTTGCTATCTACATTGCAAGCCGTTCGGCACCTACAGCAGAGAGACTACTGCAGAACACTATATCTCACCTTGAAGCTTGGTCCAGGATTACTGGTTTCACATTTTCGTCCGAAAAAAACAAAATGTGTAGTTTTTTCTCGGCTACGAAACCCTTCTATTCCGCAAATTTTTCTGAACGGAGAGACTATTACTATCTCTACTTACGTCAAGTTTTTAGGTTTATTTTTTGATAGCCGTCTTACTTGGGTCAAACATTTAAAAGAATTGAAAACAAAATGTTCCAAAATTCTAGATATGATGCGAGTCCTTACTAACACCAACTGGGGAGCCGATAGATCATGTATGATACGTTTTTACTATTCCTTTGTTCGCTCCCGTTTAGATTATGGTTGTGTGGCCTACTCTTCAGCTGGTCAAACCGTGCTTAAAATGCTGGATAGTGTACATCTTGCTTTCCTTCGGCTTGCCACAGGAGCGTTTAGATCAATTCCTGTCGCAAGCTTACTTGTAGACTGTGGTGAACCATCACTTTGGGATAGACGAGACCAGCTCTTATTATCTTATTTTGCTCGTCTCAGAGGACAGCCAAATCCCCCGGTTCTTGAGTCAGTCTTTAGAAATCCTAATCTAGGAAAGTATGAGGATCATCCACGTCGTACTGCACCTGTAGGTGTCCGTACCTGGCGTCTGCTGCAGCATATAAATGTTGACACACCGTCATTCTTTCCTATGTACCCTTGCTCATATCCTCCATGGAGAATAAACCTCATAAATTTTAATTTTGACCTGACTACATACAATAAACAATCAACATCTATTGTCTTTCAGCAGATGTTTCAGTGTGTTCTCTCCAAGATGAAACCAGATGCGGTTGTATACACTGATGGATCTAAACAAAACGATACAGTTGGGTGTGCTTTTGTTGTCAATGAGAGAACTTATATGTTTGGTCTCCCCGGTATTACGAGTGTGTTTACCGCTGAACTATACGCTATAAATAAGGCTCTAAACATCATTAACCCTAAATATAGAAAAATTCTTATTTGCAGTGACTCGTGTAGTGCACTCCATGCCTTAAAAAATTTTTAAGTAAGTTTTATTCATCTTTTAGAATAGTTTTAAATCCTTTTATTTTTTATATAAAAAATAAAAGATTCCGGGCGATGATAACGCGCAAGCGTTTTTCGCCCTAAAAAAAAAAACAACTTAAAATAATTTCGCCAAAACTGTCAGGCACAAGAGAGAGAATTTTTCTAAGTCCTGCAGATCGTTTTATAGGGGAAACTTTGATTCCCCATAACTTTTGATTGGGTGGGCCTACAGAAGAATCCTCCCGGATCTGGGCGAATTGTGGGTCTGCGCATCTTTTGGAGTCAAAAAATTTTTTTCCAAAATTGGGAATTTTTTCAAAGTCATAACCCCTAGTATTTTGGGAAACTTTAGCTCAAAATAACTTTTGACTGGGTGGGCCTAGACGGGAATCCTCCCGGATCTAGGCGAATTGTGGGTCTGCGCATCTTTTGGCGTCAAAAAAGAATTTTCCAAAATTGGGAATTTTTTCAAAGTCATAACCCCTAGTATTTTGGGAAACTTTAACTCAAAATAACTTTTGACTGGGTGGGCCTAGACCAAAACCCTTTTGGATCTAAGCGAATCAAGACACCTACTTTCGTTTGCCCCAAAAAATTTTTTTTACCAAACTTTTGGGGCAGTGGGTCATTTTGGGA
This sequence comes from Lycorma delicatula, assembly GCF_047948215.1. Taxonomy (NCBI): domain Eukaryota; kingdom Metazoa; phylum Arthropoda; class Insecta; order Hemiptera; family Fulgoridae; genus Lycorma; species Lycorma delicatula. The sequence continues at coordinate 62,836,088 of NC_134461.1, read as the reverse complement.
CCCCCCCCCCTACGAGTGCGGTGTCGAAACATTAGGAATTTGGCGTAGATTACGCAAAAGAAGCCTCGGACAAGAAAGGCTGGAAAATAGCTGAGTCCAAAGGTGCTAAAAGAGCCAGGGCGGGTTCATCCGAGGAAGAGGAGGTCCCGCCAGTACTTAAGGATGTGACTTACAGGCTGGGGCACACACTCCTACAGTTGAGGCAAAGCCTGGGTAAGACCAGCCCGGCTTTCCTAAAGAACCATGAAAAAGAGCTGACTGAAATTTATCACCAGCTGCAATTAGTTAACGAGGAGTTATCCGAGAAGGAAACCAATACTCAGGGGACTCAGACTGATAGACAAAGCAAGGAGGGTGACATAATAGATTTAGAGCTCACTGATGAACAGTTGGTTGAGAGACTACCGGAAAGATGGTCTACATGGGCTATGAATAGACTAACCCAAGTCTCTGCGGTCGATTCAGGAGAGGATAGCTGCCACTTCATTGATGTCAGTAAACAGAGACCGGGTAACAAGGTGCATAACAGGTGCAAGTGGCTCCCCGAAGAATATCAGGAAATTACGCGACGGATCGATTCTGGTTGAAACATTCAACGATGAACAGAGTCGATCTATGTTACGGCTCTGTAATATGGGTGGTATAAATATAAGTGCAGAATGCCACAAAACGTTAAATACGAGCCGGGGTGTAATTTTTTGTAGAGACCTTCTAGATATAGATATCTCGGAAATAGTTGATGAGCTTTGCCACCAAGATGTTGTTGAAGTAAAACGTATAATGAAACGGCAGAACGGAACAGAAGAACCGACACCGTCTCTTATATTAACATTCAATCTCCCTGTTCCACCAGAGAAGATTAAAGTGGGTTACCTCTCGATTCGGGTACGACCATTCATACCCAACGCACGGCGATGTTTCAGATGCCAAGGTTTTGGTCATACTACAACATCTTGTACAAAAACTGAGATCTGTGCTCGATGTGCTAAAGAAGGTCACAATGACACTAACTGCGAAGAAAGTGAAAAATGCGCAAACTGCAGTGGTCCACATACAGCCCAAACTCCCGAGATTGCCCAACTTTTAAAGAAGAAAAAGCAATTCTCAAAATCTGTACGGAGCAAAAACTATCTTTTCCGGCTGCACGTCGAGAATATAAAAAGATAAACAATTCACGGAACCTGGTTAAACCAGACGTATCTTTTGCCACCGCTACATCTAAACAAATTCCTACAAATGTTAATAATCAGCAGTGCGGATCCTGCAATGAGCTTAAAAAACTTGTTCAGATGCTATCTGATCAAGTAGCTTCACTTACAGCCACTATCTCAGAGCTGACAAAAATGAATAAAAAGTCCTCCGTCGCAGCTAGTGAATCAAACAGTATGATACATACGAAAGTTACTATTCCCAAAGTCGTACCGCCACGAATAGCGACTATCACAGCTGGCAGTAAGCCACCTAATAAGCTCCCCATAAAGGGAACCCACATAACTATCTCCTCTGGGATGTCAACTACAGCATCCCATTCAAATAAATCTCCTCCTCCATCACCTCATATACTGGAGGATATGGTTGAAGAACCACCCGACCCTAGGGCATCGGAGTTCTTTAAAATAAAAAATACAAAAAATAAAAACCGAATCGCGTACAACTAATTTTTATATAATTTCCGAAATTTATTTTTTTATTTATTTTTTACACTTATGAACATTATTCAGATGAATGTTAGAGGTATTCGGTCCCGCATTGAACATATTAGAGTACTAGCGCACACACATGATCCACTAATCATGTGTTTCCAAGAAACTCACCTTCTACAACATGTCCGAATTACACTTAGAGGATACTTCTGCGAGAGATACGACTGCCTAGTAGACAGTAGGGAGAGTGGTGGAGTAGCGATTTTCATGAAGAATGGGGTGTCAGCTACAAGAATTCAACTAACCACTCTCATTCCTGCTATTGCAGTAAAGGTCTCTATTCCCTTCAAATTGCATATCTGCAATATGTATCTCTCACCAAACACTGAGTTCAGTGCTTTAGATGTCTCAAATCTCCTCACACAAATACCATCTCCATCGTTAATAGTAGTAGGAGACTTCAATGCCCATCATATTTCCTGGGGCTCAACCTTCTGCTCCACTCGAGGAAATGTGATAAACAGATTGAGACAAGATTTTGACCTTTGCCTACTGAATAATGGATCACACACATTCATGTCCTTATCAACTGGTACTGTATCTAACCTTGATCTTTCCATATGCTCATCGAATGTGCTCCCTCATTTTAATTGGTCGGTTTGTGATGACTTTCACGGCAGTGATCATAGACCAATTATTATTAGTTTCGGTGTAGACTGCGAGATTAAAAGAAGGCCACGGAGATTGATTGTTGAAAAGGCAGATTGGAACAGATACCATAAAGCATTCCAATCTCAGTATGACGATGGAGCGAACATCCTCGACCAGTATTCTTCTTTTACGTCCATGATACTTGAGAATGCCAACAGATATATCCCACAAACATCGGGTAATCCTAGACGTCCTTTAGTTCCATGGTGGAACGATGATTGCAAAAATGCTATTAGGAATCGACGGCAGGCACTACGTAAATTTAATCGTAGGCCTACAACAGAACATCTAAATTTATACCGCAGGGCTAGAGCGATGCGCCGTCGAGTATTCTTGGACGCTAAGAGGAATTCATGGACGAAATACGTGAGCACTATCTCACGCACTACTTCTACGTCTACTGTATGGAAGAAAATTCGTGCAATCTTCGGATCACCGAAACAATCTATTCTTGGTCTTATTGATGAAGGAGAACTCCTTTCATCATCCTCGGAAGTGGCAAGTAGTCTAGCAAAATCTTTCCGCTCGGTGTCTCTCACCTCATCATATAATAACCATTTTCAACGGTACAAGATACAAATAGAAGTATTATCGTTAAACATTGGTGATTCGGTTGGTGAATTAAACACTCCATTCGTATTTAAAGAATTGTTACACGCACTTAAAAATTCACGGGACACTTCCCCTGGACCGGAAGCCTTTCCATGCTTTCACACCTTCCTAATTCGGCACTACAACAACTTTTGAATATTTTCAACGGTTTATTTTCCGAACAAGTCTTCCCACCCGGCTGGTCAGAAGCATTTATTATACCAGTACTAAAACCTGGTAAAGACCAGACGAACCCCTCAAGCTATCGCCCTATTTCATTAACAAGCGTTTTGTGTAAAATAATGGAGAGAATGGTAAACCGCAGACTTACATGGTACTTGGAGAAACATGGCTTTCTATCTCCAGAACAGTGTGGTTTTCGACAAGGACCATCTTCTATTGACCATTTAGTGTCACTGGAAACAGCCATACAAAACGCTTTCCTAAATCGGCAGCACCTCGTCGCTATCTTCTTCGATATAAAAAAGGCGTATGACACAGCCTGGAGACGTGGTATTCTTAACACTCTCAAAAAATGGGGAATCAAGGGCAATATGCTTGCTTTTATCCGGGGATTCTTAAATCACCGAACGGCTCGTGTTCGTGTGGATGATTCGCTCTCAGATAGTGTCATCTTGCAGAATGGAGTGCCCCAAGGTAGTGTATTAAGTGCCACCTTATTTTCTGTAGCCATAAACGATATTACCAAATGTGTTCAGGCTCCTGTCTCATGCTCTCTATTTGCTGACGACTTTGCTATCTACATTGCAAGCCGTTCGGCACCTACAGCAGAGAGACTACTGCAGAACACTATATCTCACCTTGAAGCTTGGTCCAGGATTACTGGTTTCACATTTTCGTCCGAAAAAAACAAAATGTGTAGTTTTTTCTCGGCTACGAAACCCTTCTATTCCGCAAATTTTTCTGAACGGAGAGACTATTACTATCTCTACTTACGTCAAGTTTTTAGGTTTATTTTTTGATAGCCGTCTTACTTGGGTCAAACATTTAAAAGAATTGAAAACAAAATGTTCCAAAATTCTAGATATGATGCGAGTCCTTACTAACACCAACTGGGGAGCCGATAGATCATGTATGATACGTTTTTACTATTCCTTTGTTCGCTCCCGTTTAGATTATGGTTGTGTGGCCTACTCTTCAGCTGGTCAAACCGTGCTTAAAATGCTGGATAGTGTACATCTTGCTTTCCTTCGGCTTGCCACAGGAGCGTTTAGATCAATTCCTGTCGCAAGCTTACTTGTAGACTGTGGTGAACCATCACTTTGGGATAGACGAGACCAGCTCTTATTATCTTATTTTGCTCGTCTCAGAGGACAGCCAAATCCCCCGGTTCTTGAGTCAGTCTTTAGAAATCCTAATCTAGGAAAGTATGAGGATCATCCACGTCGTACTGCACCTGTAGGTGTCCGTACCTGGCGTCTGCTGCAGCATATAAATGTTGACACACCGTCATTCTTTCCTATGTACCCTTGCTCATATCCTCCATGGAGAATAAACCTCATAAATTTTAATTTTGACCTGACTACATACAATAAACAATCAACATCTATTGTCTTTCAGCAGATGTTTCAGTGTGTTCTCTCCAAGATGAAACCAGATGCGGTTGTATACACTGATGGATCTAAACAAAACGATACAGTTGGGTGTGCTTTTGTTGTCAATGAGAGAACTTATATGTTTGGTCTCCCCGGTATTACGAGTGTGTTTACCGCTGAACTATACGCTATAAATAAGGCTCTAAACATCATTAACCCTAAATATAGAAAAATTCTTATTTGCAGTGACTCGTGTAGTGCACTCCATGCCTTAAAAAATTTTTAAGTAAGTTTTATTCATCTTTTAGAATAGTTTTAAATCCTTTTATTTTTTATATAAAAAATAAAAGATTCCGGGCGATGATAACGCGCAAGCGTTTTTCGCCCTAAAAAAAAAAACAACTTAAAATAATTTCGCCAAAACTGTCAGGCACAAGAGAGAGAATTTTTCTAAGTCCTGCAGATCGTTTTATAGGGGAAACTTTGATTCCCCATAACTTTTGATTGGGTGGGCCTACAGAAGAATCCTCCCGGATCTGGGCGAATTGTGGGTCTGCGCATCTTTTGGAGTCAAAAAATTTTTTTCCAAAATTGGGAATTTTTTCAAAGTCATAACCCCTAGTATTTTGGGAAACTTTAGCTCAAAATAACTTTTGACTGGGTGGGCCTAGACGGGAATCCTCCCGGATCTAGGCGAATTGTGGGTCTGCGCATCTTTTGGCGTCAAAAAAGAATTTTCCAAAATTGGGAATTTTTTCAAAGTCATAACCCCTAGTATTTTGGGAAACTTTAACTCAAAATAACTTTTGACTGGGTGGGCCTAGACCAAAACCCTTTTGGATCTAAGCGAATCAAGACACCTACTTTCGTTTGCCCCAAAAAATTTTTTTTACCAAACTTTTGGGGCAGTGGGTCATTTTGGGACCCCCCCCCCTACGAGTGCGGTGTCGAAACATTAGGAATTTGGCGTAGATTACGCAAAAGAAGCCTCGGACAAGAAAGGCTGGAAAATAGCTGAGTCCAAAGGTGCTAAAAGAGCCAGGGCGGGTTCATCCGAGGAAGAGGAGGTCCCGCCAGTACTTAAGGATGTGACTTACAGGCTGGGGCACACACTCCTACAGTTGAGGCAAAGCCTGGGTAAGACCAGCCCGGCTTTCCTAAAGAACCATGAAAAAGAGCTGACTGAAATTTATCACCAGCTGCAATTAGTTAACGAGGAGTTATCCGAGAAGGAAACCAATACTCAGGGGACTCAGACTGATAGACAAAGCAAGGAGGGTGACATAATAGATTTAGAGCTCACTGATGAACAGTTGGTTGAGAGACTACCGGAAAGATGGTCTACATGGGCTATGAATAGACTAACCCAAGTCTCTGCGGTCGATTCAGGAGAGGATAGCTGCCACTTCATTGATGTCAGTAAACAGAGACCGGGTAACAAGGTGCATAACAGGTGCAAGTGGCTCCCCGAAGAATATCAGGAAATTACGCGACGGATCGATTCTGGTTGAAACATTCAACGATGAACAGAGTCGATCTATGTTACGGCTCTGTAATATGGGTGGTATAAATATAAGTGCAGAATGCCACAAAACGTTAAATACGAGCCGGGGTGTAATTTTTTGTAGAGACCTTCTAGATATAGATATCTCGGAAATAGTTGATGAGCTTTGCCACCAAGATGTTGTTGAAGTAAAACGTATAATGAAACGGCAGAACGGAACAGAAGAACCGACACCGTCTCTTATATTAACATTCAATCTCCCTGTTCCACCAGAGAAGATTAAAGTGGGTTACCTCTCGATTCGGGTACGACCATTCATACCCAACGCACGGCGATGTTTCAGATGCCAAGGTTTTGGTCATACTACAACATCTTGTACAAAAACTGAGATCTGTGCTCGATGTGCTAAAGAAGGTCACAATGACACTAACTGCGAAGAAAGTGAAAAATGCGCAAACTGCAGTGGTCCACATACAGCCCAAACTCCCGAGATTGCCCAACTTTTAAAGAAGAAAAAGCAATTCTCAAAATCTGTACGGAGCAAAAACTATCTTTTCCGGCTGCACGTCGAGAATATAAAAAGATAAACAATTCACGGAACCTGGTTAAACCAGACGTATCTTTTGCCACCGCTACATCTAAACAAATTCCTACAAATGTTAATAATCAGCAGTGCGGATCCTGCAATGAGCTTAAAAAACTTGTTCAGATGCTATCTGATCAAGTAGCTTCACTTACAGCCACTATCTCAGAGCTGACAAAAATGAATAAAAAGTCCTCCGTCGCAGCTAGTGAATCAAACAGTATGATACATACGAAAGTTACTATTCCCAAAGTCGTACCGCCACGAATAGCGACTATCACAGCTGGCAGTAAGCCACCTAATAAGCTCCCCATAAAGGGAACCCACATAACTATCTCCTCTGGGATGTCAACTACAGCATCCCATTCAAATAAATCTCCTCCTCCATCACCTCATATACTGGAGGATATGGTTGAAGAACCACCCGACCCTAGGGCATCGGAGTTCTTTAAAATAAAAAATACAAAAAATAAAAACCGAATCGCGTACAACTAATTTTTATATAATTTCCGAAATTTATTTTTTTATTTATTTTTTACACTTATGAACATTATTCAGATGAATGTTAGAGGTATTCGGTCCCGCATTGAACATATTAGAGTACTAGCGCACACACATGATCCACTAATCATGTGTTTCCAAGAAACTCACCTTCTACAACATGTCCGAATTACACTTAGAGGATACTTCTGCGAGAGATACGACTGCCTAGTAGACAGTAGGGAGAGTGGTGGAGTAGCGATTTTCATGAAGAATGGGGTGTCAGCTACAAGAATTCAACTAACCACTCTCATTCCTGCTATTGCAGTAAAGGTCTCTATTCCCTTCAAATTGCATATCTGCAATATGTATCTCTCACCAAACACTGAGTTCAGTGCTTTAGATGTCTCAAATCTCCTCACACAAATACCATCTCCATCGTTAATAGTAGTAGGAGACTTCAATGCCCATCATATTTCCTGGGGCTCAACCTTCTGCTCCACTCGAGGAAATGTGATAAACAGATTGAGACAAGATTTTGACCTTTGCCTACTGAATAATGGATCACACACATTCATGTCCTTATCAACTGGTACTGTATCTAACCTTGATCTTTCCATATGCTCATCGAATGTGCTCCCTCATTTTAATTGGTCGGTTTGTGATGACTTTCACGGCAGTGATCATAGACCAATTATTATTAGTTTCGGTGTAGACTGCGAGATTAAAAGAAGGCCACGGAGATTGATTGTTGAAAAGGCAGATTGGAACAGATACCATAAAGCATTCCAATCTCAGTATGACGATGGAGCGAACATCCTCGACCAGTATTCTTCTTTTACGTCCATGATACTTGAGAATGCCAACAGATATATCCCACAAACATCGGGTAATCCTAGACGTCCTTTAGTTCCATGGTGGAACGATGATTGCAAAAATGCTATTAGGAATCGACGGCAGGCACTACGTAAATTTAATCGTAGGCCTACAACAGAACATCTAAATTTATACCGCAGGGCTAGAGCGATGCGCCGTCGAGTATTCTTGGACGCTAAGAGGAATTCATGGACGAAATACGTGAGCACTATCTCACGCACTACTTCTACGTCTACTGTATGGAAGAAAATTCGTGCAATCTTCGGATCACCGAAACAATCTATTCTTGGTCTTATTGATGAAGGAGAACTCCTTTCATCATCCTCGGAAGTGGCAAGTAGTCTAGCAAAATCTTTCCGCTCGGTGTCTCTCACCTCATCATATAATAACCATTTTCAACGGTACAAGATACAAATAGAAGTATTATCGTTAAACATTGGTGATTCGGTTGGTGAATTAAACACTCCATTCGTATTTAAAGAATTGTTACACGCACTTAAAAATTCACGGGACACTTCCCCTGGACCGGAAGCCTTTCCATGCTTTCACACCTTCCTAATTCGGCACTACAACAACTTTTGAATATTTTCAACGGTTTATTTTCCGAACAAGTCTTCCCACCCGGCTGGTCAGAAGCATTTATTATACCAGTACTAAAACCTGGTAAAGACCAGACGAACCCCTCAAGCTATCGCCCTATTTCATTAACAAGCGTTTTGTGTAAAATAATGGAGAGAATGGTAAACCGCAGACTTACATGGTACTTGGAGAAACATGGCTTTCTATCTCCAGAACAGTGTGGTTTTCGACAAGGACCATCTTCTATTGACCATTTAGTGTCACTGGAAACAGCCATACAAAACGCTTTCCTAAATCGGCAGCACCTCGTCGCTATCTTCTTCGATATAAAAAAGGCGTATGACACAGCCTGGAGACGTGGTATTCTTAACACTCTCAAAAAATGGGGAATCAAGGGCAATATGCTTGCTTTTATCCGGGGATTCTTAAATCACCGAACGGCTCGTGTTCGTGTGGATGATTCGCTCTCAGATAGTGTCATCTTGCAGAATGGAGTGCCCCAAGGTAGTGTATTAAGTGCCACCTTATTTTCTGTAGCCATAAACGATATTACCAAATGTGTTCAGGCTCCTGTCTCATGCTCTCTATTTGCTGACGACTTTGCTATCTACATTGCAAGCCGTTCGGCACCTACAGCAGAGAGACTACTGCAGAACACTATATCTCACCTTGAAGCTTGGTCCAGGATTACTGGTTTCACATTTTCGTCCGAAAAAAACAAAATGTGTAGTTTTTTCTCGGCTACGAAACCCTTCTATTCCGCAAATTTTTCTGAACGGAGAGACTATTACTATCTCTACTTACGTCAAGTTTTTAGGTTTATTTTTTGATAGCCGTCTTACTTGGGTCAAACATTTAAAAGAATTGAAAACAAAATGTTCCAAAATTCTAGATATGATGCGAGTCCTTACTAACACCAACTGGGGAGCCGATAGATCATGTATGATACGTTTTTACTATTCCTTTGTTCGCTCCCGTTTAGATTATGGTTGTGTGGCCTACTCTTCAGCTGGTCAAACCGTGCTTAAAATGCTGGATAGTGTACATCTTGCTTTCCTTCGGCTTGCCACAGGAGCGTTTAGATCAATTCCTGTCGCAAGCTTACTTGTAGACTGTGGTGAACCATCACTTTGGGATAGACGAGACCAGCTCTTATTATCTTATTTTGCTCGTCTCAGAGGACAGCCAAATCCCCCGGTTCTTGAGTCAGTCTTTAGAAATCCTAATCTAGGAAAGTATGAGGATCATCCACGTCGTACTGCACCTGTAGGTGTCCGTACCTGGCGTCTGCTGCAGCATATAAATGTTGACACACCGTCATTCTTTCCTATGTACCCTTGCTCATATCCTCCATGGAGAATAAACCTCATAAATTTTAATTTTGACCTGACTACATACAATAAACAATCAACATCTATTGTCTTTCAGCAGATGTTTCAGTGTGTTCTCTCCAAGATGAAACCAGATGCGGTTGTATACACTGATGGATCTAAACAAAACGATACAGTTGGGTGTGCTTTTGTTGTCAATGAGAGAACTTATATGTTTGGTCTCCCCGGTATTACGAGTGTGTTTACCGCTGAACTATACGCTATAAATAAGGCTCTAAACATCATTAACCCTAAATATAGAAAAATTCTTATTTGCAGTGACTCGTGTAGTGCACTCCATGCCTTAAAAAATTTTTAAGTAAGTTTTATTCATCTTTTAGAATAGTTTTAAATCCTTTTATTTTTTATATAAAAAATAAAAGATTCCGGGCGATGATAACGCGCAAGCGTTTTTCGCCCTAAAAAAAAAAACAACTTAAAATAATTTCGCCAAAACTGTCAGGCACAAGAGAGAGAATTTTTCTAAGTCCTGCAGATCGTTTTATAGGGGAAACTTTGATTCCCCATAACTTTTGATTGGGTGGGCCTACAGAAGAATCCTCCCGGATCTGGGCGAATTGTGGGTCTGCGCATCTTTTGGAGTCAAAAAATTTTTTTCCAAAATTGGGAATTTTTTCAAAGTCATAACCCCTAGTATTTTGGGAAACTTTAGCTCAAAATAACTTTTGACTGGGTGGGCCTAGACGGGAATCCTCCCGGATCTAGGCGAATTGTGGGTCTGCGCATCTTTTGGCGTCAAAAAAGAATTTTCCAAAATTGGGAATTTTTTCAAAGTCATAACCCCTAGTATTTTGGGAAACTTTAACTCAAAATAACTTTTGACTGGGTGGGCCTAGACCAAAACCCTTTTGGATCTAAGCGAATCAAGACACCTACTTTCGTTTGCCCCAAAAAATTTTTTTTACCAAACTTTTGGGGCAGTGGGTCATTTTGGGACCCCCCCCCCTACGAGTGCGGTGTCGAAACATTAGGAATTTGGCGTAGATTACGCAAAAGAAGCCTCGGACAAGAAAGGCTGGAAAATAGCTGAGTCCAAAGGTGCTAAAAGAGCCAGGGCGGGTTCATCCGAGGAAGAGGAGGTCCCGCCAGTACTTAAGGATGTGACTTACAGGCTGGGGCACACACTCCTACAGTTGAGGCAAAGCCTGGGTAAGACCAGCCCGGCTTTCCTAAAGAACCATGAAAAAGAGCTGACTGAAATTTATCACCAGCTGCAATTAGTTAACGAGGAGTTATCCGAGAAGGAAACCAATACTCAGGGGACTCAGACTGATAGACAAAGCAAGGAGGGTGACATAATAGATTTAGAGCTCACTGATGAACAGTTGGTTGAGAGACTACCGGAAAGATGGTCTACATGGGCTATGAATAGACTAACCCAAGTCTCTGCGGTCGATTCAGGAGAGGATAGCTGCCACTTCATTGATGTCAGTAAACAGAGACCGGGTAACAAGGTGCATAACAGGTGCAAGTGGCTCCCCGAAGAATATCAGGAAATTACGCGACGGATCGATTCTGGTTGAAACATTCAACGATGAACAGAGTCGATCTATGTTACGGCTCTGTAATATGGGTGGTATAAATATAAGTGCAGAATGCCACAAAACGTTAAATACGAGCCGGGGTGTAATTTTTTGTAGAGACCTTCTAGATATAGATATCTCGGAAATAGTTGATGAGCTTTGCCACCAAGATGTTGTTGAAGTAAAACGTATAATGAAACGGCAGAACGGAACAGAAGAACCGACACCGTCTCTTATATTAACATTCAATCTCCCTGTTCCACCAGAGAAGATTAAAGTGGGTTACCTCTCGATTCGGGTACGACCATTCATACCCAACGCACGGCGATGTTTCAGATGCCAAGGTTTTGGTCATACTACAACATCTTGTACAAAAACTGAGATCTGTGCTGGATGTGCTAAAGAAGGTCACAATGACACTAACTGCGAAGAAAGTGAAAAATGCGCAAACTGCAGTGGTCCACATACAGCCCAAACTCCCGAGATTGCCCAACTTTTAAAGAAGAAAAAGCAATTCTCAAAATCTGTACGGAGCAAAAACTATCTTTTCCGGCTGCACGTAGAGAATATAAAAAGATAAACAATTCACGGAACCTGGTTAAACCAGACGTATCTTTTGCCACCGCTACATCTAAACAAATTCCTACAAATGTTAATAATCAGCAGTGCGGATCCTGCAATGAGCTTAAAAAACTTGTTCAGATGCTATCTGATCAAGTAGCTTCACTTACAGCCACTATCTCAGAGCTGACAAAAATGAATAAAAAGTCCTCCGTCGCAGCTAGTGAATCAAACAGTATGATACATACGAAAGTTACTATTCCCAAAGTCGTACCGCCACGAATAGCGACTATCACAGCTGGCAGTAAGCCACCTAATAAGCTCCCCATAAAGGGAACCCACATAACTATCTCCTCTGGGATGTCAACTACAGCATCCCATTCAAATAAATCTCCTCCTCCATCACCTCATATACTGGAGGATATGGTTGAAGAACCACCCGACCCTAGGGCATCGGAGTTCTTTAAAATAAAAAATACAAAAAATAAAAACCGAATCGCGTACAACTAATTTTTATATAATTTCCGAAATTTATTTTTTTATTTATTTTTTACACTTATGAACATTATTCAGTGGAATGTTAGAGGTATTCGGTCCCGCATTGAACATATTAGAGTACTAGCGCACACACATGATCCACTAATCATGTGTTTCCAAGAAACTCACCTTCTACAACATGTCCGAATTACACTTAGAGGATACTTCTGCGAGAGATACGACTGCCTAGTAGACAGTAGGGAGAGTGGTGGAGTAGCGATTTTCATGAAGAATGGGGTGTCAGCTACAAGAATTCAACTAACCACTCTCATTCCTGCTATTGCAGTAAAGGTCTCTATTCCCTTCAAATTGCATATCTGCAATATGTATCTCTCACCAAACACTGAGTTCAGTGCTTTAGATGTCTCAAATCTCCTCACACAAATACCATCTCCATCGTTAATAGTAGTAGGAGACTTCAATGCCCATCATATTTCCTGGGGCTCAACCTTCTGCTCCACTCGAGGAAATATGATAAACAGATTGAGACAAGATTTTGACCTTTGCCTACTGAATAATGGATCACACACATTCATGTCCTTATCAACTGGTACTGTATCTAACCTTGATCTTTCCATATGCTCATCGAATGTGCTCCCTCATTTTAATTGGTCGGTTTGTGATGACTTTCACGGCAGTGATCATAGACCAATTATTATTAGTTTCGGTGTAGACTGCGAGATTAAAAGAAGGCCACGGAGATTGATTGTTGAAAAGGCAGATTGGAACAGATACCATAAAGCATTCCAATCTCAGTATGACGATGGAGCGAACATCCTCGACCAGTATTCTTCTTTTACGTCCATGATACTTGAGAATGCCAACAGATATATCCCACAAACATCGGGTAATCCTAGACGTCCTTTAGTTCCATGGTGGAACGATGATTGCAAAAATGCTATTAGGAATCGACGGCAGGCACTACGTAAATTTAATCGTAGGCCTACAACAGAACATCTAAATTTATACCGCAGGGCTAGAGCGATGCGCCGTCGAGTATTCTTGGACGCTAAGAGGAATTCATGGACGAAATACGTGAGCACTATCTCACGCACTACTTCTACGTCTACTGTATGGAAGAAAATTCGTGCAATCTTCGAATCACCGAAACAATCTATTCTTGGTCTTATTGATGAAGGAGAACTCCTTTCATCATCCTCGGAAGTGGCAAGTAGTCTAGCAAAATCTTTCCGCTCGGTGTCTCTCACCTCATCATATAATAACCATTTGCAACGGTACAAGATACAAATAGAAGTATTATCGTTAAACATTGGTGATTCGGTTGGTGAATTAAACACTCCATTCGTATTTAAAGAATTGTTACACGCACTTAAAAATTCACGGGACACTTCCCCTGGACCGGAAGCCTTTCCATGCTTTCACACCTTCCTAATTCGGCACTACAACAACTTTTGAATATTTTCAACGGTTTATTTTCCGAACAAGTCTTCCCACCCGGCTGGTCAGAAGCATTTATTATACCAGTACTAAAACCTGGTAAAGACCAGACGAACCCCTCAAGCTATCGCCCTATTTCATTAACAAGCGTTTTGTGTAAAATAATGGAGAGAATGGTAAACCGCAGACTTACATGGTACTTGGAGAAACATGGCTTTCTATCTCCAGAACAGTGTGGTTTTCGACAAGGACCATCTTCTATTGACCATTTAGTGTCACTGGAAACAGCCATACAAAACGCTTTCCTAAATCGGCAGCACCTCGTCGCTATCTTCTTCGATATAAAAAAGGCGTATGACACAGCCTGGAGACGTGGTATTCTTAACACTCTCAAAAAATGGGGAATCAAGGGCAATATGCTTGCTTTTATCCGGGGATTCTTAAATCACCGAACGGCTCGTGTTCGTGTGGATGATTCGCTCTCAGATAGTGTCATCTTGCAGAATGGAGTGCCCCAAGGTAGTGTATTAAGTGCCACCTTATTTTCTGTAGCCATAAACGATATTACCAAATGTGTTCAGGCTCCTGTCTCATGCTCTCTAATTGCTGACGACTTTGCTATCTACATTACAAGCCGTTCGGCACCTACAGCAGAGAGACTACTGCAGAACACTATATCTCACCTTGAAGCTTGGTCCAGGATTACTGGTTTCACATTTTCGTCCGAAAAAAACAAAATGTGTAGTTTTTTCTCGGCTACGAAACCCTTCTATTCCGCAAATTTTTCTGAACGGAGAGACTATTACTATCTCTACTTACGTCAAGTTTTTAGGTTTATTTTTTGATAGCCGTCTTACTTGGGTCAAACATTTAAAAGAATTGAAAACAAAATGTTCCAAAATTCTAGATATGATGCGAGTCCTTACTAACACCAACTGGGGAGCCGATAGATCATGTATGATACGTTTTTACTATTCCTTTGTTCGCTCCCGTTTAGATTATGGTTGTGTGGCCTACTCTTCAGCTGGTCAAACCGTGCTTAAAATGCTGGATAGTGTACATCTTGCTTTCCTTCGGCTTGCCACAGGAGCGTTTAGATCAATTCCTGTCGCAAGCTTACTTGTAGACTGTGGTGAACCATCACTTTGGGATAGACGAGACCAGCTCTTATTATCTTATTTTGCTCGTCTCAGAGGACAGCCAAATCCCCCGGTTCTTGAGTCAGTCTTTAGAAATCCTAATCTAGGAAAGTATGAGGATCATCCACGTCGTACTGCACCTGTAGGTGTCCGTACCTGGCGTCTGCTGCAGCATATAAATGTTGACACACCGTCATTCTTTCCTATGTACCCTTGCTCATATCCTCCATGGAGAATAAACCTCATAAATTTTAATTTTGACCTGACTACATACAATAAACAATCAACATCTATTGTCTTTCAGCAGATGTTTCAGTGTGTTCTCTCCAAGATGAAACCAGATGCGGTTGTATACACTGATGGATCTAAACAAAACGATACAGTTGGGTGTGCTTTTGTTGTCAATGAGAGAACTTATATGTTTGGTCTCCCCGGTATTACGAGTGTGTTTACCGCTGAACTATACGCTATAAATAAGGCTCTAAACATCATTAACCCTAAATATAGAAAAATTCTTATTTGCAGTGACTCGTGTAGTGCACTCCATGCCTTAAAAAATTTTTAAGTAAGTTTTATTCATCTTTTAGAATAGTTTTAAATCCTTTTATTTTTTATATAAAAAATAAAAGATTCCGGGCGATGATAACGCGCAAGCGTTTTTCGCCCTAAAAAAAAAAACAACTTAAAATAATTTCGCCAAAACTGTCAGGCACAAGAGAGAGAATTTTTCTAAGTCCTGCAGATCGTTTTATAGGGGAAACTTTGATTCCCCATAACTTTTGATTGGGTGGGCCTACAGAAGAATCCTCCCGGATCTGGGCGAATTGTGGGTCTGCGCATCTTTTGGAGTCAAAAAATTTTTTTCCAAAATTGGGAATTTTTTCAAAGTCATAACCCCTAGTATTTTGGGAAACTTTAGCTCAAAATAACTTTTGACTGGGTGGGCCTAGACGGGAATCCTCCCGGATCTAGGCGAATTGTGGGTCTGCGCATCTTTTGGCGTCAAAAAAGAATTTTCCAAAATTGGGAATTTTTTCAAAGTCATAACCCCTAGTATTTTGGGAAACTTTAACTCAAAATAACTTTTGACTGGGTGGGCCTAGACCAAAACCCTTTTGGATCTAAGCGAATCAAGACACCTACTTTCGTTTGCCCCAAAAAATTTTTTTTACCAAACTTTTGGGGCAGTGGGTCATTTTGGGACCCCCCCCCCTACGAGTGCGGTGTCGAAACATTAGGAATTTGGCGTAGATTACGCAAAAGAAGCCTCGGACAAGAAAGGCTGGAAAATAGCTGAGTCCAAAGGTGCTAAAAGAGCCAGGGCGGGTTCATCCGAGGAAGAGGAGGTCCCGCCAGTACTTAAGGATGTGACTTACAGGCTGGGGCACACACTCCTACAGTTGAGGCAAAGCCTGGGTAAGACCAGCCCGGCTTTCCTAAAGAACCATGAAAAAGAGCTGACTGAAATTTATCACCAGCTGCAATTAGTTAACGAGGAGTTATCCGAGAAGGAAACCAATACTCAGGGGACTCAGACTGATAGACAAAGCAAGGAGGGTGACATAATAGATTTAGAGCTCACTGATGAACAGTTGGTTGAGAGACTACCGGAAAGATGGTCTACATGGGCTATGAATAGACTAACCCAAGTCTCTGCGGTCGATTCAGGAGAGGATAGCTGCCACTTCATTGATGTCAGTAAACAGAGACCGGGTAACAAGGTGCATAACAGGTGCAAGTGGCTCCCCGAAGAATATCAGGAAATTACGCGACGGATCGATTCTGGTTGAAACATTCAACGATGAACAGAGTCGATCTATGTTACGGCTCTGTAATATGGGTGGTATAAATATAAGTGCAGAATGCCACAAAACGTTAAATACGAGCCGGGGTGTAATTTTTTGTAGAGACCTTCTAGATATAGATATCTCGGAAATAGTTGATGAGCTTTGCCACCAAGATGTTGTTGAAGTAAAACGTATAATGAAACGGCAGAACGGAACAGAAGAACCGACACCGTCTCTTATATTAACATTCAATCTCCCTGTTCCACCAGAGAAGATTAAAGTGGGTTACCTCTCGATTCGGGTACGACCATTCATACCCAACGCACGGCGATGTTTCAGATGCCAAGGTTTTGGTCATACTACAACATCTTGTACAAAAACTGAGATCTGTGCTGGATGTGCTAAAGAAGGTCACAATGACACTAACTGCGAAGAAAGTGAAAAATGCGCAAACTGCAGTGGTCCACATACAGCCCGCTCCCGAGATTGCCCAACTTTTAAAGAAGAAAAAGCAATTCTCAAAATCTGTACGGAGCAAAAACTATCTTTTCCGGCTGCACGTAGAGAATATAAAAAGATAAACAATTCACGGAACCTGGTTAAACCAGACGTATCTTTTGCCACCGCTACATCTAAACAAATTCCTACAAATGTTAATAATCAGCAGTGCGGATCCTGCAATGAGCTTAAAAAACTTGTTCAGATGCTATCTGATCAAGTAGCTTCACTTACAGCCACTATCTCAGAGCTGACAAAAATGAATAAAAAGTCCTCCGTCGCAGCTAGTGAATCAAACAGTATGATACATACGAAAGTTACTATTCCCAAAGTCGTACCGCCACGAATAGCGACTATCACAGCTGGCAGTAAGCCACCTAATAAGCTCCCCATAAAGGGAACCCACATAACTATCTCCTCTGGGATGTCAACTACAGCATCCCATTCAAATAAATCTCCTCCTCCATCACCTCATATACTGGAGGATATGGTTGAAGAACCACCCGACCCTAGGGCATCGGAGTTCTTTAAAATAAAAAATACAAAAAATAAAAACCGAATCGCGTACAACTAATTTTTATATAATTTCCGAAATTTATTTTTTTATTTATTTTTTACACTTATGAACATTATTCAGTGGAATGTTAGAGGTATTCGGTCCCGCATTGAACATATTAGAGTACTAGCGCACACACATGATCCACTAATCATGTGTTTCCAAGAAACTCACCTTCTACAACATGTCCGAATTACACTTAGAGGATACTTCTGCGAGAGATACGACTGCCTAGTAGACAGTAGGGAGAGTGGTGGAGTAGCGATTTTCATGAAGAATGGGGTGTCAGCTACAAGAATTCAACTAACCACTCTCATTCCTGCTATTGCAGTAAAGGTCTCTATTCCCTTCAAATTGCATATCTGCAATATGTATCTCTCACCAAACACTGAGTTCAGTGCTTTAGATGTCTCAAATCTCCTCACACAAATACCATCTCCATCGTTAATAGTAGTAGGAGACTTCAATGCCCATCATATTTCCTGGGGCTCAACCTTCTGCTCCACTCGAGGAAATATGATAAACAGATTGAGACAAGATTTTGACCTTTGCCTACTGAATAATGGATCACACACATTCATGTCCTTATCAACTGGTACTGTATCTAACCTTGATCTTTCCATATGCTCATCGAATGTGCTCCCTCATTTTAATTGGTCGGTTTGTGATGACTTTCACGGCAGTGATCATAGACCAATTATTATTAGTTTCGGTGTAGACTGCGAGATTAAAAGAAGGCCACGGAGATTGATTGTTGAAAAGGCAGATTGGAACAGATACCATAAAGCATTCCAATCTCAGTATGACGATGGAGCGAACATCCTCGACCAGTATTCTTCTTTTACGTCCATGATACTTGAGAATGCCAACAGATATATCCCACAAACATCGGGTAATCCTAGACGTCCTTTAGTTCCATGGTGGAACGATGATTGCAAAAATGCTATTAGGAATCGACGGCAGGCACTACGTAAATTTAATCGTAGGCCTACAACAGAACATCTAAATTTATACCGCAGGGCTAGAGCGATGCGCCGTCGAGTATTCTTGGACGCTAAGAGGAATTCATGGACGAAATACGTGAGCACTATCTCACGCACTACTTCTACGTCTACTGTATGGAAGAAAATTCGTGCAATCTTCGAATCACCGAAACAATCTATTCTTGGTCTTATTGATGAAGGAGAACTCCTTTCATCATCCTCGGAAGTGGCAAGTAGTCTAGCAAAATCTTTCCGCTCGGTGTCTCTCACCTCATCATATAATAACCATTTGCAACGGTACAAGATACAAATAGAAGTATTATCGTTAAACATTGGTGATTCGGTTGGTGAATTAAACACTCCATTCGTATTTAAAGAATTGTTACACGCACTTAAAAATTCACGGGACACTTCCCCTGGACCGGAAGCCTTTCCATGCTTTCACACCTTCCTAATTCGGCACTACAACAACTTTTGAATATTTTCAACGGTTTATTTTCCGAACAAGTCTTCCCACCCGGCTGGTCAGAAGCATTTATTATACCAGTACTAAAACCTGGTAAAGACCAGACGAACCCCTCAAGCTATCGCCCTATTTCATTAACAAGCGTTTTGTGTAAAATAATGGAGAGAATGGTAAACCGCAGACTTACATGGTACTTGGAGAAACATGGCTTTCTATCTCCAGAACAGTGTGGTTTTCGACAAGGACCATCTTCTATTGACCATTTAGTGTCACTGGAAACAGCCATACAAAACGCTTTCCTAAATCGGCAGCACCTCGTCGCTATCTTCTTCGATATAAAAAAGGCGTATGACACAGCCTGGAGACGTGGTATTCTTAACACTCTCAAAAAATGGGGAATCAAGGGCAATATGCTTGCTTTTATCCGGGGATTCTTAAATCACCGAACGGCTCGTGTTCGTGTGGATGATTCGCTCTCAGATAGTGTCATCTTGCAGAATGGAGTGCCCCAAGGTAGTGTATTAAGTGCCACCTTATTTTCTGTAGCCATAAACGATATTACCAAATGTGTTCAGGCTCCTGTCTCATGCTCTCTAATTGCTGACGACTTTGCTATCTACATTACAAGCCGTTCGGCACCTACAGCAGAGAGACTACTGCAGAACACTATATCTCACCTTGAAGCTTGGTCCAGGATTACTGGTTTCACATTTTCGTCCGAAAAAAACAAAATGTGTAGTTTTTTCTCGGCTACGAAACCCTTCTATTCCGCAAATTTTTCTGAACGGAGAGACTATTACTATCTCTACTTACGTCAAGTTTTTAGGTTTATTTTTTGATAGCCGTCTTACTTGGGTCAAACATTTAAAAGAATTGAAAACAAAATGTTCCAAAATTCTAGATATGATGCGAGTCCTTACTAACACCAACTGGGGAGCCGATAGATCATGTATGATACGTTTTTACTATTCCTTTGTTCGCTCCCGTTTAGATTATGGTTGTGTGGCCTACTCTTCAGCTGGTCAAACCGTGCTTAAAATGCTGGATAGTGTACATCTTGCTTTCCTTCGGCTTGCCACAGGAGCGTTTAGATCAATTCCTGTCGCAAGCTTACTTGTAGACTGTGGTGAACCATCACTTTGGGATAGACGAGACCAGCTCTTATTATCTTATTTTGCTCGTCTCAGAGGACAGCCAAATCCCCCGGTTCTTGAGTCAGTCTTTAGAAATCCTAATCTAGGAAAGTATGAGGATCATCCACGTCGTACTGCACCTGTAGGTGTCCGTACCTGGCGTCTGCTGCAGCATATAAATGTTGACACACCGTCATTCTTTCCTATGTACCCTTGCTCATATCCTCCATGGAGAATAAACCTCATAAATTTTAATTTTGACCTGACTACATACAATAAACAATCAACATCTATTGTCTTTCAGCAGATGTTTCAGTGTGTTCTCTCCAAGATGAAACCAGATGCGGTTGTATACACTGATGGATCTAAACAAAACGATACAGTTGGGTGTGCTTTTGTTGTCAATGAGAGAACTTATATGTTTGGTCTCCCCGGTATTACGAGTGTGTTTACCGCTGAACTATACGCTATAAATAAGGCTCTAAACATCATTAACCCTAAATATAGAAAAATTCTTATTTGCAGTGACTCGTGTAGTGCACTCCATGCCTTAAAAAATTTTTAAGTAAGTTTTATTCATCTTTTAGAATAGTTTTAAATCCTTTTATTTTTTATATAAAAAATAAAAGATTCCGGGCGATGATAACGCGCAAGCGTTTTTCGCCCTAAAAAAAAAAACAACTTAAAATAATTTCGCCAAAACTGTCAGGCACAAGAGAGAGAATTTTTCTAAGTCCTGCAGATCGTTTTATAGGGGAAACTTTGATTCCCCATAACTTTTGATTGGGTGGGCCTACAGAAGAATCCTCCCGGATCTGGGCGAATTGTGGGTCTGCGCATCTTTTGGAGTCAAAAAATTTTTTTCCAAAATTGGGAATTTTTTCAAAGTCATAACCCCTAGTATTTTGGGAAACTTTAGCTCAAAATAACTTTTGACTGGGTGGGCCTAGACGGGAATCCTCCCGGATCTAGGCGAATTGTGGGTCTGCGCATCTTTTGGCGTCAAAAAAGAATTTTCCAAAATTGGGAATTTTTTCAGTCATAACCCCTAGTATTTTGGGAAACTTTAACTCAAAATAACTTTTGACTGGGTGGGCCTAGACCAAAACCCTTTTGGATCTAAGCGAATCAAGACACCTACTTTCGTTTGCCCCAAAAAAATTTTTTTACCAAACTTTTGGGGCAGTGGGTCATTTTGGGACCCCCCCCCCCCCTTCGAGTGCGGTGTCGAAACATTAGGAATTTGGCGTAGATTACGCAAAAGAAGCCTCGGACAAGAAAGGCTGGAAAATAGCTGAGTCCAAAGGTGCTAAAAGAGCCAGGGCGGGTTCATCCGAGGAAGAGGAGGTCCCGCCAGTACTTAAGGATGTGACTTACAGGCTGGGGCACACACTCCTACAGTTGAGGCAAAGCCTGGGTAAGACCAGCCCGGCTTTCCTAAAGAACCATGAAAAAGAGCTGACTGAAATTTATCACCAGCTGCAATTAGTTAACGAGGAGTTATCCGAGAAGGAAACCAATACTCAGGGGACTCAGACTGATAGACAAAGCAAGGAGGGTGACATAATAGATTTAGAGCTCACTGATGAACAGTTGGTTGAGAGACTACCGGAAAGATGGTCTACATGGGCTATGAATAGACTAACCCAAGTCTCTGCGGTCGATTCAGGAGAGGATAGCTGCCACTTCATTGATGTCAGTAAACAGAGACCGGGTAACAAGGTGCATAACAGGTGCAAGTGGCTCCCCGAAGAATATCAGGAAATTACGCGACGGATCGATTCTGGTTGAAACATTCAACGATGAACAGAGTCGATCTATGTTACGGCTCTGTAATATGGGTGGTATAAATATAAGTGCAGAATGCCACAAAACGTTAAATACGAGCCGGGGTGTAATTTTTTGTAGAGACCTTCTAGATATAGATATCTCGGAAATAGTTGATGAGCTTTGCCACCAAGATGTTGTTGAAGTAAAACGTATAATGAAACGGCAGAACGGAACAGAAGAACCGACACCGTCTCTTATATTAACATTCAATCTCCCTGTTCCACCAGAGAAGATTAAAGTGGGTTACCTCTCGATTCGGGTACGACCATTCATACCCAACGCACGGCGATGTTTCAGATGCCAAGGTTTTGGTCATACTACAACATCTTGTACAAAAACTGAGATCTGTGCTCGATGTGCTAAAGAAGGTCACAATGACACTAACTGCGAAGAAAGTGAAAAATGCACAAACTGCAGTGGTCCACATACAGCCCAAACTCCCGAGATTGCCCAACTTTTAAAGAAGAAAAAGCAATTCTCAAAATCTGTACGGAGCAAAAACTATCTTTTCCGGCTGCACGTCGAGAATATAAAAAGATAAACAATTCACGGAACCTGGTTAAACCAGACGTATCTTTTGCCACCGCTACATCTAAACAAATTCCTACAAATGTTAATAATCAGCAGTGCGGATCCTGCAATGAGCTTAAAAAACTTGTTCAGATGCTATCTGATCAAGTAGCTTCACTTACAGCCACTATCTCAGAGCTGACAAAAATGAATAAAAAGTCCTCCGTCGCAGCTAGTGAATCAAACAGTATGATACATACGAAAGTTACTATTCCCAAAGTCGTACCGCCACGAATAGCGACTATCACAGCTGGCAGTAAGCCACCTAATAAGCTCCCCATAAAGGGAACCCACATAACTATCTCCTCTGGGATGTCAACTACAGCATCCCATTCAAATAAATCTCCTCCTCCATCACCTCATATACTGGAGGATATGGTTGAAGAACCACCCGACCCTAGGGCATCGGAGTTCTTTAAAATAAAAAATACAAAAAATAAAAACCGAATCGCGTACAACTAATTTTTATATAATTTCCGAAATTTATTTTTTTATTTATTTTTTACACTTATGAACATTATTCAGTGGAATGTTAGAGGTATTCGGTCCCGCATTGAACATATTAGAGTACTAGCGCACACACATGATCCACTAATCATGTGTTTCCAAGAAACTCACCTTCTACAACATGTCCGAATTACACTTAGAGGATACTTCTGCGAGAGATACGACTGCCTAGTAGACAGTAGGGAGAGTGGTGGAGTAGCGATTTTCATGAAGAATGGGGTGTCAGCTACAAGAATTCAACTAACCACTCTCATTCCTGCTATTGCAGTAAAGGTCTCTATTCCCTTCAAATTGCATATCTGCAATATGTATCTCTCACCAAACACTGAGTTCAGTGCTTTAGATGTCTCAAATCTCCTCACACAAATACCATCTCCATCGTTAATAGTAGTAGGAGACTTCAATGCCCATCATATTTCCTGGGGCTCAACCTTCTGCTCCACTCGAGGAAATATGATAAACAGATTGAGACAAGATTTTGACCTTTGCCTACTGAATAATGGATCACACACATTCATGTCCTTATCAACTGGTACTGTATCTAACCTTGATCTTTCCATATGCTCATCGAATGTGCTCCCTCATTTTAATTGGTCGGTTTGTGATGACTTTCACGGCAGTGATCATAGACCAATTATTATTAGTTTCGGTGTAGACTGCGAGATTAAAAGAAGGCCACGGAGATTGATTGTTGAAAAGGCAGATTGGAACAGATACCATAAAGCATTCCAATCTCAGTATGACGATGGAGCGAACATCCTCGACCAGTATTCTTCTTTTACGTCCATGATACTTGAGAATGCCAACAGATATATCCCACAAACATCGGGTAATCCTAGACGTCCTTTAGTTCCATGGTGGAACGATGATTGAAAAAATGCTATTAGGAATCGACGGCAGGCACTACGTAAATTTAATCGTAGGCCTACAACAATTTATACCGCAGGGCTAGAGCGATGCGCCGTCGAGTATTCTTGGACGCTAAGAGGAATTCATGGACGAAATACGTGAGCACTATCTCACGCACTACTTCTACGTCTACTGTATGGAAGAAAATTCGTGCAATCTTCGGATCACCGAAACAATCTATTCTTGGTCTTATTGATGAAGGAGAACTCCTTTCATCATCCTCGGAAGTGGCAAGTAGTCTAGCAAAATCTTTCCGCTCGGTGTCTCTCACCTCATCATATAATAACCATTTTCAACGGTACAAGATACAAATAGAAGTATTATCGTTAAACATTGGTGATTCGGTTGGTGAATTAAACACTCCATTCGTATTTAAAGAATTGTTACACGCACTTAAAAATTCACGGGACACTTCCCCTGGACCGGAAGCCTTTCCATGCTTTCACACCTTCCTAATTCGGCACTACAACAACTTTTGAATATTTTCAACGGTTTATTTTCCGAACAAGTCTTCCCACCCGGCTGGTCAGAAGCATTTATTATACCAGTACTAAAACCTGGTAAAGACCAGACGAACCCCTCAAGCTATCGCCCTATTTCATTAACAAGCGTTTTGTGTAAAATAATGGAGAGAATGGTAAACCGCAGACTTACATGGTACTTGGAGAAACATGGCTTTCTATCTCCAGAACAGTGTGGTTTTCGACAAGGACCATCTTCTATTGACCATTTAGTGTCACTGGAAACAGCCATACAAAACGCTTTCCTAAATCGGCAGCACCTCGTCGCTATCTTCTTCGATATAAAAAAGGCGTATGACACAGCCTGGAGACGTGGTATTCTTAACACTCTCAAAAAATGGGGAATCAAGGGCAATATGCTTGCTTTTATCCGGGGATTCTTAAATCACCGAACGGCTCGTGTTCGTGTGGATGATTCGCTCTCAGATAGTGTCATCTTGCAGAATGGAGTGCCCCAAGGTAGTGTATTAAGTGCCACCTTATTTTCTGTAGCCATAAACGATATTACCAAATGTGTTCAGGCTCCTGTCTCATGCTCTCTATTTGCTGACGACTTTGCTATCTACATTGCAAGCCGTTCGGCACCTACAGCAGAGAGACTACTGCAGAACACTATATCTCACCTTGAAGCTTGGTCCAGGATTACTGGTTTCACATTTTCGTCCGAAAAAAACAAAATGTGTAGTTTTTTCTCGGCTACGAAACCCTTCTATTCCGCAAATTTTTCTGAACGGAGAGACTATTACTATCTCTACTTACGTCAAGTTTTTAGGTTTATTTTTTGATAGCCGTCTTACTTGGGTCAAACATTTAAAAGAATTGAAAACAAAATGTTCCAAAATTCTAGATATGATGCGAGTCCTTACTAACACCAACTGGGGAGCCGATAGATCATGTATGATACGTTTTTACTATTCCTTTGTTCGCTCCCGTTTAGATTATGGTTGTGTGGCCTACTCTTCAGCTGGTCAAACCGTGCTTAAAATGCTGGATAGTGTACATCTTGCTTTCCTTCGGCTTGCCACAGGAGCGTTTAGATCAATTCCTGTCGCAAGCTTACTTGTAGACTGTGGTGAACCATCACTTTGGGATAGACGAGACCAGCTCTTATTATCTTATTTTGCTCGTCTCAGAGGACAGCCAAATCCCCCGGTTCTTGAGTCAGTCTTTAGAAATCCTAATCTAGGAAAGTATGAGGATCATCCACGTCGTACTGCACCTGTAGGTGTCCGTACCTGGCGTCTGCTGCAGCATATAAATGTTGACACACCGTCATTCTTTCCTATGTACCCTTGCTCATATCCTCCATGGAGAATAAACCTCATAAATTTTAATTTTGACCTGACTACATACAATAAACAATCAACATCTATTGTCTTTCAGCAGATGTTTCAGTGTGTTCTCTCCAAGATGAAACCAGATGCGGTTGTATACACTGATGGATCTAAACAAAACGATACAGTTGGGTGTGCTTTTGTTGTCAATGAGAGAACTTATATGTTTGGTCTCCCCGGTATTACGAGTGTGTTTACCGCTGAACTATACGCTATAAATAAGGCTCTAAACATCATTAACCCTAAATATAGAAAAATTCTTATTTGCAGTGACTCGTGTAGTGCACTCCATGCCTTAAAAAATTTTTAAGTAAGTTTTATTCATCTTTTAGAATAGTTTTAAATCCTTTTATTTTTTATATAAAAAATAAAAGATTCCGGGCGATGATAACGCGCAAGCGTTTTTCGCCCTAAAAAAAAAAACAACTTAAAATAATTTCGCCAAAACTGTCAGGCACAAGAGAGAGAATTTTTCTAAGTCCTGCAGATCGTTTTATAGGGGAAACTTTGATTCCCCATAACTTTTGATTGGGTGGGCCTACAGAAGAATCCTCCCGGATCTGGGCGAATTGTGGGTCTGCGCATCTTTTGGAGTCAAAAAATTTTTTTCCAAAATTGGGAATTTTTTCAAAGTCATAACCCCTAGTATTTTGGGAAACTTTAGCTCAAAATAACTTTTGACTGGGTGGGCCTAGACGGGAATCCTCCCGGATCTAGGCGAATTGTGGGTCTGCGCATCTTTTGGCGTCAAAAAAGAATTTTCCAAAATTGGGAATTTTTTCAAAGTCATAACCCCTAGTATTTTGGGAAACTTTAACTCAAAATAACTTTTGACTGGGTGGGCCTAGACCAAAACCCTTTTGGATCTAAGCGAATCAAGACACCTACTTTCGTTTGCCCCAAAAAATTTTTTTTACCAAACTTTTGGGGCAGTGGGTCATTTTGGGACCCCCCCCCCTACGAGTGCGGTGTCGAAACATTAGGAATTTGGCGTAGATTACGCAAAAGAAGCCTCGGACAAGAAAGGCTGGAAAATAGCTGAGTCCAAAGGTGCTAAAAGAGCCAGGGCGGGTTCATCCGAGGAAGAGGAGGTCCCGCCAGTACATCAATTAAAAATTAATTTAAATGTCAGGAAAAGATTTTTGAAAGTGTATGTTTGGAGTTTCGCTTTATATGGAAGTGAAACTTGGACGATAGGAGTATATGAGAAGAAAATATTAGAAGCTTTTGAAATGCGCTGTTGTAGGAGAATGTTAAAAATCTGATGGGTGGATAAAGTGACAAATGAAGAGGTATTGCGGCAAATAGATAAAGAAAGAAGCATTTGGAAAAATATAGTTAGAAGAAGAGACAGACTTATAGGCCACATACTAAGGCATCCTGGAATAGTCACTTTAATATTGGAAGGACAGGTAGAAGGAAAAAATTGTGTAGGCAGGCCACGTTTGGAATATGTAAAACAAATTGTTAGGGATGTAGGATGTAGAGGGTATACTGAAATGAAACGACTAGCACTAGATAGGGAATCTTGGAGAGCTGCATCAAACCAGTCAAATGACTGAAGACAAAAAAAAAATATTACCTGAAAAGCAACATAATTATCAATGAATTTCTGTTTCCTTCTACTTGCAAAAGTAATGATATCACATACCTCACAGTCAGTAGTACAATGACAGTTTCCAGTTTTCAATGATCACTACTTAGTACCATCCTGATCACGTAGTGGAAAACACTCACCATGTGATGATTCTGGTCGCCACACCACCCCCTCCGTATCTAGCCCTGACGGCTTTACTAGAGGTCATCTTCAAAAACCTCAGCAATTGACAAAATTCAGTCTCCCCTCAACCAGGATGTCACCGATGTGAATGCCAAAAACAACATTCCCATTGGTGTACTACTATCTAAGGTGAACTCGTGGAAAACAAAACACATCTCAATTGAAGTCTTCAACAAGACTGAATTACCTAAATATTGAGTAAAGGAACTAAAATCTAACTACCCAAATAGATAAAAGCAAGTTTGACACACAACTATACAACAAAGAAACAAAAGAAGCCCACTCAGGACTCTACAACCCTTCTGCAATTCTTTCTTTAGCAAAGGAAAATCGAAAATTCTTCCACTTAATCATTTTGCCTGGTTTCTCCAATTCTGCTGAATATCCAGTCAACCCAACAAATCACCTCAGTGCACTTCTCATTGTACTTTGAACACTCATACAGAACGTGGAAGGCATCATTTAGTACCCGACACTGCAGGGGAAAAAACTTGAATCACATCAACCTGCCCCTTTAAAACACAGGGTCTGAAAGAAACTGAGTAACATACCTATTTCGGAAAATCCAGGAGGCGCCCAGCAAGCATCTAATATTCAAGAAGAGATCATTGATATACTGCCTGTTTTCAGTCTCATCCCATCTTGCTCGATCTCTTGAATCTTTTCAGAAGTCAACTCACCCAATTTCCTACCAACATATCATTCCTGCTTCTCTGTTCCAAGAATATAAATTGATTTCACATCTGCAATCACCAAGATCGCCTCTAGTGAAATTGGTCGGCAACTACTCGTTATCATCAGAAACAAAAGTCATTGGACACTAAGTAAAATATTCTGATAAATTTTCAATACGGCAGAGTATTGCTGTATGTTATACAGAGTTAAACCCTATAGAGAACATAGAAAAGCAGGGTATAAACCATCCAAAGAAAACTTCGACACATGGAATAAAAAGTATTTTACATACTTCATCATTAAAGGCAGGTGAAGAGGGAGAGTGGTTTCCAAAGGTATGATGTAGCTCACAAAAATGAATTGATTAAAAAATGCACTATAAGAAATTAGGCTTATTTTGTGTCAATTTTCAGTAGAAATTAAGGGGTTAATTAACCCTGCCCTTCTCGTCAGACTCAACTGTTTAGCTATAAGAATGCATAGTACAGGGTCACTCACAAGAACCGGATGTTTTTAAAATAAAAAAAAATTGAATATTTACTTTAAAAAAGTTTTATTGGTACTGAAACACTTGTTAAATCAAAGCATTTGTTACTTACTCATGAACGAAAAATTATGTCCGGCAAGTGATGTCCATTTTGGGCAATACATTGTTGTAGCCTTTCACGGTAACTGGCCTCGATTCTTTGCAGCATGTCTACATCAATCTGGGTGATGTGATGACGATCTTTAGGTCCTCCAATGTACGCGGTTTATTGCCATACACATGCGATTTCAGAAACCCCCACAGAAAAAAGTCGTGAGACCGAGGGGGCCAAGGAATGTCGCCGAATCTGAAAACGATCCGTCCCGGAAACAAGTTACGGAGAACAGCCATCGTTGTCCTCGCTGTGTGCGCTGTAGCTCCATCCTGCTGGAATAACACATTTTGAAAATCAATTCCCCGGTTTAGTAACTCAGGGATGAAAAACGTATTCAACATCGCAATGTAACGATCAGCTGTTACATTTACGGCAGCGTCATTTTCTTCAAAAAAATATGGTCCAATAACACCGACCTTTCGTATTGCTCACCAGACAGTCACCTTTGGGCTATGAAGTGGTCTCTTTCAACTTTCAAAACAGCCAATAAAATAGGTTGTTATTTAAAATAGTGAAATTTGGCATCTCTGTTAAGTTTAGTTTGCCATACCAGTTTACAGTTGGTTTTCAAGGATAACATGTTGCCTAGCAACATGTTCCCCTCCACAAGGATTGTTTGGTGGGTAGTCCCATAAGAGCTATCCACCAAACAACCTATGATGGATGATTAAAAAATAACATTATAGTACAAGATAAATAATAAACCTGCATCTTTTACTTTCTTTTCATGTTTAGCCTCCAGTAACTACTGTTTAGATAATTCTTCAGAGGATGATATGTCTGAGTGTAAATGAAGTGTAGTCTTGTACATTCTCAGTTCAACCGTTCCTGAGATGTGTGGTTAATTGAAACCCAACCACCAAAGAACACCGGTATCCACGATCTAGTATTCAAATCCGTGTAAAAATAACTGGCTTTACTAGGACTTGAATGCTGGAACTCTCGACTTCCAAATCAGCTGATTTGGGAAGATGCGTTCACCACTAGACCAACCCGGTGGGTAATAAACCTGCATCTGGACAGACTAAAATACATTTAATGTTTTTACAAAAAGTATTGTGTGTTTTAAATAAAAATCAACCTTTTTTCTGTAGAACTTTGTTTATTAGATTAAAAAATATTTAACATAGAATTTACATTTGAAAATAAATCGATAATACAACTTTTAAAATAAAATAAATTTATATAAATGTTCATTTAATCCGCTTAAATATTAAAAGTGGATGTTAAAATTTTAACTATACAGATATATAATAAAATCAAACTACATAATTCTAAAATCTTTTAAATTATGAAGAAAATGTTATTTAGTAACATCACATAAAAACTCACAATTTATATCTTATAAACGTATTTCTAAAACTGAAATTCAAATATACTGCACTTTTTATTACAATAAATTATCTCTTCCTCCAAGAAAATTATTTTCTAAAAAATTAAGTACAGATAATATAAAAAAAGATTTTAAATATGTCGTATAAACTTGCGATAGTAAAATTTTAGCAATTTATTTTGAAGAACTATTGAAACTGCAAAATACCAAAGAAAAGCTCAACTGTTTGGAACAAGTAAATAAACTAGAAAACTAAAATCCCTCGAATAAACAAGAAATAAAGAATATTTGGTACTTACGTATTAACGCCACCGCAGCTATAGCTTTATTTAAAAACAAAGTAGTCAATCAGGTTTCGGTGGACAATGGGCCGATATAGAGTTTAACATAGATTCAAAACAGTCTCTTTATTAATTTTAATAAATGGTTATTTATTTTATAAATATAATTTAACCAAGGGAAGCAATTTTAAGCCTCAGATTAATAGTAGAAGGAAGACTAAAGAAAAACAAACCAACATATTTGGCATTTATAGACCTAGAAAAGGCATTCGATAACGTAGACTGGAATAAAATGTTCAGCATTTTAAAAAAATTAGGGTTCAAATACAGAAATAGAAGAACAATTGCTAACATGTACAGGAACCTAACAGCAACAGTAACAATTGAATAACATAAGAAAGAAGCCGTAATAAGAAAGGGAGTCCGACAAGGATGTTCCCTATCTCCGTTACTTTTTAACCTTTACATGGAACTAGCAGTTAATGATGTTAAAGAACAATTTAGATTCGAAGTATCAGTACAAGGTGAAAAGATAAAGATGCTACGATTTGCCGATGATATAGTAATTCTAGCCGAGAGTAAAAAGGATTTAGAAGAAACAATGAACGGCATAGATGAAGTCCTACGCAAGAACTATCGCATGAAAATAAACAAGAACAGAACAAAAGTAATGAAATCTAGTAGAAATAACAAAGATGGACCACTGAATGTGAAAATAGGAGGAGAAAAGATTATGGAGGTAGAAGAATTTTGTTATTTGGGAAGTAGAATTACTAAAGATGGACGAAGCAGTTGTGATATAAAATGCCGAATAGCACAAGCTAAACGAGACTTCAGTAAGAAATATAATTTGTTTACATCAAAAATTAATTTAAATGTCAGGAAAAGATTTTTGAAAGTGTATGTTTGGAGTTTCGCTTTATATGGAAGTGAAACTTGGACGATAG
Source organism: Lycorma delicatula (assembly GCF_047948215.1). NCBI lineage: Eukaryota > Metazoa > Arthropoda > Insecta > Hemiptera > Fulgoridae > Lycorma > Lycorma delicatula. The sequence continues at coordinate 62,804,265 of NC_134461.1, read as the reverse complement.
GAGTATATGAGAAGAAAATATTAGAAGCTTTTGAAATGCGGTGTTGTAGGAGAATGTTAAAAATCTGATGGGTGGATAAAGTGACAAATGAAGAGGTATTGCGGCAAATAGATAAAGAAAGAAGCATTTGGAAAAATATAGTTAGAAGAAGAGACAGACTTATAGGCCACATACTAAGGCATCCTGGAATAGTCGCTTTAGTATTGAAAGGACAGGTAGAAGGAAAAAATTGTGTAGGCAGGCCACGTTTGGAATATGTAAAACAAATTGTTAGGGATGTAGGATGTAGAGTGTATACTGAAATGAAACGACTAGCACTAGATAGGGAATCTTGGAGATCTGCATCAAACCAGTCAAATGACTGAAGACAAAAAAAAAATTAACCAAACTTAACCTACACTCGCTAACCTTGACTAATTAACAGGAGTGTTTTGATTATTTAAATAATAAATAATTGCAATAATTACTGAATTTATTAAATAAATACTCAAAAAATTACAGTGTTAATTAGTCAAGGTTAGCGAGCGAAGCGAGCATAGGTTAAGTTTGGTTAAATTATATTTATTAAATAAATAAATATAAATAACCATTTATTAAAATTAATAAAGCCTGTTCATTTTCCACCGGTGATTGAATATTTTGTTTTTAAATAAAGCTGTAGCTGCAGTGGCATTAATACGTAAGTACTGAATATTTAATCAGATATCTATAAAATAATAAAGTATCTGGTGAGGACTCAATAATGGCATAACTTTTATAATTATACTGATTAGTTAATTAATGTATGATGATCTATTAGAGAAATTATTTGAAAACATTTGGAAAACAGAAAAAATTCCATAAGAATGGGCAGTCTGCCCTAATTCATCCTCTACCCAAATAGGAGACAAATAGAAGTTAATATCACATAGGAATATCTCTTCTTTTAGTAACCTAAAGTTGTAGAAAACTGAATAGCACATCAATAAACAATTTGGAGAATTTATCAGGGTGGTTTAGAACAGGAAGATCTTGTGTGGAACAAATCGTTCGTATGAAATTAATAAAATAACATAGAATGGTGAAATACAAGAGTTATGTATTACATTTCACATTTTAAAAAGGTATATGATTCTGTTGATAGAAATGGGAATGAATGATAAACTTTTAACTGAACAAAAATTTCCATTGTCTTCTCTAAAGTTAAACTTATTTGGAATTGCAGGAATGATTAAAGTCAAAAAAGGGATAAGGTAATGATCTGTTGAGTCCGATCACTTTTTATTCTATTCTGGGTAGAGGATAAAAGAATAGAGAAGAACAATAAAGATTTTGAGATCAATATTGATAACAGACAAAGATATCAGATTATACACTTTTTGTTGGTTTTAATATCTGAAAATATTACTAAAATGTAAGACATGTGATATGAAGTAAATAAATTTAATACAAAATCAGAACGAGGCTTTACAGTCATTCAAGATCAGTGTTACTTGTGGAAATGCATTTGAGAAAAACAATGTCAAAAACAACTTTCACTTGTGAACTTTACACACATTGTCTCTACACCTCATTTTCTGAACTGGTGGAATCCATCAACACCTACCAAATTACCCGATCGGTATAATTCTGGACTTAAAATGTTCATAAACATTATCCGCACGTTATAAACAAAGGTAATATAAAAATCTAATTTTTTTTTGTCTTTAAGCATTTTGTAGCCTTGGCTGGCCTATGTGGTAAAAATTGTAGTGTTGTAGCCTTTCATCTACATGTTCTGGGTTTGAATCCTGGTCAGGTATGGCATTTTTCACATTCTACAAAGGTATTTACATTTTTCATATTCTACAAATTACCATCTCATGTCTGACACAATATCTAACGGTGGTACAACATGTTAAAAAAAAAAAAGAAAAAAGTGCTTTGTAGGCATAACTATGCCAAAATTTAAATAGTTTAAATCTCATTCTAGTCTACTTTATGTGTAGATGCTTACATACATAATTTTTCTCTTTAGTATGAATATTAAGATGTTTCTTTAAATTAGAAGGATTATAAAAAACCTTTTGGCAGAATTTACATACATAATTTTTCTCTCTTGTACGAATATTAAGAAATCTGTTCTAATTAGAAGAACAATTCTAAAAACCTTTTGGCAGAAGTTACAAACATAACCTTTCTCTTTTGTATGAATATTTAAATGTGATTTTAACGTAGATCTTCTAGTTCCATTATCAATAGTAACCTGTAAAATTAAAAAAAAACAAATAATTACAATTGAAAATCAAAGGGACACATTAAAAGTCAATGTCAGATTATGATGGAATGAAATTCTGTTACCCGAAATGCTTGAGGACTTCACTGTTCCCCAGATTAATTCAGGATTCAGTATGCAACAAGATGGTGCTCCACCAAACTTTATGGAGATTTACCATGTTCCTGAACAAAGCTTCTCTGGATGTTGTATCAGACAAGGAGAAATATCCAACAATATTTAAATATATATATACGACTTGCAACAATAAAGTAATGAGACTGATTTTTCTTTGCAAGATGTGGCAACCCTGCAGCTTGCGTAGGCACACCATCTTTAACCTTGGTCTATAAGCTACTTCTAGTCCAAGCGGCACATTGATGCAACTGCTCAGTCGTGAGTTGTGCTGTAATAAGTGAACACATGTTTTTTTGTGTCTCTCGTCACAGAAATGAAACCGCAAAATATTGCGCAACGGTATGCCATTTCTTTTTGCGTTAAATTGGGTGAAAACACGACGACAGCTTACGGTAAGCTTCAGAAGGTTTTTGGAGAGAAGATTATGTCAAGAGCTCAAGTTATTCGGTGGCATACAATTTTTAGTGAAGGCAGAACGAATGTTGAAGATGACGACCGCAGTGGACGACCATCAACCTCACGGACAGATGTCAACTTCACCAGGGTATATGAAATCGTACAATCTGATCGAAGATTATCCGTGAAAATGATCACAGAAGAACTCAACATCGATCGAGAAACGGTAATATTAACTGAAGATCTTGGTATGAGAAAGATTTGTGCAAAAATGGTCCCCAAAAATCTCACACAACAACAGCGAGAAACACGGAATAATGTGGCAGCCGATCTGTTAGAGCAAACGAAAATCAATCCAGATTTGTTGGGCCGTGTTATCACCGGTGATGAAGGTTGGTTTTTGCAATACGATCCAGAGACGAAACACTAAAGTTTGCAATGGTGCTCAAAGGGATCACCCAGAACAAAAAAAGTTCACGTGTCAAAGTCAAAAGTGAAATGCATGCTTCTGTGTTTCTTCGATTCCAAGGGAATTATTCATAAAGAGCGGGTGCCTCCTGGACAAACAGTTAACCAATATTTCTACAAATAAATTTTAGAAAGACTTCGTAAACGAGTTCTTCGTGTCATTGTCAACATTGCTGATAATTGGATTATGCATCACGATAATGCGCCATCCCATACTGCTCTGTCAGTACAGCAATTTTTAACCTCAAAACAAATTTCAGTACTACCACAGCCACCTTATTCGCCAGATATCGCTCCGTGGGACTTTTTTCTATTTCCAAGAGTCAAAATGGCGGTCAAGGGACACCATTTTCAAACAACACAAGATGTCTAAAAAGCTGTGACGAGGGTCACAGGAGGATATTACAGAAGATGAGTTCCAGAAATGTTACCATCGATGGCAGAAACGCTGGAATAAGTGTGTGCAATCAGAGGGGAACTACTTTGAAGGAGACAACACTAAGCATGACTAAAACGGTAAGCAACCTTTTTTGTCACATTACTTTATTGTCGCACCTCGTATATGTATATATTCACATACATAGGTGAGCAATGTCAAAACCAAACTGAGAATGCTGGAACTGCAGTTATTTGAGTGTCACCTTTAACAATGCTTCTGTTAGCATCGTTATTGGTTATGTGTTACTAATCTCATCTACTGCTGTCAGTCGTAAACTATTCGTACATCAGTGCAGAACGTTGTTTCCCTACTCCAGGAATAAACTTATCTAACTGATTACACCTAGTGTACATTCTTTATTCAGGTTATTTTTTACTGAATTAGTTTTATATTCTTATAAAGCAGACTAATCTTTATGCAGTTTCTTAAAAAAAAAAATTAGTAAACCAGTTTGAGGTTTCACCTGTGGAAGCAGGTAGATAATGATGAGATGGTTTTGTTTCTAGCTGTATATATGCTATCTGAAAATTTTTTTTATCATCTTTTTTTACTGGGGTTTTTAATTGACTTATTTGTAATTCATTTAGCAAAAACATATATATATATATATTTTGGCTTTTGTAAAACTAATTATAAAGCAAATTCCTACACACTGTATTTTTTTAACCATATGATTGTACCTCTTTTTCCTTACACTATACAAATGTTCCAAATTTCTTTTTAATTTTACTAAAATAAATTTATTTTTATTTATATATGAGTAACACACTAAGATTACTTAGTGTGTTACTCATTAAACATTAGAATGATATCTGCACTATATATGATAAACGTTTTTACATTATCCAGATTTGGCATTGCAAAAGTCAATCTGGATAATTGGTGTTCCAATGTATGCAAAATCTAACACCCTTACCTCTTCATTTTCAACTTTAAAATTTTCTGATTTAACTAAGTTGGTCTCTTCAATTGCTAAAGGATCTTTTTCAATATCATCATCAATAATATCAAGCGGTTCCTTTTTCAGTTGTACATCAAGCGGTTCCTCTTTCAGTTGTAATAAATTTACTTGCTGTAATAAAAAACAAAAAATGAATGACACAAAGTAAATATTTTATAATTTTTTGTATAAAGGAGGTCAACTAAATTAAGGGATTTGAATGTTTTTGTTATCTGATAAACTGATTTTTATGTTATTTTGTACACTGTTTTCAAATATGGCCACAATTTTTTTTTCTGTCAAGTAACAATATTTTTCTTACCCCTACGCAGTTTTTTTTTACCTCTACAGACTTCTACTGCCTTTTTTCTTCCTTTCAACGCTTCTCAGGTCATATTTTCTATTCTAGTCAGCTTGCGGATCATCTATATGGAAGCACTAACAGTACCCTGCAATCAGGTTTGCATTCTTCTGCCTTCCATTTCATTAGTGTGTTCCAGTTTGTTTATATCTAAATGAAATCTTTCAACCTGTTCTTCACTTACAGCACCAAGATTATCGAGTAAGTAATTAATATAAGAATGCAGAAAATGGACCTCTTGGAATTTCATTAGCATGACTTCCACTATAAACTTAAAATTTGGGTTCTTATTGTTCCCAACATTAATCTTTACATGGATCTAGCAGTTAATAATGATAAAGAAGAATTTAGATTTGGAGTAACAGTACAAGGTGAAAAGATAAAGATGCTACGATTTGCTGATGATATAGTAATTCTAGCCGAGAATAAAAAGGATTTAGAAGAAACAATGAACAGCAAGTCTTACGCAAGAACTATCGCGTGAAAATAAACAAGAAGAAAACAAAAGTAATGAAATGTAGTAGAAATAACAAAGATGGACCACTGAATGTGAAAATAGGAGGAGAAAAGATTATGGAGGTAGAAGAATTTTGTTATTTGAGAAGTAGAATTACTAAAGATGGACGAAGCAGGAGCGATATAAAATGCCGAATAGCACAAGCAAAACGAGCCTTCAGTAAGCAATATAATTTGTTTACATCAAAAATTAATTTAAATGTCAGGAAAAGATTTTTGAAAGTATATGTTTGGAGTGTCGCTTTATATGGAAGTGAAACTTGGACGATCGGAGTATCTGAGAAGAAAAGATTAGAAGCCTTTGAAATGCGGTGCTATAGGAGAATGTTAAAAATCAGATGGGTGGATAAAGTGACAAATGAAGAGGTATTGCGGCAAATAGATGAAGAAAGAAGCATTTGGAAAAATATAGTTAAAAGAAGAGACAGACTTATAGGCCACATATTAAGGCATCCTGGAATAGTCGCTTTAATATTGGAAGGACAGGTAGAAGGAAAAAATTATGTAGGCAGGCCACGTTTGGAATATGTAAAACAAATTGTTAGGGATGTAGGATGTAGAGGGTATACTGAAATGAAACGACTAGCACTAGATAGGGAATCTTGGAGAGCTGCATCAAACCAGTCAAATGACTGAAGACAAAAAAAAATTCCCCAAAAACTTCTTTATCACTTATTTAAATGCTTTCCAAGCTTCTTTTTCAATGTCCTCTATATTTTTTTGAAAGACTCAGTCTTCAAAAAGTTTACAAACATCTGGACCATTGAAAACACCTTTCACTTTCAGTTCTGACAGTTGTGGAAACGTATGGCATATACATTTAAAACACTCTCCTTCTTTAAAGAGAACCTTTACAAATTGTTTCATCAATCCCAGTTGTAGTAAATCTACTTGGCGTAATAAAAAACAATAAATGAATGCTACAAAGTAAATAATTTATGATTTTTTGTATAATTTATCAAATTAAAAAAAAAAATGGTATTTCTAATTCACTTACCACAAACATTAACAGTGCAGCCACAGTTAAATTATTATTACTTGGTGACCCTTAATTTTGACTACAAAATGTTATCATCCAAACTTAAATGTTAAAAATGCTGCTACTCACTTTACAGATTTTTCTACAAAATGTAATCTTTTACAATCAAATAATTTATTATAACTCTTGCGGCAATTCTCATGATTTAGTTTTTTCTAATCTTACTGACGTTAAGTGTTAATGCTCATGGTGAAATTTTTTATCGTTATAAATATATCATTTACCTTTACAGATAACAACGTTGTCTTAAGATTTTGAATTCTAGTCTTATCTCTCATAAATATTTCACGGATTATAAAAATATTAGTATTGTAAGATTTAATATTTACTAAATGATACAATGTACATCTACTAATTTTAAGAATTATTTAACAACAAAGTGTATGTAATACACTTAGTTGTAAAGATTTATTATTAAATTATACTGTTAATGTTGAGGAATCTTTATTTAATTATTCATAAGATTATTTTATAGCTAACAAAAATGACGATAGATCTTCTCCATCTCATATGGATTTTGAAACTCTAACAATGATTTTTTCAACTGAAATTACATTTAATTGTAATGACTGCTACAGAAAATGTTATTCTGAGAATGATGTTAAAGTCATTTGCTGACTAATTACAATTTTTTGATTGGCCCAGAAAATATTCATTCTCTTTTAGTGAAACAAATTCTCCGTCTTTTTGTACAGTTTTCAACTAAGCTCTTAAATTGTTCGTTAAATACTCTTGTTTCTTATAGCATTTGGAAAATTTGCTACATATGCCCATTATTTAAAAACTGTAATATCCATAATTATTTCACTATCAGCAAATGCAAAGTTTTTGCCAAACTCTTAAATAAGGTAGTTTGCATGAAAATTACACCTCGTATAAAGAAATTTGTAATTCCTAAAAAGCATGGTTTTTTGGAACGTAAATCTATACAAACGACCTTTTGTGTATATATGGATAATAATGTTGATTCACTAAATGATGGTTATTAAATTGATGAAATTTATACTGATTTCTGTTCTGCATTTGATGTAGTTAATATCATATTAACCCACCGGGTTGGTCTAGTGGTGAACGCGTCTTCCCAAATCAGCTGATTTGGGAGAGAGTTCCAGCGTTCAAGTCCTAGTAAAGCCAGATATTTTTACACGGATTTGAAAACTAGATCGTGGATATCGGTGTTCTTTGGTGGTTGGGTTTCAATTAACCACACATATCAGGTATGGTCGAACTGAGAATGTACAAGACTACACTTCATTCACACTCATACATATCATCCTCTGAAGTATTATCTAAACGGTAGTTACCGGAGGCTAAACAGGAAAAAAGAATTTAATATATTAGTTATTAAAATTTGGTGCGTATGGATTTAACAATTAATTGTTTTCTTTGATACATTAATTTTGTTCAAAAAGAATCCCGTATATAAAAAAATTATAATTTTATCTCTAAGCCTATTTATGTTAGATCTGGCGTAAGGCAAGGCATGCATTTGGGTTCTCCAGTTTTCCTAGTATTTATAAGCGAGATTCAATTAAATTATACGCTATTCACATTTTTTATTATTTGTGGATGATATGAAATTATTTAAGCTTATCAAAATCCAGTTTATATTAAATTACTTCAAATCAATTTGAACTCTATGAAAAAATAATGTAACTTAAATACCATTTCTTCTAACATAAATTTTTTTTTCATATTTAATTTGGAAGGTTTGCTAATGTTGATATAACTATTTACTGAATAATACTGCATTACTGAAGGTATTTTTTATTAAAGACTTAGGTCAATATTTTGATAGTAAGTTAACCTTCAATAAATACACTTGTTATACTGTATCTAAGTCACTAAAAATGGTAAATTAACTCTTACGAAGAGGTAAATTGTAAATGGTAAATTAACTCTTAACTGGTAACATTAACTTTTCAGAACTTTAGGTTATGCTTTTATTATCGCCAGTCCCAAAAAACAAAACATGGAAAAATCAATAGTCAACAAATTTTAATATATGGGAGTAAAATCGAAATTAATCATTTAGATAGTGAATTCAATCAAAAAAAAATGAGAAAAATAGAATTTGCCTACAAACTAAGAAAAGATATAACAAAAGTAACAACTCGGTAGATGCCAAAATCAGACACCAAAATTTGGTAATCAAACCCGAGGTTTATATCAGGTACATCCTCAGTTTGAAATCAGATAAAATAAATCCAATTACAAAAAAAAGTAAAAACTTGAGAAAAATCCTAGGACCAATACGAATACAAGAAAATGAATGCAGATTAAGAAATAATAAAGATACTTATTACAAACACAATGAAACCAAGAAAATCTCACATTCCATCAGAAAAAGAAAAGCCAAATCTTTTTCCATGCTCATAGAAAATACCAACAACTACATTTATAGTAAAAAAAGAAGATCAATAAAGGTTTCAAGGATTTCAAAGAGGAGAAAAAGGAACATTTGGTCAAAAGACAGAAGACGAAAATAAAGCAAAAGAACGAAGAACTGTTTGAAAACCAGGAACGAAAACACACAGCAGAAATAAATATAAATAAATGCAAAAAATTGTTCACAGTTCTGTCGGCCAAACATACAAAATAAAAAAAAACTTACATGCTCAAATGATGTATCAGTTTTGGTCATGTGATGTGGTACAAATAAGAATGTTATTTCTGCTACATCATCCTGTTCAGTCTCTAATTTAATATCTTTATTAACAGACAGAACTTCATTAATAAAAGTATTACTTATTGGCCCATCCATTATCTGTAAAAAAATAAAAAGAAACAAACAAAAATTATAATGAATACCTCGAATAAAAAAAATATAAACCATCTGTCTCCTATAATTCCTTAATGATAGTTTTTGGTTTGTTTTATGATGACTTGAATGTGATTGACATTAAATCTGTTTGTGAGGAAATGTGACACAGCCGTTGGAATCCATGGGAACTACATATGCATACCCTTAGAATAAGGCTTGTAACAAAAATCTTTTTATATTGAAAGTGTAGTCACAGCCTCACGGTTATGAACCTTAGCTTTTCAGATATTTCATCTTAGGTGTAGTGATGACATGATAAATCAAGATATTTACATATTTGCAAAATAATAGATGCAGTTCTGTTTAAATCTGTTTTAACATAAATAAAATATGAGATTTATGATGAAAATTGAGAAATTGTCTTCAGGGAAAGCGAGTGCCTTATTTGATGATAGGGGTCTCAAACTCTTTCGTAACATTTTAAAAAGAAGGCAGAAACAGACCTCTCTTGATCGTTACCTTGTGAAGGTCTCACTCACGCAGTGAAAGTCAGGAAAGTGAGGCCAAAAAGGCCCGACATTAAAGTGATGATTAATAAACATTGTGTGTTATTAATATATTAATAAATAAATTAATAAACGTTATGTGTGTTATTACTCGTTTATTTATATACAAATTGTGTATATTATATTAATAACTGTGTTTTGGGTTAGTTTCATATCGCTAGAACGCATTAATATATATTAGATTATTTTAAATGGGAAAAATTGCTTTGAGATACGATATTTTTGCCATACGACGATGATCACAGAACGAATTAAATTCGTATCTCAAGGTACCACTGTATTTTAATATAATATTAAAATACGACATGATAAATATTATTTTTAGCTCAAAGTTTTATCGGTTCACATCCATCTCTATTTCTTTTGGAGATAGCCAATATACAAAGCAAGTGAAAGTAAAGATAAAAGACTACAATAACAAACATTTTACCCCTTTAATTACATAATCTTTCTTTTCTGTAAACAAACAATGTTTAATGTAATTTAAAGAATTTTAAATACATTAAACACTTTATGAACCAAAATATTTTAAGAAACATTATTTATGAAACTGAATCAATTTGACAATTTCCTTTATGGCAAAAAAAATTATGACATATAATACTTAGTGTAAAAAAAAAGAAAATTTTTAAATACCTTAACAGCAAGTTTATCACATTCTAATCTTGCTAGTTGTTTAGCTCTTAATAAAAGTGATTCTGTATGAAGATCATCCCCAATATCTTTTGTAATTTCATCCACACTCATCGCATTTACTAAGCGTTCCAAAAATGTTACAAACTATAAGAAAAAACCTACAGTTAAATATTACAGGTCTGTATTTTGATAGACATAAAATATTATAAAATTCATTTAAAAACAATTACTGTAAAATAAAATTTATACATTTTTAATACTTGTTACTAAGTAGTGGGTGGACTAAAAATTGGTTTCTCCTAATTTTATTAGTAATAAAATACACTTTGCAGTAAATTTTAATACATATCAGAGGAACTGTTCAAAATCTCCTTCTATGCTAATGCGCTATTATTCGTGTCAGCATTTTTAACCGGTAAATTACATATTTTTACAACAAAGTTTTGTCTCAATTTATAAAATCTACTGAATTTTTAACTAAAAAAGCTTCAGGTAATTCAGGACATTTGCATTTAAGGAAAGTACCACATCTCTGATTATTCTCCATAACAAAAAACCATAACTAAAAAATCATAAGGCATCAAACCACCGCATTAATGACATGATCATTCAATTTTCATCAACATCTTATTCGTTTTGGGAAAATTTTAACTGCAATAGTCCCTAAGTACATGACTGATTTTGCTGCCTAACATACGAATAGATAGCTGCCTAACATACTTAACACGGAGTTGTTCAATAGCTCAGCAATAACAAAATCTCATAACATCTGAAGAGACGAATCCCCTTTTATATTTCCATTGAACAAATAAAGTTTCTAACACTCTTTTTGTGGTCCCGCACAAAACATGAATTTCAAGTACATTAACCCTAGATGGACCAAGGGAGGTCAAAAAATCTGAAAAAATTAATTTGTGTCATTAAAGGTAACATTTTTTTCTGAAAACATCAAGTTCAGATTTCTAACAGCTTTTTATTTTCATAACAGAAATTAGATAATGGATTACTTTTTAACCCCCCCCCCCTTGACCAACAAATGACCCACCTTATGTTATTAAAAAAAATATATTTTTTAAAACAGAAAGTATTTTCCTTGAAATGTTTCAGTTTTTCTAAATGAGATTATTTTGTTATGGTAAGTTGGCATGCCTGCTTATATTCAATCAGTAGTATTCAGTCAGTGTGTTTGTAGTTGATAATACTTTCTGTACTAGGCTAGTTTTATTTGAGTTTTTTTGTGAAATGGTTGTTTTATCTTTTTGAAATTGAATGAATATATTTCTACCCGTGATATAGAAATTATATTACATTAAGATGACATATTGATGAAGATGAGTTGTGCAATTCAAGTGAAACAGAAGACTTTGCTTATGACAACAACGTTCATAAATTTTATTTATATATAAAAGCTGAACAAAATTGTTTAAACACAAATGTTTTCACCAAAAGAAAAATTACCGAGTATAATTACTAAAATTCTTTTAGCCATAAATCAAATACATACAACAAATCCACAAAAAAAATTTTTTTTAACAGAGTTAAACAAAAAATTAATTATTATTTACTCACAATTGATTAATCTCGTCTCAAATTTTCTTTTGTAATTTCACATGAACTCAAATCAACCCCAATTTATGTAACTTTGATTCAATACAAGCCTTATCATCTTCCAGAGTTCTTATTCTACTATTGGCTGAATCTGTTAATTCCAACTGTCTATTTAACTGTGAGTTTAGTGCAGCTATTTTATCTTTCAATGACTCTATACGCTAAGAAACATCAATCACCGATTATCTTAAACACAAATTTTCAAAAATAACTTATTTATTAACATCTGAATTTTATTCTTTAACAATTTATACTAAATCTAAATTGAATTCTCTTTGTAAACATCCAATGATCTAATGAAAATGAACAGAATGCACATAATTGGATCAAGTGAAGCGAAATGAGAACAAAAATCTACAACTGATTATTTTACTTTATACCGATTAAAAAACAAAAGGAAGAAGAAGAGAAGACTGGGTAACTGGAGAGTCAATTATTCTAAATAAAGAATTATCACTGAAGTTACAGAAAAGATAATTTTTATCCACAGGATCAACTGCTGTCGAGCTAAGAATGAACTGAAAAGATTTGCTTTTAATGCAAATGCATAAGGAAACTAATAAACATAAAGATTATGTGACTAGGGTAGTGAACAGGTAGAGAAGATTATGAAACAAGAAAGTGTATTTTGCAGTTTTGTGGTACAGGAAGATCAAACAGCGGGTAAGTATGGGCATACAGAGTTAATTTCAGAAGGTTAATTAAGTTTTAAAAGGAAAATTAAAACTTATAACAAACACTTGGTTTAAAATTACAAAATATTTTATATATATAGATCACCAATAGAAATAAAAACATCAAAACTGTTTATAATAGTGAATGAAAAATTAAAAAAATATAATAAAAAAGAACATGGATTGTTAAAAGCTACTTTTATTTCTGCCTCATGTAGGTAAAATAATAAAAATAATATTGATAAGTTTAAGTTAAAAATTCAGTCATTTGGTCATACATGAGCCACCTCCACGACAGGCCGAGAACTTTCCAAATAACCATTGTAACTTGGAAGTATTGATGGGGGCTTTTGAATGATTAATGAGAGATCAGCTGCATACATCAAATTTTGGTTATTGCAAAGATCGTATATAAATATATTTACAGCTTACTACAATCATGTAATAATAACAGGGGAAACTAGACTAACTACTACAACCATCACACAATGAACAGTCTCCTAAACCTACAGTAGTCGTTAAATTTTTATTCTACTTTACAATTAATATCTTATTTTTATATTTTGTGAGAAGCAACATTTTTTTCTTGGCACTTGATAACTTCCATACATAAATGGAAAATGTGAACAAACACACAAATGTGTAGCACATATTTGTGCTACACAAATGATACGTTCACATTTAAATCTGATACATTTCATTTGAATGTAACTTTCATTTCAAATGAATGCGCTTGTAAAATACATGAATGAATTCTTGGTTCAAAAAACATATGAATTTCACAACAAAGATCATTGTATTTTTAGATTTAGTAAACATCAAAGCATTAAAAAATACTTTTTTAACCAAGAGCAATATTTTTTTTTTTCCACGGTACACTATAAAAGACAGGAAAAACTAAAAATTAAAAAAAATGTTTAACGTTAATTATAAATAACTGATTTATCCCTGTTTTCATTAAAGATTTCCCTTATTCTATCTTTAACACTTGCTTCCTGTGATTCAACAAATCTTATTGGTGTACTGAGAATTATTGCTAACGATTCAAGAATATGACAAAATTCATTTTGTAACCTGTTCCCTTTTTCCTCTCTCTGCTTCAAATCATCTAATTAAAAAAACAAAAACAAAATGTAATTTTATACAACTTATCAAATATCAGCATGAGAATAAAACACACCTGCTTTGGCAGCACAGAACTGTACTGTAAACCTATTTAATAAATCACCAATTCAAAAATTAATCTGATTTAATCTTTAAATATATATTATTTTTAAAAAAACAGTTAAATAATGTAAAGCATACCTCTCAGTGTGGATATTGTATCTTCTTGAACAGCAATATTTCCAGTTGCTGAACCCAAACTACGATTTAATGCTGTTAATTTATCCCTTAATTCCTGTAACTCTCTTTCAGCAGCACGCTGCTGTATTTCTAATGTCTCCTTTTCCTATACGACAAACCAACTAAATAATTAGGAAATATACTGTTTCACCTGAATAAAGAATACTAATATTTTTAAATTACAATATAGATTTTAGAAATATTTATAAGGTACACTTTTTTGTAACATTAATAAAGATTAATAAACTGTTACAGAAATTTCAATCAAAGATATCCATAATTTGGATAGTTAAATTAAAAATATAAATAAATGTAGAATCAAAATATTCGACAGTTCTTACAAACATTAAAAACTGGACAAAAATGACTTAAAAAGTAATTATATGTACATTTTTAACATTTGTAAATTTTTGTAATCATTTAATAATTATTTATGAGTCCAAGATAAAAGAATGCATCGCTATATAGTTTCAAATATCAAAAACATCTCAACGAGGAATTGCATAGAAAATGCCTACATTAATAATCTCTGTCTCTCTTTTTTCTGTTTAGCCTCCAGAACCACTGTAAGGTATTATTTCAGAGGATGAATGAAGATGATATGTATGAATGTAAATGAAGTGTAGTCTTGTACAGTCTCAGGTCGACCATTCCTGGGATGTATGGTTAACTGAAACCCAACCATCAAAGAATACGACCCAGTATCCACGACCTGGGATTTGAACATAAGAACTCTTGACTTCAAAATCAGCTGATTTACGATGACAAGACTAACCCGATGGATCTACATTAATAATCTGACAAATAACAGGTTCTTTTAAATAAGAAAAACTGAATAATATTCGCTTCCCTTTAGATGGAAAACTGTACAAGCAGCAGCTACAAAAAAAAAACCTGAGCAATCAAAAGTTTTTAATTTAACATAAAATATTATCAATGTATGCCTCAATATACAAAAAAAAAAAAAACAATATGCATTTTTCTTCTTATAAATCTAAAACCTCTCTAAAAACCACAAATAAAAATTTAAATTATGACGATTAAGATTTGACATAAAACAACTTTTTTTATTTTTATAAGAAATAGAAAATTCACGCATTTTCAAACAAAAATAAAATTTCTGAATCAGATGAAAACAGTCACAAACCTGTCTCAGTCGATCGATCTCTAAAATATGATCTGCAGCTTGCCTCTGAAGTTTATCACGATCAGCTAATGCTCTTTCTAATGCGTCTCTACAACTACGTAACCCAACTTTAACTGTAGCTAATGTATCAGACATAGTAGTAGATCTTGTTTGTAGCAATGGTGTTTCCTAAATGAAATAAATTAGAATGATACAACGAGTAACTTCCATCATTTTACTTCAGTTAATAAAATAAAAAAAAACACAAATTTGAAAAAAAAAACATGCTAAACAGATAATTATACACTTTTACCGTAAAAGCACTTCACAGACTGATAGTTTTAATTCGCAAAGAAAAATGTAAATTCAAGTGCATACATTACATTTTTTTTTAATTTCATACAATACAAACTGCAATCGCATTCAAATTTACAATACAAAGTAACTTATTGAGCACTACATATTATGATCACAATCAAATACTGGTTTTACGCCTATATGAATAATATTCCTGCTAAGTCAAGAATATGAGGGAAACTTTTTTTTTATACTAATTTCATCGACTTAATCTTAAAAAAAATAAAAATTGTATTTATTATTTTTTTAGTATTTATACTTAGGGTGGTCATTTGTTGATAATTGATAATCTGCTGTCACTGCCAGTGTTTAACGACACAAAATGATCCGATGTACAAACAAAGGCCATTCTTAGATCAATTGCTTTCACAGTTTCATAAGGGGAAAGGAGTTGCCTTTCCCCTTATGAAAATTTGACAGTAGATGAAGGAACGTGTGGTTTTCAAGGAAGGATTTGGTTCCAGGTTTATAATAAAAAAAAAAACCAGACAAGAATGGGATAAAACTGTAGATTGTGTGTGACTCTTCAACCGGATGTGATCTTCAGCTTGATGTTTATACTGGCAAAAGGAAAGATAATTCAGTTACATCACTATTCCAGAGACCATTGTCTCAGTATCTTGACAAGGAGCATACTGTATTCCTGGGCAGATTTTACACTTCACCAGCTTTATTTGGATTTTTAGCTTCTATGTCTAAAGTGGAAAGATACAAGCGATGTTTTAGTGTTGTTATCGGCTCACAAAATGACTCGAACAGATGTTCAAGTTCATTCAAAAGAAGGTACGATAACAAAATCCAAACCCGATGTCATCATTGACTGTAACAAAAATAAATCCAGCGATAGAAATGACCAAATCATTGCCGATTATCCTTTCAAGAGGAAACAAATGAAATTGTGGAAAAAACTGTTCTTTCATTTTTTTTAAGATGGCTGCTTCAAATTCATTTCTCCTTTATCGTGAATCCCGACCTCCAAGCTTGAGAAATAAATACAATTAGAAAAGTTTATCGAGTCACTTTGAGTAGAATCGGGCAATAAAGGTGGACCTCTTGTTCAAAAAACAATTCCTATGTCTGTTGCTTCAAATACTCACTGGATGTCACTTTCCAGACAGGATTTCTCCCACAGATAAAAATGCTCAGCCAACACAGATTTGTAAAGTGTCTTCGGAAAAGAGTAAAACATCTACAGGGAAAGTAGGAAGACGAGAAATTGGTTGGTGGTGTTCCGACTGGTACAGCACTGTGTCTTTCAGACTGTTTCAAACTATGCCATACCAACCCCAAGTATATATAACAATTTCACATTTGCTTTTTGCACATATTCACTGTTATAATTAAGTGAATACTATAGGTTTTTTAATTTGTAATAAATTAGAGACAAGTTTATTTTAGTTTTCAATCTTGTAAAATTAGTGAAAAAGCAAGCAGTAAAGTGAACTTATCACAGTCACAATTTTATTTTTTCGCTTTTTTATTTTTATTTTTTCACACAAACGGTGAGTAGTATATTTTTTTAAATTCATACACTAAAATAAACTTCATGATTTGCTCTTTAAAATGGTATATAATGTATTTATATTCAATCCGTATTTATTTTAAAACAAATTTTAAAAATCTACCTAAAAACCCCCAGGATGAACATGGATACAATTGCTGGGCTTCAATGTGTTAAATAAGTAAACTTCATTTCAGTTTTAAACTGATGATTACAAGATAATGAACAATATTAGTTCTGGGTACTTACGTATTAACGCCACCGCAGCTACAGCTTTATTTAAACTGGATTTCGGTGGAAAATGAGCCGAAACAGATTCAAAACAGAATATAAATGGTTATTTATATTTATTTATTTTATAAATATAATTTAACCAAATTTAACCTACGCTCGTTTCGTTCGCTAACCTTGACTAATTAACACTGTAATTTTTTGAGTATTTATTTAATTTATTGTTTAAATAATCAAATCGCAATAATTACTGAATTTATTAAATAAATACTCAAAAAATTACGGTGTTAATTAGTCAAAGTTAGCGAACGAAGCAAGCGTAGGTTAAGTTTGGTTGAATTATATTTATAAAATAAATAAAGAGACTGTTCATTTTCCACTGAAATCCGATTGACTAATTTGTTTTTAAATGAAGCTGTAGCTGTGGTGGCATTAATACATAAGTACCTAGTTCTGTTTAAAATTTTCAATCATTTTCAATTTGTGAATACCATGAAAAATAATAAGTACCGATCCATCAATTTCTCATAGAAGCATGTTAAGGATAATATCAACCTTAAGAAGTACGAGAGCTAAGAAAGCTGTATAGTAATCTACGTCTGGTTAAGTATCTAACAAACAATAAGCATGACTAAACATTTAGCTACATGATGTATTAGAAAAAGATATATTTTGCCTTGAAAAGTATATTTATCAAAGGAAAATGAAAACAAATTATAATAAGTAATTAAAAATGCATATACCTGAACAAGTTCTGAAGCTTTATGGATCAACATATCTTGACCCGTAAGATCAGGAGGAACTTCTGTAGAAAAGGCATTCGATAACGTAGACTGGAATAAAATGTTCAGCATTTAAAAAAAATTAGGGTTCAAATACAGAGATAGAAGAACAATTGCTAACATGTACAGGAACCAAACAGCAACAGTAACAATTGAAGAACATAAGAAAGAAGCCGTAATAAGAAATGGAGTCCGACAAGGATGTCCCCTATCTCCGTTACTTTTTAATCTTTACATGGAACTAGCAGTTAATGATGTTAAAGAACAATTTAGATTCGGAGTAACAGTACAAGGTGAAAAGATAAAAATGCTACGATTTGCTGATGATATAGTAATTCTAGCCGAGAGTAAAAAGGATTTAGAAGAAACAATGAACGGCATAGATGAAGTCCTACGCAAGAACTATCGCGTGAAAATAAACAAGAACAAAACAAAAGTAATGAAATGTAGTAGAAATGACAAAGATGGACCACTGAATGTGAAAATAGGAGGAGAAAAGATTATGGAGGTAGAAGAATTTTGTTATTTGAGAAGTAGAATTACTAAAGATGGACGAAGCAGGAGCGATATAAAATGCCGAATAGCACAAGCTCAACGAGCCTTCAGTAAGAAATATAATTTGTTTACATCAAAAATTAATTTAAATGTCAGGAAAAGATTTTTAAAGTATATGTTTGGAGTGTCGCTTTATATGGAAGTGAAACTTGGACGATCGGAGTATCTGAGAAGAAAAGATTAGAAGCTTTTTAAATGCGGTGCTATAGGAGAATGTTAAAAATCAGATGGGTGGATAAAGTGACAAATGAAGAGGTATTGCGGCAAATAGATGAAGAAAGAAGCATTTGGAAAAATATAGTTAAAAGAAGAGACAGACTTATAGGCCACATACTAAGGCATCCTGGAATAGTCGCTTTAATATTGGAAGGATAGGTAGAAGGGAAATATGTGTAGGCAGGCCACGTTTGGAATATGTAAAACAAATTGTTAGGGATGTAACAATTTGAGGGTATACTGAAATGAAACGACTAGCACTAGATAGGGAATCTTGGAGAGCTGCATCAAACCAGTCAAATGACTGAAGACAAAAAAAAAACCTTACAAGAGGCACAAATTGATTTTATATTGATTACTTTCTATAAAGCAGTACCACTGTTTGTTTATTTCAACAAACTTTGCTCTTTCTAAATTCACTAATAACTATATTTCTTTCAAAAGTGTGAATGAATCTTACACAACACTTTCTCTTTGGAGTATACATTTTTACCTCCTTACATTCCTAATACAACAGAAAATAAAAATCCAATTAACAAAGTTTACAATCTAATTCCAACTGTGATGCAAATATTGTGTCCAATTTTTCTACGGTTTTAGAGTAAATATTTTCCAATTAGAAACATAAAAATAACAATAATAATTTAAGATTATCCAATGTTATAGATTTTCCAATACACCCTCAAACATTATGCCTTTTATTTTTGGTGACTGAGCACATCCATTTTTACAAACAATAAACTAAAAAAATAATCCAAATGAGAAGCATAAAAAACTATATTTTTTACATTATCATTAATTAATAACAGCTATGAAACTAAAAAATAAAACTGGCCAGCTTATACACTCCAACCAATTAATTACCAAATAGATAAAAGAACTCCACTCTGTTCACCCATCAATATTCCTTAACTAATACTCTATCTAACCAATTTCTATATGAATTAAAAATAATCTACACTGCAAGCCCACCTTTATTCTCTTGCGTAATGAAGCAATAATTGCATTTTGTCAAACAGCTTGTTCTTTAAGCTGTTCAGTTTCCACTTGCAATTCAGCAGCACGCCGATCACGACTTCAAAGTGATCTCTTCATCTCTAGCAGCTAAACAAAATATATTTAAAGTAGTTATTATTAAACTTATTATAACAAATTGTTAGGGATGTAGGATGTAGAGGGTATACTGAAATGAAACGTCTAGCACTAGATAGGGAATCTTGGAGAGCTGCATCAAACCAGTCAAATGACTGAAGACAAAAAAAAAATTATTAAACTAGATAATTTTAAAATTTACTTACAATTAATAATAAAATCAATATTATATTTCTGTACTAAGAAAGTCTTGCGCTTGCTTCTTTTTACTGACAAAAAAGTACTTTATATCTTCAAAAGAGATGTTAAACAAAGGATATCTTAATAATGTCACAGGAAGGAACATTATGAAGTACAGTACAATTTTCTTCAGTCAAAATAATTTTTAAACAGGTAGCACAATTTTTTTTAAACTAAGTAATGTAACATTTTCAACAATTTTAATTGTTTAAATAAATTTGCTATAAAATAATCCCTCACTGTTTGCAGTTTTACTTATTGGCAGTTGCCTCATCCAATTTTTTTGGGTGAATTTTACTAGTATAACTGCAAATAAATTAACATTTAGTACAGTAATTAACAAATGCTTTGTTATTACTGTACTATCTTTTACCATTTGAAAACAATATTCTCACCTGTATTTGGAAAGAGGTTATCAGCATTACAGGATAATATATTAAATAATAAACATAATATTTATTTAATAATAGTACAACATAATAAATTTACACAAAGCCTACATGATATGTACATTTTTATAAAAATGTTTATTTTAACTGTAACCTAATTATGATGATAAAGAAAATACAAGAATTGCCAGCAACTGCTTTGTCGCTATCAACAAACTTGGTGTCAATGCTGACCATTTGCAAATCGTAGCAGTTGGTATGCGGGCTACTTATATCATTTTGTTATGTTCTCAAGCTCAGTATGTATATTAATAGAGCCAACCGGCAAGTTGCAGTTGTGTATTGAGCAGATACATTCAGTTTGTGTGTCGTTTTAGTACGATTTGAGACACACGTCATGGGTTTTTTTTTTATTACTAAGTCTGGTTTTTTCTTTTCATTTTATCAATGAAAAGAAGACAAAAAAATTAAGCCTCTAATTAGGGAGGTTGACTTTCTTGATAAACTAAAAACTAGTGAAAGCATAGCTTCAGTAGCAAAACTATGTAACATGAATCAATTATTCACTACATAAAGAAAAAGTACGGACAAGTTTAACGGTAGGTTTTTCTCAATTGGCTACGTTTGTTTTTGTTTGTCATGACACAAACATTGAAAAAACCAAAAAAGCTTTGAATTTATGGATCAAAGATTCAAACATAAAAAACCAGAATCTCTCAGTTCACTTCTTATTTGAGAAAAAGCAAAACGTTTGTACAACTTTGTTAAATCTGAGAATGAAAGTAGGACTAGTGCAATTATGCTTTCTGCTAGTAAAGGCTAGTTTGTAAACTTTAAGAAATAGTTTTCTCAGCACTATGTTAGCAAAACTGAAGAAATAGCATTAGCTGACCACAAAGCAACATATTCATTTCTAGAACAACTGCATAACCTCATATCAACAAAAGACTATTTAACGGATCAAGTTTTAACAGAGATGAAACAGGCTTACATCGGAAGAGGATGCCTTCATGAACCTGTTTTGCTGCAATGTTAATAGCGAGCATAACTCGCTGTCAGAACAACTGACATAAATGTCAGTTGTATTCACCGGAAGAAAACATTGGACAGGTTGATCTGGGTTCATTTGTCAAAGAGTGAAATAAGGATGTATGTCATCTAAAAAAAAAAAAGAAAGGAACGAGAAAGAATGAAGGAAATTAAATATGCAGATAACAAATGTTCACTGTTAGCAGGTAATGAACTGCATTTTATAATGAACAGAGAGTAATTATAATTCTTATCTTAAACTGCTAATTAACTAACTCTCATCATAAACTCTAGTTACTGTAAAAGCGGGGAAAGAGCTGAGAATAAAGATAAATATGGAAAAATGAAAGTTTGGACACCAGAATTGACAAAAAAGTAGGCTCTATATATTGTGCTGGAAAGAAAGATTAGAGAGTAGACAGCGACTTAATTACTAAAGAAGTTATGTGACTTGGAATGAAAGATGTTTGCAAGAAATAAAAAGTTGATTATCTACATGAAAAAGAATTTTTGAAAAGTGAAATGATAAAATTAAACAACACAGTTCTCCTCATTTATAAAAGGATTATCAAATCTTAATGATAGGCTTCTATTATCTTACTAAATACTTTTGTTTAAATTCTTGTGTAAAAAAAAAATTGAGTAATATTTTTATACATTTTAATCACACGATGGATATCTTTAATGAAACTGATTTTAATCTAAAAAAGAAGTTTTAAAAAATGCTTCAGCTTCAAACATTCCATGAAAGCTCTTTGGTTTATTTTTTAAGTGCAGTCATAAACAAACAAAAATAAATAAAAAGACTGGCACAGTTCTATGCAAGAAGACTGACTTTTTGTTTCTGACAGCCGCACTATCTGTAGTCTGAAAGTACTGATTTTTAGAGTACAACAAATTACATAAGTTTAATAAACTAATAGACCATACATACAAGCATCAAGTTTCACTCACTCACCACTGTGACTAACTGTATAAGCATAAATTAGAAACACACCGCTACACAGTCAACATAATCTCAATCTTTTTTGACCTCAAATTGAGCATAACTCAAGAACAACTTGAATTCTTCATCGAATTTTCATATGTAAAATTTCAGATACACTACAAAATTTCAATGAAACTGATCAAATAGCTTTCAAAATGTTCAAACCACAAAATTAGGACTATACATATATATGAAACCCCAATTTAAATGAATGATATTTTCGTATTACTAATGCTTCAAAATGTGAAAATTCATTTTCAGCTCTCACTACCAACATGTAACTGAAAGTAATACCGTACTTTTCTTGAAAAGTGGTAAAAAAATAACCACACGCTAATGTTTGTATTGCTTATACGGATTGTTCTCAACTGTTTTTAGAAAGTTTGATAAATTTTGCACTTAACTTCTCCATTTCATCAGCTGTTTCAGCAGACTTTTTCCTATAACCATTTGATTTTGTTATCTCTTTCTTTCTTTTGATTTTAACTCTCTTTTCAGCTCCTAATGCCATGATTGCATCAGCTTCCTTGTTCAAAATTCCTAATGATTTTTCATTAGGAAATTTTTTTTGGTATCATTAGTAATGATACCAAAAAAAGCAGGAACAGATAAATGTGAAGAATACAGAACAATTAGTTTAACTAGTCGTGCATCAAAATTTGTTTAATTTCTGTTTGTTTATTTTTGGAATACCATTTCGCCGGTATTATAAATAGAAAACAATATTAGAAATGTTTGGATATGATATTAACAAATAAATAGTTATTAGTTTGTAAAAATAGGACAGTGCAAATTGTATACTAAAATGCATTACATAAGTATGAATACACCAGGAAAACAAAAGAACACTTATTTTAAATTATATTAAAATAATAATATTAAAAAAAAGACTTACCTCAATCAATAATGTGGATCATCTATCTAAAATAAACTGTATAAGAAATAATAATAGTTTTTTAATAAATCAAGTGACCGCAGACGCAAGGATCCAAATTGAACTGTGTACCGCAGCGACATCTGTAATCTTTTTCTAACAAACAAGGACTGACCGTTACATTTCATAATCGTCATTCTGTCACACGTAATTTTTCTGTCGCTCCCCACCCCTGCGCTGACGTAGCGTCTAGACAA
The DNA here is from genome assembly GCF_047948215.1 of Lycorma delicatula. Classification (NCBI taxonomy): domain Eukaryota; kingdom Metazoa; phylum Arthropoda; class Insecta; order Hemiptera; family Fulgoridae; genus Lycorma; species Lycorma delicatula. Next base: position 62,780,506 of record NC_134461.1, on the reverse strand, counting down.
ACAACAATCTCTTCAACTGCCATAATTAAAATAAGTATTTCCTAACAGCACCTTCACTTCTAATAATAACAACCGACAGTTGAATATTAAATTTTTTTCATTAATTTGTTTTCAAGTTGATATTAATTTTTTTTTTTTTTTGTAATTATACAAAATAATAATTGAAACTAAATTTTCGTTTAAACCTTCGTACACGTTAACAAAGGAACGTAACCAACGAAACCCAAACAGTAATGATAAGATTTTCAGTTATTTCGTTTTACCTAATATTCAATTTACGGATATAATTTATACTCGCACTCGCACATATTTATAACTAGACTTGGACATAAAAAAAAAAAAAAAAATAGTGAGTGTCCGTTTATAATTTTTTTTCTTTTTTAACTAAATACTGCTATTATATCTTTTAATATAAAAACAACAGTTTAAAATACGTAATGGTGTAATTAAAAATAAAAATCTTATATCAACAGATTAGTGTCATAGAAAGTAGCGTGCTTGCTTGCTACACGAAAGGTGTCGGGTTCGATTCCCTGTTAGGGGATCTGGTAATTTTACAACTTAGATTATATCGTATTTAGTAACTAATAAGCAAAGAAACGAGAGAGAAAAAAACAGGAACATTTGTTTTAATATAGGTAATAAAAAGCAGACTACTGTGTTTCACAACACAGCCCGGCCCGTCTATAATACAAATACGCGGGCGAACACAAACACGCTAACATACATTTAGTATGAATTTAATTAAAAAATTATATTTAGAGGACACAAAGTAATTTATAGTTATAATTATTCGCGTCACATTTCATTTTTATAATCGATTTTGTTACCTCGGTAACGCAGTAGAAACCGACTGATATACTGAAAGTCACAGATTTGGACACCGGATCACAATTTGTTTAGCCAGGTTTCACAAGAGTAAACTGAAAGTTTCAGGTTCAGTTCTCGGTTTAGAATTAGTATTTTCTCAATAATTACATCTACTTATAATGCTTATGAGAAAACAACAAAAAACCAATTATATAAATAAAATGAGCCGATGAAAGCAAACGTAAAGTTGCATTTTTTAAAATATTTTTAAATTGTTTAATTATTTTGTTAATTCATTAAAAATCACATCCTATAAAATTTCACACTTTTCAATTTCTATCGCGTGTTTTTTTATTTCAATTCTTTTAAATTTATAAGTTAATGTTATCACTATTTTAGCTCGCATCAATTAATCACCTCACCGGTCGCCAAGGTAGAGTAGTAATGTTTACTCTCTTATCCGAAAGGTCTGGGTTCGTATCCCGGTCAATCCTGAAATTTTAATTCACTTCAAAATTTCAGTTCCATACTTCCATATCCAACCTCTTAGGTTGGATAAGGAAGTATTGGTTATAACCTTAACTAGAATTCTATACCGAAGAATTGAGAGGAGAGTGGAAGAAGTGTTAGGAGAAGACCAATTTGGTTTCAGGAAAAGTATAGAGACAAGGGAAGCAATTTTAGGCGTCAAATTAATAGTAGAATGAAGATTAAAGAAAAAAAAAACCAACATACATGGCGTTTATAGACCTAGAAAAGGCATTCGATAACGTAAACTGGAATAAAATGTTCAGCATTTTAAAATAGTTAGGGTTCAAATACAGAGATAAAAGAACAATTGCTAACATGTACAGGAACCAAACAGCAACAGTAATAATCGAAGAACATAAGAAAGAAGCCATAATAAGAAAGGGAGTCCGACAAGGATGTTCCCTATCTCCGTTACTTTTTAATCTTTACATGGATCTAGCAGTTAATGATGTTAAAGAACAATTTAGATTCGGAGTAACAGTACAAGGTGAAAAGATAAAGATGCTACGATTTGCTGATGATATAGTAATTCTAGCCGAGAGTAAAAAGGATTTAGAAGAAACAATGAACGGCATAGATGAAGTCCTACGCAAGAACTATCGCATGAAAATAAACAAGAACAAAACAAAAGTAATGTAATGTAGTAGAAATAACAAAGATGGACCACTGAATGTCAAAATAGGAGGAGAAAAGATTACGGAGGTAGAAGAATTTTGTTATTTAGGAAGTGTAATTACTAAAGATGGACGAAGCAGGGGCGATATAAAATGCTGAATAGCACAAGCGAAACGAGCCTTCAGTAAGAAATATAATTTGTTTACATCAAAAATTAATTTAAATTAATCAATTCATCAATTGTTACTGTTGCTGTTTGGTTGCTGTACATGTTAGCAATTGCCATCACGAAATGTTTTACCGTTTCAAAATTGTAGCGGATTAACTAACTTACGGTAACAACCGGATCAGGTCCTTTTTCGTTTCTTCCCCCTCCTACCAAAAGTTTGCATGTTTTTCGCATGGAAATATCCCAAATAGTAGGAAATGTTTTTTTACCCCTTCGAAGGACAGGCAACCGACTATAACTCCTATTTTTAAGATGGAAACCGACTATTTTGAAACCCGTATACTTCAGATTATTCAAAGTTTCGAATCCTGTACTGACCAAACTGTGGCTCTGCAGAGATTACAATACAGTGATCGTTTTTAAAAATTGAAGAGTCTTTGATTGTTATTTGTTACAAGAAGGATAATGAACACGGTGGGGCTAGACGGGAAGTATTCTGTGCAATGACCGGCTAGTATTGTAAATGACAAAAGCAAATAGCTTAATGCTCGTAAAAATAATTACACAATGATTAAAATCGATCGTATAATAAGAAAATAGAGAGAAAACAATTTAGAGGTATTATTTATTTAAATTTTTTTGTGGTAGCTTTGAGATGAATCATTGGAAAACATTTGTCGGTGGTGATATATTACATATTTTTGTAATACAAGGTTATCATAAAAGAATGGTGCGGTTTCAGTAATTCATAGGAAGATTGTAGGAAAATTTCTAGATGTTATATCGGTATCCCTGTAAGCCTCCAACCCAAAGGTTTGTTTATCAGCAGTTGTAACCCCAACGTCAGTTCTTGTATTGTTGTTGCGGCGAGTTTAGCGAGTTACTATGTTTTCGGATAAAGACAAAGCAAAGTGTGTTTTATTGATGGCCGAATTAAAATCCGTAATTTTAGTTCAACGTGCGTTTCGATGTAAATTCGGAAGAGATCCGCCGCACAAAAATAACATAACGCGTCGGTTCAAACGATTCGAAGAAACCGGATCGGTTAAGAAACAGAAATCAACCGGAAGACCAAGTGTACCGGACGGTTGAACTAATTAGACGATCGGCGATTAGAAGTCCTGGGCTGTTCATCCCCCCTCGAAGCGTCGAATTAGGTATTCCAAAATCAACGGTTCACAAAGTTTTACGTAAAAAACTGAAATTACACGCTTATAAAATCCAGATACTGCAGGAATTGAAACCCGATGATGGTGTAAAACGTTACAATTTCGCCGTTGAAATGTCGGACAGAATAAGTGAAAACGAATCGTTTTTAGACGATATAATTTTTACAGACGAAGCTACATTCCATGTGAATGGATGTGTTAACAGACACACTTCAGGAATATGGGGCTCTGAAAACCCACACGCAATTATCGAGAAACAACGCGATTCGCCTAAAGTTAATGTTTTGTGTGGTGTGATGAAAAATCGTGTAATAGGGACTTTCTTCTTTGCTGAAAAAACAATTAATGGAGTCGTGTATCTTGACGTGTTAACCGATTATTGCTTTCCTCAGCCGGATGATCTCAAAAACATTTATCGACTTCATTTCCAACAAGACGGTGCTCCCTTGCACTTCAATGCGTTGGTCACGGACGCTTTGAACGAAAAATTTGTAGATCGATGGATAGGCCGGCAAGGACCCGTACTTTGGCTTCCGAGTAGTTCACACCTGACACCTTGCGATTTTTTCTTGCGGGGGTACATCAAAAGCGTTGTTTATACACAAAAAATTCGCGACCTAAACCGCTTAAAAAACAGGATTAATGAAGCAATGACAACCATTAACGAAGAAATGTTTGGTGAGAAGTCCGAGTATCGTTTGGACATTTGTCGAGAGACTAAGGGCACACATATTGAAATTTATTAATTATGTAAAAAAAATGTTTGAGACGACAAATTTGAAAAAACTAAACTATAATTTAAATAATTAATTTAAATAATTTTAAAAACTAAACTAAATAAACTGTAAGTAATTCTGTTTTAATTTAAACCATGTTCAAAACCGAACCATTCTTTTATGATAACTCTGTATATGTTTTATATTTGTAAAAAAATGTTCCGAGCGATCATATTGAGCGTCACCTGAATTTGCGTCAGGTGTCGCAAGAACTTTGACAACAACTTTTTGCACATTGTTGTCAACGGCATTGATTTCTGTCGAACGTTCACCTTCAGTTCTTCGATATTGTGGGTGTTTGATTCGTAAATCCTACTCTTCAAGTAGCTCCGAAGGAAAAAATCGCAACTAAACAAAACGAGGAATCCGAAAACCATCAAATCAACAGTTCTTTGCTGACGGTTCGTTCTTCTGTAAAAACAGAACGAACGACTACAAGCGAATAGTTTGTTATGTAACAAGCTGCTCCATCTTGTTGAATAAAGGCGTACTATTTTTCACGATCTGTTAACCGAATGTACAGTTATTTTAAAATTGTACGGTACGCTTCTGTATTGACGGTCCGGTTAAAAAAAATATCGGCCTCTATATACGATTATCAGAAATAGCACATAATTTACCGATTTTCTAAGCGAAGTGGACGCTGAAATATTCGGTGAGGCATTTTAGCCACCCGTTACCTTGTATTTTGCGAATCGACGTGTCACGATAAACGAATCCGTGTTTCGTCTGACGTGAAATACAACTGTTCATCGACTATGTTTTTGTGAAATCGGTCGCAATAATTTCGGTTAGTTCGTTTTCCGTAGCTTTTACACGACAAGATTTCCGATTTAAGTTACGAAGAATCTTACGGCAAGATGTGTATTATTATTACGGCACCATCATGGTGCGATAATTTACCCTATAGATTTTTTTCAGACCGGCAGATATCGTTCTTTGAACACGGGCTATGGCCTACGGAATCCTGACGAAATGTCGCCTATTTAGTTTTGAGTTTGAAACGGACTCCGTTGTGCTCCATTTTTATGAATACTGACGTTCGTAAACTTAGCGAAAATATTTTACGTTTCTCTTGAAAGGATCCAAAGCTTCCTCGATAGCAGCCCTTTCCTCGATGTAATACTGTATTTTAGGATAAACATAATCGTAAAGAACGAAACTATATCGCACTGTAGCAGGAATAGTTTACAACCGACAAAAATAGACGATTAGTAATAGCAGTGTTAAACGCTACGCTAAAATAACTGCAGTTCTGGCCGATTAGGTTCGATTTTAAATCGCTCACCCGGTATTACAATAATGAAAAAGCTGCTTCAGAAGACCTTGTATTTTTCTCAAAATTCTGTATAAGTGTATATTTATTTATACATCTATTCAAATATTAATCCTTTTAGGACGATTTTTGAAAAAGCGTGCTTAAATTAAAATATGAATTTATATAGTAATGTGAATTTTGTTTTGTACCGGTAAATGTGATTCGTGTGAATTTCGTAAATTAAAAATTCTGATGTTTCCGTTCGATTACATTTACGAATAGTAACATTTGTTACTTTTACTAGAAATTAAAAAGAAAAAATTGCAATTATGTAGTAACAGATTTCTTTCTCTGCGCGCGTGTGCGTGTGCAAACTCTTGCATAACTGATAAAGACATATACACATATAGTTTTATTAAGCTGGAACATTAGATTTTATTAAATAACAAAAAAGCTTCATACCGCAGATATGTTAGTTCAATTTACTTTGGAAAGTACAGTTTTATTTACTGTAATACATAATTTGTGCTAAATTTAAAAAAATTCAGATTATAATAAAAGCGAAATGTTTAATAAAAAAAAAATAAAATAAAAAAAATAAATGCAATAAGTAAATTCTTTATGGTAATAAATGATTTAATAAAAAAACGGTAGTTCGATATGATAAAATAAAACAATTTATAAAATACGATGACAGACGACTTTTGCTAAGAGAAATATCAGAGGTAATTATTTTTTCGTTTAATTTATTTGGATGACTCAGTAAAAACATCTGTCTGTCTGTGACTATACGATGATGGTGTGAGGGTCAGAGGGGGAATTAACAAACCACAGGTGGCTTCCTTCGCTCTGATTGGCTACCGTCGGACAGTACAGTATCACGCGATGTAAACTTGCTTACATGTGTGCGTGCGTACGTGTGTGTATTGTTGTCGTCGAGTAACAAAATTAATATCCATATTTCTTATATAGACGTTCGATATAATTAAATTAAATCAAGATTTGCCGATCATTTTATATCTATTATTACATTTTATTTAAAATAATAATTAATCTCCCTTAATTTTAATAATTTTTTTCAAAAATATTACGATTAAATTTATCAGTTTTGTAAAGTAATTAAAAAAAAAAAATTCTAATATTACATAATAGCAGATAAAATTTTTCCAGTTATATTTACAATTCGACCTCGCTAGTTAAAATACACAATTCGCTTACTATTTCATGTACTTTACTAACATGTATCTACATTACTAATTTCATGTACCGCTTATTCGAAGAATAAGCGGTACATGAAATTGACATATTAAAAAAAAAAAAAATTTTACCCAGAATCAAACTCGAGACCGGTAGATTTAGAAACTATATCGACTGATCGACCGGTTTTTTATACGATAAAATGTTATAAACTTATTTTTAAAATGAAATAAGAACATTAAAGGGTAAAAAATGAATATGTAAAACTTGTAATTAACTGTATTACATTTAAGGTTGTAATAATAAAAGTATTAGTTTGTCGAAGAGGAAGGACGGTGTTATCTCCACAACATTGCGGTTACCGACCGTTGATAGTCGCTTCACATTCGATCAAACTCTCGATCTAACAGATAACGGTTAATCGGAAATGTTATCGAAAAATGAAAAATTATTAATTTAATTGTATAAATAAATAATTCGTTCGGTGCTGCATTTCTCATTATTGAAATTGAAGACAACATATCATGATTTATACAAAATCTACGCCAAATCAAAACTACTGAAAATTTCTGCTAAAAATTCTTCTTATAGTGTAACTGCAAACTAAGAAAGATTTTTTTTTTAAATTCCGAATTTAAGTGGTAAAATGGGTAAAGATGAAATTTACTTTTTTGAAGTGAAAACTTTTTTAGGCGCGTTGTACGGAGATTTTGGGATAGACTTTTCCATGGGGAAAAAAAAGAGCCGACTCGTAATCAAAATTATCACGAGACGATAGAGCTACATATATTATAAATGTGTTAGTTCTCACAAAATACAATAGATGGCGCTGATGTGTGATCGCGTACTTTTAAAATAGTAAGTTTTTTTAAAATTGTTGGTTTTGGCTAATTTGGAGATGAAATAATTTTTAACCATTAGAAATTAGTTTGAATTGATAAAATATTTATTTTTAGCACTAATAATATATTTTAATTAAATAAATACCTACTTAATAATTTTTAATTCTATTCAAATAATCTCACATCAATTTACGCAATCTTTTGCATTTTACAGGAACCAAACAGCAACAGTAATAATTGAAGAACATAAGAAAGAAGCCGTAATAAGAAAGGGAGTCCGACAAGGATGTTCCCTATCCCCGTTACTTTTTAATCTTTACATGGAACTAGCAGTTAATGATGTTAAAAAACAATTTAAATCTCGAGTAACAGTACAAGGTGAAAAGATAAAGATGCTACGATTTTCCGATGATATAGTAATTATTACAGATCTCTGTGTAAGATTCGGTAGCCAATGATACACAACCGATTTTTTAAAATAATTATAATACATATCGTGACGGTATCGCCCGGTTTTTGACCCGAATTAAATATTAGGAGAGCATTTCCGATAAAACCGTATTCTCCTCCCGTATTAACTACTATTTTCTCGACTTTCTTTAGAAACAGAAGTTTTCAGCCCTTCTGAATAACCGTAAGACCACGGGTATTCGTGTGGGAAGAATGTATAAAGATTTCATCTATCCAACCAGCCGTCGCTTGGTCTAGTGTAAACGCGTCTTCGCAAATCAACTGATTTCAAAGTCGACGGTTCCAACGTTGAAATCCTAGTAAAGGCAGTTACTTTTACACGGATTTGAATAATAGATCGTGAATACCGGTGTTCTTTGGTGGTCGAGTTTCAATTAACCACTCGTTTCAAAAACGGTCGAAGCGAGACCGTACAAGATTACTTCTCTTACACTCGTACATATCATCCTCCGAAGTAATACCTGACGGTGATTCCTGGGGGCTAAACAAGAAAAAAGATGTAGATGAAAAGGTTTCATCTAGGCGTATAAATGGACGATTTTCTTCTCTGCGCCGCATTATGGAGCGTAAATAATGCAACCTTTTCTCTACTATATCGTCATTCTCGATCAAAATATTTCTGTTGTTGATAGATTTTTCCACCGGAAGCCTAAATTCTTTATGATTACACGAAGACTCCGGATGACCCCGTCAAACATTACTCTTTAATTAACGACAAACGTTTCCTCAGAGACGGGAAGATCTCCATGCAGTAAATGAAACATATTCACCGTCCTCCGAATAACACGTTTGTTGAAATTATCCGTGTCAAGTTTTCAACTTCTTCCTTGGCCTTTATTTATCCGATGAATACCGACTTCGTTTCCACTCCGAGCTGTTCTTGTCGGTTTAAAATGCGCTGAAGGGATCTAAGGGACACATCGGACGCTTTACAAACACGAATCTGAATTTCTTTAAGATTTTTTGCAAGTCCATCCGCAGGCTCGAATCCCCAAATTTTGAAGAGACTCTTTCCCTCAATTTTACTTGTTTTTGTCTACATTATCGGTTTACGTTTACACTACAATAAATTACATTTATTAACGATTTAAATAAAGTTGAACGGTTTAAATAAAGCGTCGTTGAAAGAAAAACACCCTTAGCGTAAAGGTATGATTCTCTTTATAGGACGCTCGGCCTCAGATAACTCAAGTAACTCTAGAGACCGATAAGGAATCGGATCGGGGAATACCACCTCATCTGCGTACAACCCTGACTTGACCCGTAAGATTTAGACATATTTGGTCCGCTCTAGGAAGCGCAACACGATAAAGAGGTTAATGGCAACGATGACGTCAAAGAAAGCGTCGAGCTGAATTGACGCAGACATAAAAACAAATTTTTTACAGCGGGCACAAAGAAGGTGATTCAGACATCAGAAAAACGTGTAATAATGTTGAAGATTATGTTTAAAAGAAAACAAAATGTCGCTCTGATTAAATAAACCGTTTTAGCACCGAAGACGTTTGGTTTTTTAATTATTAAATGACCCACGTATTTTAATGAAATTTCATATACATGTACCAGATAAAATCTACAAAAATTAAAATGAAAAAAAAAATAGGTTTCAAATTCCAAAATGACGCAGCCATTTAAATTATTAAACGATTAATCTCCAAAAAAAAAACTTTTATCGAATTACGAATTACTAATATAAAATATTTTTAATTCGGTTAGCGAACGAAGTAAAAAGAAAACCACAAAACCGTCTGAATACATGATTTTTGCAATTGACTTGCAACTTCAGCCACATATCAGACGTCACGCCGAACCTAGTCGAAATGGATTCAGGGACGGTCAAAATAAATATTTCTGTTGAAATTTGGAAACCGAAATTTTTGCGATCGCAATACTTCCTTTACTTCGTACAAGGAAGTAAAAAAGGACGGTGCGTTGTTGTACGCGGTCGCATTTTTATTTTAGCTGCCGTTAGCGCAGAGCGGACCACGTGGTGCGTACCGCACGAACGATTTTTCTAAAGATCAGGGAGCGAAACGAGCGTATGTTAAGTTCGGTTAAATTATAATTTATAAGCGTATAATTATAACACGAGTAATTACTAATATGTAACGCTATAATTAAACATGTTACACATACACGCTAAGATATACTATACGTACACGTACATACCATATAAATCTATAAATAGCAATCGTATTAAATCAAACAATAACAGTCACATATATTTCGCAAATATGTGATATGTAATAATCTGAGTTAAATAGAAGTCGGAGATAATAACTTTGTTAGAAATGAATTAACGATTGAGAACATAATAATGTACGTTCGGGAAAGTCTTACTCGATTTTTGATCGATAAATGTATTTTTTCTTTTTTTTAGTGGGCTCGGGGATTCATTTACATAACAAATTAACAAAAAAATTAGTCCTCGAATATAAGCTAAATAACTGTAATGAATTAATTTACACAAGAGTTTTTTCAAGGTCGTTTATGGAAATGGAATTTTGTAGCGTATAAAAAATACCGTGCACGATCGGGATTCGAACCCGGGATCCCCGAAAGAAAGTCCTAGAAGTTCTCTGCCACGTAAATCGGCAAATTAATTACAATTTAAACCGTACACTTTTTTAATGTTAACATACGGTTACGAATCTAGACGCTTAAAGTGGGCGGTAACAAAACTCGATCGACTTAATCGTTCCAGTAAGGTTAAAGAACAAAGGTTTTTATTTATTTCTCCCCTCTACCACTCTCTCTTTCTCTGTACGGTGCGTGTAACAACAGCAATTACAAACGCCTCGTGTACAGCAAAGGTTCTCATCCTTTTTTTATGTCCCGTTAAACTATTCAACCGTTTATATATAACGTGTCATTAGGACAGCCGTAAAGTTACATCTCAGAAAGAAAACGAAACAAAAAATTACAATCTTTTTTTCAAGTATAAATTTATATATTATTAAAAAAAATCCTATTACGATTTTTTTAATCGTTTATTAAAAAAAATATTTATTTACTTTACGCAAAAAAAATGTTACATTACCGATTAAAAATTCAATGAAAAAGATGATTCTGCAAGCTTGAAAAAAGCAGAGGTATTTGGTTCAATTGAACTTAATTTTAAGCGGAAATCTGTGTCGAGGTTAAGTTTATTACGAAATTTATTTTTTAGCGTCATTATAACACAAAGATATGCGGTAGAAAACAGAAGTAAAAATAACAACGCTTTTCTGGACATCATCGGATATTCATTTGTATTAATTAATTAATCTTCCCCCAACATTTCCAAAACTATAATTTAATATATTCCGTTTTCAAAATTCCTCGTAAGGCACTTCTATTAGAGATTCCGTTTCTTTGTCGATTAGGGTTCCAGGAATTATATCAGGTACGAAAGGAATTCAAAATAATATTCTTCAAAAGTTTAAGAGAGCATTAGCCGGAGGCGCATTACCGATGAAATTATCGTTCGTTTCGATTTTGCTTACGGTCACAAAATTTTTTAAAGTCTGAAGATCTTCATTCATAGGATAGACAAGTACGCTGTCGCATGTAAGAACGTTACGTGTTTGTTCTTACTAGCCGAATAAACGGTATGTTGATAGCTGTACGCACCTAATTTCCTCCAGTTACGGGAAAACGGTTGATCTACCGTAACAACTATCCGGTCCGTCTAGCCAGAACCTGGGAAAGGGCTCGCTTCGTTCGCCTTTCCCGTTTTACCAGGAAGACCGGCTTCGTGGACACCCACAGAGCTTACTTTGGTCGCCATTCTCATCTACCCGGAGGGCTCCACCCCCTTGAACCCTGCGCTGTACGTTATCCTCATGATCGCGAGAATAATATCGATAAATAATAATTATACTATTCGAGCATTATAGAAAACCAAAACAAGAAACTAAATTATAAAAGACAAAATAATAGTAACTTTCGGTTAATTAAGACGGCCTAATGAATTTTTTAAACGTGAAATTTTAGCAAACAAATTTTTTTTTTCTTTTTAAATCGATGTCTTGTAAGCTTTTCGTACTGGCCAACACGAATTAATGCTAAATATTGTTCTATTAATTTAAGTAACACACAATGGCGTTCAACTTTGATCGGTTAAATTTCAGGAAATAATTAACGTAAATATTAATATTCTCCAATGTTGAATTATAACATTTTTAGTGAGGGTACTATGTAACTTACGGGGGACGTAACTCGGGTGAAAAATTTCAATCGTAACGAATAACTTGGAATATACGTTGTCTGAGGACCTAACTGTAAACAATTACCGAAATTTTAAAATAAATATAAGGTATAGTTATTTATTAGTTTTTTGTTATAGCCTATAACAATTACAACTATCATATTTTTATCACAAGATATTGTTACAAAAAAATTTGTTTTTTTTTTTTTTATTAAAAAAAAAACATTATGTACGCATTGATTTTAATGAATAAAAACAAATTGAAATCCCTTAAATTGTGCTTCTGAATCTTGATTATACAAGTATATTCAAATTGATAATTTCTTTACCGGTTACGAAATAGTAAAAATATAGATGATATCAGACAAATGGAACGGCGATTATCTCGACTGATTTGCCCAAAACCAAATTCGAATAATCAAAATTCTGGATAATTGTAAAATTAAAAAAAAGTTTTATCGTAACTGGATAATCGTTGTAATATTTGATAAGAATTATACTTAATAAAAAGACGAAAGAAAAGTAAATGAAATTATAAAGCTAATCGAAAAATAGGTACGATATAATAAAAAACACATGCAGTAATAAGTTACAAAAAAAATTCAATCGGTAATAATTTCCTAATAAAAGGATCAGGATTTACAAAAATTATCTAAAAAGGATTGAAGTTTACTGCTTTAATACTTTATTAAAAAATTATGGTTTGAAAATCTGACCTTTTCCCATCACAATGACCCGCGGTTGATTAGCGCTCTGCGAAAATATGTTGGTATCTGATTACCTCCCTTCATAGTCTTATGCTACCCTCTTGTGAAAAAAATTTCAAAAAATTACACTATATTAAAGAGATTTAACAGATTTTGACCAAAAAAACCCGTTACGATTGGATATTTTTTATGCCTGTAACAACAAAAAATTGAAACAGTACAAAAATTACGATAATTTAATTGCATATTTTTTGCGCATTTCTACCGCGTCTTCTATTAGCGAATTTTTTTTTTGCTTTGTGTTTATGAAACATAGTTTGCTGGTTTTAAAAATAATACTTTCGAGCAAATCGGTTGAAAATTGGGCAAAATATGATGAAAACCCCGTGTCATAAATCACAGATTAGTAACAAAGTGAAAGAGATTCAGAAAACGTTTTATAAAAATTCCTACTACTTAAACGGCTATTCAGATCGACAAAAAACAGTTTTTACTGTATAGTGTTATTCATTACGAATAGTTATGTGTTACATGTTTACCAATGCCATCAGAAAAGATATTTATAGACATCAAGTAGAAGTGACGTATTTATGATCACAAATAACTTCTTTTTTTTGTATGCCGTATATCATAATTTATTATGTCTTTCATTACATCGATATGTTGCTAGTAAAATAAGCTATTTTTGTAAATAATAAATAAATTCGTAACCCTCATAGCAATTATAATACACAAGTCTCACACACACACACACACAAGCACATTTCTGAGAGAAAAATGGTCATAAGGCCTGCCGGTGCTAGTGCCTTTCAGTCTAGCAGGAATGCCCCTGAAGAGACCGTAGTTATTGGAGGATGAAATGCACTTCTTTCGCCGGAGGGAGTCGCATATGCTAACGTATACGGGGCTCTTAAGATCGATAAATTTATAGAAATTTAACGGGTTAGGCTTAAAATATCCAGGCGAGTACAACTGTACGATTTCACTACGACATGAAAATTACGCAGCCTACCCTGCATTAAGTTATAAAAATTGAGATAGGCAAAGAAAATAGTAATGATTTTTTAGAGTAAAAACAAACATCATTACGTCATAATTGGTAGGCATAAGTTTACGAATGTTTTATGCGCTGTAAGAATTGCCAAAGTTTCTAAAAAAAACCCGATAAAAACAAAGATCGATAAAAACACATTTCCTGATGAAAGAAAGCTCTATTTAAAATGTTTTAAATCGCCTATTTAAATTAACTGGTGTGGATGTCAGCGTCTGAATACTTGAACATCCGGAAACATTCGACATCCCAATGTAGTTAACATTTAATAGATTTTTAGTACTTCTAATAACGAAAAAATACAACACGCATATCCATTTGTTACAAACATGATCTAACAAACAATCACTCTGTTCAGTTGATTAAATATTTAAAATATTACTTTAATATTAGTGTAGATAAGTATACAAAATCGGTTTCGGCGCACATTAACTACTTCGTAATTTCAATTAAAACAGAAAGCCGGTATAGCAGTCATTGTTTATAACCGATATCGTATTTTACGAACGTTATAGTTAATTATTAAAATAATAAAAACAAAATGACACGTCAACGTAATTTTAACGCGTATTTACGTAACATTCCCTGCATATCGACACAAGTAACAATTTAATATCTATAACTACCGTTTAAAAACAAAACCGCACACAAAATTTATAAACATATATCTTCCAGCAATAGAAGCAGCGCGTTTTTTAACATTTCTAACCAAAACAACGCACGCTGCTTTTACTAACAACGTATAATGGAAGGAACGGTTTAGCATACAGGCTGCGCGTACAATGTACAAATACACTTGCACACGCGCATCAAGTTGACTCGTCCATTGTCACTTCTTGATCGGTTGTTTAACCTGTAAACAAATCTATTAATGTCGATCGAGAAAAATCTTTTAGACAAAACATCGATTTACATTATTACTTTAAAACGAACGGTTTTTTATAAACATGATATCTTTTCTACGACCGATTAGCTCAGGGAATAAATAAATAATTTTACGAATTATTCTACGTATTTCTGTTTAAGTAAATACGATTAAAAGAGATATAAGGAATTAATTTCATTCTTATAAATATTATACACCGTTTCTTTTTTCTTTAGAATTATTACTTTTTTACGATGAACTACAGCTCTAGAATAAATCTTTTTTTTAGGCAAAAGTAAAATTTTTTAAAGCGTAAAATTTATCTTAATACAACTTCATCGACTTTGATTAAAATAAATACGCACTTGATTTATTAGAGATACTCATCCTTTACTCCGTTTACGCAGTGACACTACGTATGTAAATTAATTTGTATGAAATTTAATAATATAAATAATAAAAAATTCTACTTTAATGTTTAGTTTTACCGGATAAGTAAACGTATTCTAAGCCGTTTTTGAATATAGATGTGGTTTTCCAAGTATTTTGTTTAACTAATTTTTCTGAACGATTTAGTTATTTTTTGTATACTACTAACACTACTGGTAATGTTAAATCCGACTTATTTTTGTACCGAATCAGAAAAAAAACATACACCAGCCTCTGCAACAAAATTAATTTAACAAACTTGAAAATTGAAGTGAAAAGGAACGTGTACATTGTAACTGATTGTGGAAGGTTTATTTATTTATAATTTTTGTTTATTTAAGGAAAAACAGTCTGCGTGGGCTATTATCGTCAGTAATTCACGACTAATCCGATAATCACACACTTGCGAATAACCACAAACATCGTAATTTTTTTGCAAAAGATTTCCAAAAAGGAAAAGTTGTAATGATATTTTATAGAGAATATAAATTATTTTGGCAGTAAAACTACGTTCAGTAACGAAAACAAAAACATTGAATTTTAAAAAAGCCCTCTCTCCAAAAAAAGACTCATTAAACCAAGATGAGTCCGCATAATTAAACTGAAAAATATGTAACCTAAAAATAAGCCCAAAAGTCAAAAAAACGTATTGAAAAAGAATCTCGACGAACTCAAACAAGTTTTTTGCTTTATATTTGTTTTTACAAGGGAATCTTTTTATAAAGTATACCAAAGAATTGTACAAAGTGACAATTTATGAATGTTTATTCGTCTTTTACTTTTCCGACTATAGCGATATATCCTGCTGTAGGAGTTTAAAATATAAAGGTAAAGTACGTAAACCGCTTACTGATTTATATCCTAGACAGATAAGCTTAAAAAAAGTTCCCGAAAAACTGGAAAAGAAGCCTATACGAAGTTTCATACAAGTTTAAAATATTACTTTTACTTTCTAAGGCTAAGACTTTTATCAGTTTTAGTGCAACATCTGTTTTTTGTGTAAGACAAACGAGTCTAGTGAAAATTTATCTTATACCGAATATCACTAGGAATTATATTATTATATGTAGTATGTATATACTATTATATGTAGACTATATTATCTATATACTATATTGTTTATTATTATCTTAGTTCTGTCTCAAGAAGGAATATTTTTATTCGGTGTCGTTTTTAAATAAGCGACATAACCATCTATTGAGCGTTGCTACGGACAATCTACAAGCTGTTATTCCTAGCAACAGCGAATCATCGCATGTAAACAATAACCTACTATCTCGTGTAAACACTAACCTACAAGGTAATAGAATACGCGGCTTCTAAGGTATTCCGATAGGGACCCCTCAATAGCCGCGGCGTAATTTAATTAGTAACGACATTATCGATAACACGAGTGACTTTTCAGGAGCAGAGAGTGAAAGCGATATTACGGATTTTAGTGCAAACCCTTCCCGACAAGCAATACTAATATTGCGCATACAAAACGAAAATGTTAGTCGGCAGAAGGATGAAATTCCAGCGGCAAAAAAAAACGCCAACGTACAAATTATACTGAACCTAATATTCGCGTACAATCGGCTAATATCGCGTATCTACTTTTGCTGTTCTATATCAAATAAATTTAGTCTTCTTGAAAACACTGCTAACAACATAGGTAGACGTGCAGAATTATTAAAACCTGAACCTATTTTTGTAACAGGCGTTAATGCGATAACCGAATTGAAAAATTGTCTTTCACAATTATTTCCTAATTGTAATGTTATTAAATATAAACTGACAACAATGAAATCTGGCCACACGATAAAAGTTCTGCCGGTTGATATTGAAATATGTAATATTATAACGTCAAAAATGCTTGAAAACATTATGTAATTTTACATATAAACTTGAAACATGAAATAGTATACAGGGTGGTCATGCGAGGCGTGCATCACTCGGAAGATAAATCGGTAATCATTGATGAATTGACGAAGTTAGGCCACGAGGTTAGAGACGTTATTAATGTTCTACATCGTCAAACGAAGGAACCGCTGCCACTTTATTTAATAGATTTGACTATAAAATCTAATAATAAAGAAACTTTTGACGTGCAATCTCTCAACTATACAATTTTAAGCTCTGAAGCTCCGTATGTTAAAAAATAAGCGGTCTATTGCAAACGTTGCCAACGCTTTGGCCATACCAAAGATCTACACACTCACCCGCACCGTTGTGTAAAATGCGGTACAGATCGTGCCATAACAGTCTGTTATAAGGCACCACAGGTTCCAGCTTCCTGCGTCAGCTGCGGCGAGTTACAAAGGGTGTAAAATCTATCAATACTATAAAACTAAGGTCTATTCTATCAAACCCGCCCTATCTTTCAGAATTGTAACTAATAACAATTCTACTGATAATAATTATACTTTTTTTTCTTTTTTTTCCTGTTTAGCCTCCGGTAACTACCGTTTAGATAATACTTCAGAGGATATATATATATATATATATATATATATATATATTATGCTAACTGTTCGATCTCCCACTCTGTTTAATAAATTGACCAGTAAACGACGTTTTCAAGATTTTTTGGAGGAAAATACAAGGTTTGGACGTGCCTTTAAAATCACCCGCCCATGCGGATAATGCAGTACAGGAATCGACCAAATTTATTCAGTAAGCGGTACGGGCCCTCAATCCCAATTTGGATTCTGCTCCCCCCCAGCTCTCTTTTTTCCTGTTTAGCCTCCGGGAATTACCGTTCGGGTATTACTTCAGAGAATGAATGAAGATGATATGTGTGAGTGTAAATGAAGTCCTTGTAAAGTCTCAGTTCGACCGCTCCTGAGACGCGTGATTAATTGAAACCCGACCGCCAAAGAACACCGGTATCCGGGATCTAGTATTCAAATCTATATAAAAATAAATACCTTTAGTAGGACTTAAACGCTGGTACTCCCGACTTCTAAATCAGGTGATTTGGGAAGACGCGTTCACCACTAGACTAACTCGGTCGATTACCCGGTCAGATTACAAAATGCAAATCTGTTTTTAAAATGTAATCTGATGTAACTGTGTAAAATCCATTTTGACCAAAATATTTAAAAAATTTAATTGTAAAAAAAAATATATAAAAATATTCAAAGTCGATAAATTAAAAACTTTAGTTAAAAAAATTTAGCGACGTAATTCAGATTCTTTTGTTACTTTATTTTAAATATATAAACTGATTTCAACGATTATAAAAGCTTTTTAAAAAAAAAAACAAATATTAATTTTAAAATAAATGATTTATTTTTAACGATGACCAGTTAACGATGTACAACAAGCCTTTCTGTTACATAGTTTTTTATATACTTGTCCTTGAATTGGTTACATACAATAGCGTTTGTGTCTTTGTTTTAACTACTGTCAGTTTTAACTGATTGTTTTTTTTAGCACAAGCGGCAGTGTAATTATAAAAAGAATTTTAGACTACATATATCTTACAGTTCTATACTTGTTCATCAATAATTTTATGTATATACAAAACTCTTGACCGAACAAATACAAAAAAAAATTTCAATAAAAAATTCTTTTTTCAGGTTAACTAGGGAATATAGAATAAGAAATGAATTAGTTTCCTGTCTTCACAAAAGACGAATATATATTTTAAATATCGATATACCGATTCAAAATGTTCATTACGATCGCTAAATGGATTGTCTAATTAATAAACATCATTACTTTTATAGAAAATATTATCTTTTTTATAATCTTTATAAAACAAATATTTTAGAAAAATTTCATTTGTACTGTAAGTCGTTACACCTATTAAAAAATCCCGAAAACTGCTTTTTTCGATATGTATCTGAAGGAGTATTTGGAAGCCTCAATTTCGTTTAACATTGTCGGAAATGGGGAAAATTTGCAAGGAATGTTCAAATACTATACATTTCATTTACAAAATTGTGTGTGTAACATAACATATTATGTTTAAAGAAAATTATAATACTATTTAGTAAGCTAATATCCACTACATGTAAAGAAAATTTCTTAGTCCTTATAAGTTGGCTGAGTGATATGACCTTATAGCATCTCAGAGCCCAACGGTTATTTGTAAGTACCAGGCTTAAATTTCAGCTAATTTGTTAAAATTCTTAATATAAGTCATATCCCTAGTATATTATAAAATGAAACACAGTTAAATGTTTTGTACTATGTTAAAATAGCTCATTACTATGTAAGAACGAAGTATAACTTAAAATCTGAACAAACAGAATAAATTTCATACATTACTTTTTGATAGTATCAATAAAAAAAAATTTCATACTGAACAAAGGCAATTTATCTTTCTAAAATAGATAGCTAATTTATTAATCACCAAATGTAGACACAGGCAAAAGGTTTTGTTGAAACGTTAGTTCATTAAATTCCCATAATTTCTAGATAGTTGTTAACCAGTAATCACATTATTTGTGTACTATTTTTCTTATTACAAATATTATTATTTGAAAGAACTTACCTAGTTTACACGTAGAATTATTTTCTAAACTGAGGAAAGAATAGATAAATAGAACTTTTCATTTTTATGTGATGGAAAGGATAAAGCCTCAAATAAATAGTTAATTAGTGAAGATTCACACATCACTCGTGCGTTATCTTAATGGGAACGATTACGATCATCACTTTATTTATATAAGCTACTCGTTTACGTAAAATATAAATTTTGTACGGGGATCTAGCAATGATTTTCAATAAAACTGGAATTTTAATAAAACCTCCATTCGTTATTTTAACACAAAACATTTTGAAGTATTATATTGTCGTGCGTTCTGTCTTCCCAAATAAACCGCTACCCCACCGTTCGGTGGGGTAGCGACTAGAGACATAGGAACTCCTATTATACAACAGTTTCAGTCATAGTGGACCGAATTACATTAAATATTTTTTTTATTTCATATAGTATAATGGATATTATCGCCTTTCCGTTTAACTTAAACGAGATTACGAGGTCTTAAAATATTTAAAAAAGAAAAATCAGTAAGTCGCATTACATTCTCTAGTAAGTCTTTCAACAGTTGAACGGATCGACATTAGTTCAATGTCGACCGATTCCGGATAACAAATGTTTGAAAAATTAAAGAATAATATTTAATAAAAAAATCAGCATCTTTTTGAGTCGAAAACTATACTTTCGTTTTTATAGACCGCATAACAAAATATTTACGATAACGATAAACTATAATTATTATGCGGCGGGTGATGTAAAATAGCCTAATTCCTGAAGAATCTATTCGGTCGGCACGTCTTAAGCCGCCCTCAATTCGGTCTACTGTTTTGTATTGTATTTATTACGTGATCGTTACAGATCGGTTTTCTCTCCTCAGGAGCGAGTACCTTTTAACTTTTAAATGACGCTTGATCAAGTAGTCGCTTGTAATTATTACTCGTAAATAATTTTCATATTAAATTTAGCCAAACGACGGCACGAGTTTTTTATTTTCAAAAATAACCGTTTCTAAATGAAGAAGATATTACTTAAAGAATGACCCATACATGTAAAACCGTTGCTCATAAATCGGCCTGATCGGGGACGGCGGTGAGTAAACATCAGTTATAAGATAATTAACAGAGCATATTTTTAGAATTTTTTCCCGTGTTTTATACGGGTATGAAAAAATTCACTTTTCTTTCGTTTTTCGTCGGCTCGAAGAATTTAATTTTATTAATGATCAACTGTTATCGATCGCTTTTTTTAACCAGAATTCAGCTACCTTAATTGCAAATAGCCTAAATTTTGAATTTCGGTTTAATAAATAATCATCTACAACGAGATCGGAGACTTCAGAATGCGAATGAAAATGCTGTTTCAGCCCGCATAAATATTAATTAAAGATTCAAAATAATTACATTACATTAAAGTATTCTTTACGTCGTCACCGATATACCTTCGATATTTCGTGGCTAAAAAGGATATTCGATTTTCTTAGAGAATCACTCTACTACTTCATCAAATAGTTAGGAGTACCGAAATCGTTAAACAGTAGTTGTAAAGTAGATAAGGTTCTGTGGTATTTCCTGGTAATTTCTTTATAAATATCACCGCCACAATCATCATCGTCATCATTATTATTTATTTTTTAATAATATTAAATAATTGTTTTCAAATGAAAAAATTTTTTGTAAAAAGAATGATCGACCGAATGAAAAGGTCTTGCATATAAATAATTTTAATAACATATTGAGATTGTTATTTTTTGCTAATAACATTTAATAGCAGGAATTTCTTAATCGGTATTTTTTTTTATTATAAAATGTACGGTCTATGTATTATTTATTAGTTTTTTTGTAATTTTTACATTATAAAATGAAATCCGGAAGAACACCCTAATTTAGATGCATGTATTATTATTTATTTACTTTAATTACTTTTTATTTACTTATGTTTTACTTTCTGACGCCACCTTAATATTATTATTATTTATTTAAGTATTTGATAACATTTTAACTATTATCTGAGGATATAATTATATATTTTCATGGCAATTTTTATGTCGTTCTGTACGACAAACTTGCATTCAAATTATGTTAATACGGGAACTTGCTGATAAGACATTTAGCGGGACCCGATAACCCGATATTGTATAATTTATTGAAACAAAAAAAAAATAAAATAAAATAATAATTTTTATTATTATTATAAATTTTCGTATCTCTAATGCTGGGAAAAGACCTCAGCCGGCTCAAGCAAGGTATGGGGTCTTGACTCCTATTTTCTACGGGAAGTTATTAACGATGAATTGAATCTAATATCGCATGACCCGACCGGCAGATTTCAGAAGTCCCCGATTCTATAGATCTTTCAGCGACCCGGATCGGTAGAAATATACTTCCTTACCGATGCGCACATGTTTCCGAAATTACGGACTTGTGCGCGGTGGGATAGAGGTTAGGTGGAACGTCTAGGATTTCCAGTGACTCTTGCAGAGTGTTGGATATTTCACTTAGCGCACCGAAAATTACGGGCACCATTTTCACTGTACTCTGACCCTAGATCTCATTTACCAAGTCTCTGTACTTGGAAATCTTTTCGATATATTCCTTTTCATGTTGGAGACCGATGTTGTGACAACGTCAATAATCCAGGTGAGCTTTACTTCTTCGTTACCACAACAATTTCAGGGCGATTATGCTCCACCGGTCTATTTGTGAGATAGTGCGATCATAATAAATTGTATAGTGATCATTCTCCGTTACAGATCAATTTTTTTTTAAACTTTCAGAACGTGCCGCCGATTATATTTAGCGATATAAAGTCACATTATATTACAAAAACATTCTAATTAATATATCTGTACCAACCCATCGGGTTGTTCTGGTGGTGAACGCGTCTTCCCAAATCAGCTGATTTGGAAGTCGAGAGTTCCAGCGTTCAAGTCCTAGTAAAGCCAGCTATTTTTACACGGATTTGAATACTAGATCTTCGATACCGGTGTTCTCTGGTGGTCGGGTTTCAATTAACCACACATCTCAGGTATAGTTGAACTGAGAATGTACAAGACTACACTTCATTTACACTCATACATATCATCCTCATTCATCCTCTGAAGTATTATCTGAAAGGTAATCACCAGAGGCTAAACAGGAAAAAGAAAGAAGTATATCTGTACCGATTCGGGTTTAAACTTACGTCAGCCATGAGGTCAAATGCTACTATACAGTGAAAATTATTACTTATTTATATAGATGTTGAACTTTTTTCTAATTTTTAGAACTTAGCTTTTTTCAATCGACGTTAAAACTTTTTTCAATCTGATTTTCTTCCTGATGGATATATGTATATATATATATAAATATAATTTATTTTTCTTCGAATAAAATTATATCAAAAAATAAAATTAATTTACAGGCTAAATTTAAAAAAACGAAGTTTCGCATAAGTAATCTGTATAAATTTCGATTAACTTTTATAATAAGACGTTTACATCGGGTTATATAAAATAACTATTCATTAAGAATGCCAAGTTATAAAAAAAGCAACTAGAAATAGAAAAAAAAACATCCTTATTTGTTGTTATTATTCTACAATAATATAATAATTGAGTTATCTCGACAAAAATGGTTTAACGACCGGTGATCGTATGGGGGAAATGTTAACGGGGGATTGCGGTTGAATTATTATTATTTATAAATTTGCAAACATTTCGGACAGCAAAGTATCTTATTTAATAAAATTAATACTAAAACATTATTATTGTTTACAGGCGTTACCTGGATGATCCCTCATTTCATAACTAATGGTGCGAATAAACAAATAGACTTTTTTTCTAAAAAAATTTCAAATTCCTCCCGAGAAAAGTAAATTCAAAACTGATAACGATAAAAATAAAGGTCATTAACATCCTGGACATTAAATTTTCTACGGAAAATTAATCTACGAAAAGTAGTATATATTAAAAAAGTAGTGTATATTAAAACCCGACTAGAAAAGGTTAAGTAATCCCCAACGGTTCTGACATTTCGAACTTTCCCTGGTAGAATGGATTATAGATAGTTCCGATGAAATTTAGGTCGATTCTATCGCACAATTCACATTCCATTTGGCATCCACAGATTTGCTGCTTTCGATATACTATTAATCGACTGATTTATCATTTACTCTAAATAGGGAATTCTCAACAATACTGTTAGCGTAAAATAATCTAGATAACATATTCGTAATACAAAATCTCACGATTATAATATAAAAATAATAATCGAAAAATGATAGCTTTATCCCAATAACATATAATCGGTAATGATTTTTATTTTTGTTCTTTTTCTATATAAATATATACGTGTTGACACGTTGTATTATTTTTTATTAAAAAAGATGTGTCGATACAACGATTTATAAAATTAAAAACCAAAAGCTACAAAAGAAAATCCAGAGTAAATAAAAAATTTACATGATTACGTTCAACGCGACAGGACATTCATTCGCGTTTCTTTTTTATCGTTTAATTTTAGACCTGCATAAAGACATCGGCAAAGTTGTTTCGCAAATAAACAAGCTTGCTCCGACGCTGAAAAACTGCCTTGTATCTATATAATTTTTCAGTCGATAAATAATACTAGTAATTTAAGTAAAAATTTTCTACGATTATGGAAACCCTTATTAAAAACGATGTACATTTTAAGAGTTTTTTAATTTTTACCGATAGGCTATCACAAAGTTTGTCATAATAACTTATAAATGCTTAACGATGATTTTCACAAAGAGATATACGAATATATAAACAAGTAAAAGAGATTACTTACTCCGTAACGCCCGTAGATTGAATTACTCAAGTTCTTGAAGGTATATTCGACTATGATTTCTGCATACAGGATCTCTAGAATTAATCGGTGCAAACGGCGGTAACGTAGACGTTAATTTTTTTCCTAATCCGGCCGGTAAGATTTCCGCTGTAAAAAACAAAATAATGAATAAATAAAGTAAACAAATAAATTAAACTAAATTAATTTTGTTAAAGCGGTAGCTGCTCGATGAAATCGTTTTCGTTTAGCGCATATAGGACTCAGAAGCGCTTTTCTATCGGCAACAATAACTAAAAGTATTGAAATAGAAATTTCTAACCTTAGAATTTGTACGATTCTTTCACAAGCTATTTGTCGACTAAAATGCTGGAGGAGTTGGATTTTTATTTTTGTAAATAAATTTTCTATCTGATGACGTAATAAAACAGTAATTTTAATAAATAGTTTAGAAAATTACCTCTAACAGCGGAATATAATTATTTAACAAGATTAAAGTTTTTGTACGTACTGCTTTTATTTTTCATTAGAATTTAGTACTTCTGCATAGATCTTAAATAAAATTTAATTTAATTAAAAAAAAAAAAAAAACTAAAGGGAGATCGCAGATGTATCATAATTTATATTATTTCGATTGAAATAATATAAATAAATATAAAAAAATAAATAGAAAATAAATAAATAAAAAAATAAATACATCGGTGATGAAAACGTTTGTAGTGTTAAAGGGTTTAATTTTATATTTTTGCTAAGTTATAATTTTATAAAATACAGTAATGTATAATAAGGGATGCTCAAAACTGTGTAACCTTGAACGGTTGTATGTAGACGAATTGTGGAAGGGGGTTCCCCTTCCTCCCTCACTTCACCATCATACTAGTTGGGTGCAGAGTTGCCAGACCTACAAACACACGTTGCTAAATAGACAGCGGTCAGAAAACATTGTTATTATGTCTTCGCGTTACTAAAACAAATATTAAATTGACGCCTCAAAATGCATCTATTAACAAATTTGAATCGACAGCATATCAACGTTAAATTATTTTTAATTTTTTCTTTAAGTATTTTACATTTTATCTGTTAAATAACTAAATACAAATATGTTTTATATCGATTGTAAGTTTATTTATAAAAAAAATCTCATTTGAAAAATTTATTTAGAAATCATAACATTTACGTACACTTTGATTGTTCACTGAAGCTCTTTACTGTAAACCCTAAAGCGACATTTGTGTGATATGCAAATAGATGTAGTCGACATCAAGAATTAATCGGCCGCTGTACCGCCTGTTAACAAACCTATCATCATTCACTTATGATGTACATTACAGTCGTATATTACATACGAAATGTACCGTGGACCTTTCTAATGTACTTTGAAGTACTACTTTAAATCCTACCTGCATAACGTATGCGGTAATTTACCTACGAGAACACCAGGTAGCGTATATTTATAATTTTTTCTTTACTGTTATTTATGAATTTTTTTTTAATAATCTGTATTCCTGAGCTGTACAATGGCTCTACATAGTAATTACTTTCAGTAAAAGTATTGATGTTCATTATAAAGCAACCGGTTCATCTTCTAAATAGATAAGAAAATGAACATCTGTTTTCTGGTATACCACCTACTGGGATCGTTCGTTTATTTCCCTGAATATCAAAACAAAACCAAAAATTTCTACGTCGAGTATTGCGTAACTTTTTTTTACTTCATTTTTTACGTTGACACATTTAAGGTATAATTCTATCGTCAAAACTTATTTTACTGGTTCTTTTAATTTTCTGTTAGTCTTTATATAATTAGTCGACGCCCTCCCCTTTACTTGATAAAGATATCATAATTGATAAGACGTAATGTCAAATAAAGGAAACGGCGTTGACTAAATGTTATATACAGCCTAGCAGCAATTTATAAAAGTACCGGTACAATAAATTTTAACGATGAAGTAATTCCGAAACGCGTCAAAATATGATAAAAGAAAATATATTAATTATTATTATCTTAATAATTAATAAACACAAAATTTAGCATTTTTTTTCAAAATACTTATCCCGAAATTTGATACGCTTAGTACAACCCCTTTTTAACTTTTAAAAAATCTGATGTGGACACCACATAACTTCCTTCCCACTGTTAAATTCCATACACGCATTTTTAAAAGTACATAAAAGTTTCCTAGTATTTCATTAATAACTTCTGATTTTTTTTATCGTTATTGAATTACTATTTATAGCATAAGTTTTTTTACAATCAGAGGTTTATAATTAGTAATAAATCAATATATTTAAATTAAAAAAGTTAAAAAAAAATGAAGTCGGATTCGAATAGATGTGCCTTCTCGTTGTAAGACCAAATATTTCATTAATTAAAATATTATTTGACTGTAACTCTACAGCCGATGAAAATAAATACCGTTTATGATATATCGTTGAAAAGCTCTCGATGAGATCTTATTACTGCATTTAAGAAAAGTCCAAAATCCAATTTGTTTTTTTTTTTATTTTGGGCTTTTTTAGACGCTTCTGTTCCAGTCGATTGCAATCAAAAGAAGAGGTACAAAACTAGATGTAAAAACAGTCCTAAATCCAAAATTTCAACAGTCTACGGCTAATCGTTTTTCAATTACGCGACATTTAAAAGTGTGTACGTACAGATGTCACGCCGAAATTATTCAAAATAGATCAGGGATTGTCAAAATGGATATTTCCATATATTCATTGAAATCTGAAAACCGAAATTTTTTTCGATCGCAATACTTTTTAAGGAAGTAAAAATCTTTGTACAATGAAATTTTTCTAATTTGTAAAACAAGTTGTTATCTTTGTTTTTCATTATTAAATTTAAAAGTTCGTCCGATAAGGCCGTTCTCAGGTTTTCTTAAAATTTGGCTAAAAAACTTCTATATACGTGGCACCGATCATAATTTTTTCAAAATTTGTTAAGAGGTGGGGTATCATGAAAAAACGATTTATTTTTTTTGAAGGCATTTTACAGAAAACAATATTATAGAAAATTTGCTACCCGTAATGCATATATAAATAATCAAGAAAAAAATTCCAAAAACAAACCCCGCCCTAAAAATATTTATTTTATTTTATTTTACTCTATCTCCCTTCGGTTAAAATATTTTTCAAAAATTTTGTTTAAATTTTGTACTTCATGGAGCGAGACAAATTATAGAAACCCATAAAAATCTTTAAAACCGTTCCAGAAAGAATACTGTAACTTTCAGGATAAGGCATCGGTCAACCGATTTAACTTTTGACGAAAAATAGAATTTTAACTCCTTTTTTGAGGCGCTTCATGGGTTGTAACAAATATTTTAAACGGTTAACATCCTTTGTGCGATACATCATTTTAAAGGACACTATAAGACAAGAAAAGAGGTATAAATAAAAATTTAGTATTATGTGTGTTCCGAGATGGCGGTGGGATAAATATTGAATTTTGGAAATTAGTAAATTTCAAATAATAAAATTAAATAAAAAGAAATTAAATAAAAAGAAATTAAATTAAAACGAATTAAATTTAATCTATTTAGATTAAATTAGCCCGGTTAAAAATCGGCAGCGTATGAAAAAACGCCATCATACCTAATTGGGATTCGAACCCGGAACCACCAAATTAAATGCGCTACCTACTCAGCCATAGAGGTCGTAAATAATTAATTCATTTATTTTATTTATTAAACTATTATAATTTACGGTTTTTTTTCAGGATATCTTTGGTGGAACCGTCTGATTTTATAAAAATGGTAACTTTCATTCATTACCGTTTGTAGCCGTCATCTCCAGTCATAATAATAGGTAATTTTTTTACAACTATGTATTACTAACGGTATATTCTATAGATATAATTATTTTCTTATACGATAAATAATAAAGAAACCAAAATTAAAAAATATATATATAAGGGTCGTCTAATTATTATTAAAGACAAATTTCTCTGAAGCTTAAAAAAATGTTTAATCGATGTGACATTTTGTTCACTTTTCTACTTTAATGTACTCGTACTTGTCCCGATCTTTAAATCAGCTTATTTATGACTGTTGCAAAAAAGTCTTTGTCTTGCAACTTCAGTAACAATGCAAAATTCTCAACATTAATCTTTTTCGTGCATTAGGAAATTTATTCATATTCATGATATGTAGTTAGTGCATTTCTATAACGGGAATCATAAAGAAAAATTGTCCTCATATTCATTAGAAAATAAAAAAAGGAATTTTCTAGAATTTGATATTCATGAATATGTTCCACTAACTTATGTGAACTTTTAAAATTATTCAAATATAACACACATAACTTGTTATTCAGCTATTAATGTTAACAACTTATAAAAGTATATATTTCTCAGATAATTTTATTTTAAAATTTGATTTTTTAATGTTAGTTTTTTAATGTTAATTTTTTTTTTTAAACAGAGAATATTCCATCTTGTATTTGAAAAAGAAGGGATTAAAAGTAGGATAATTATCATGAAAAATATTACAATTGGCAATGAAAATTGCCAGAGTGAAAAAAGTGGGAAGTGTAATATTCTCCAAGAAAAAATGGTTATAAAATCTGTTGAATGGGTGTGAAGAGTGGATATTGTAAACTGAACTATACATACCTCCGAAAATTTGGATATAAAAAAAAATATTTAAATAAAAGTCTGGATCTTAACATTTCATCAAACCAACATTAATAACCCTAACATTTCATGTATTATTATGCAGAACAAACAGGATAAATAAATGAAGAAAGTAAAACTTAGAATATCAAAATAATATTTTTATTAAGTTAACAAGTTATAAATAATTCTTTTTTTTTCAATTATTTAATTATTTTCCCCCTTCGATACTTAATTTTATTCTTTATTTAATTAATGTAGGAAGTTATATTTTCATAGCTTTTAGAGCTTGACCCAAATCTTCAAGGAGATCAGGTATTGATTCTAGACCAACAGATAAACGAATAAGATTTTCCATGATTCCAAGTTCAGATCTTTCATTGGCAGGAACTGATGCATGAGTCATAAGTATGCTGAAAAATATAATTAAATCTAAAAATATACATATAAAATACATGTAAGCTAAAAATATAATCTGAATCAACATAAGACATATGTATTTATAATTAAAATATGTTTATATAATATCCTTCCTCATACTGAATAAAATAAAAATCACAATTCTATTTTTGCAACATATCTAAATTCTATTGTGGGAGACATATTATGAGGCGTGTTTTTAGAATAAGGTCCATTTAGAATTCACTGTCTGCATATGCTACATAAACAGATTGCACAGCTCAGTTCAATCAATAGTTAGCTGTTAGCAACAATATTAAACAGCAATTAAGTAATGTTGTTGTTAGTTGTTTATATTTACCAATTTATAATTGCTACAATTTGTGATCCCGCTGAGTATGAAGTACAAGGAGTAATCTGATTTTTAATGGTAAAAATAATTCTGCAGCTGCAATTCACAGGCATATTTGTAATGTTAATGTGCCAAATATTATGAATGATTTTAATGCAAGACAATGATGTTCATTTCAAGAAGGGCAATCAAACATTCATGATAAAGAATGTAGTGGTCGGTTTTTGGTGATAGTGGATGATTTGATTAAAAAAATTGTAAAAACTAGTGCATCACACCTATCTTTGATGATTCACCATCTTTGATTTATGAAGTTTTGACTGAAAAAATAGGTGGCAAAGTTGTTAACTGACACGCGTGTGTGCGCACACACACAAAGAAAAACATATTGCTGTAGCCCATTAATTTTTAGGAGCATTATAAAATTGAAAGTGATGAATTACTTGATCACATTCTTACCAGAGATGAAACCTAGATTTCTTACTCAAACATCAAGACAAAGCACCAGTCAATATGATGGCAGCAATTCATTAACTTCTAAACTGAAGTTCAAACAAGAACAACCAGTAAACAAACTTACGGCTACAGTACAGTTTTTTTGGGGGAAAAGAGGGTGTCTTGCTTGTGAAATTTCAAGATTGCAGAACTACTGTGAATGCAGGTACGTATTGCAAAACATTAAAAAATCTTATAAGAACTATGAAATAAAACAACATGGTATGCTATTCCACAGGATTTTGTTTTGTATCATCAGCCCGACCACAAAAGGGAAATCAGACAGTTAGGTGGTTGGAAAAATCATCAATAATCTACCCTATAGTCCTGACTTAGCTCACAGCAACTATATTTTTCTTTTCTTCCCCTTAAAGACTGAAAAATGGCGTTATTGCATAGTTTAAGTTACTGGTGGCAGAATTTCTTGAAGAAACCTAGTGAAATTTTTTGAAAAATGTGTTGAAGTTGAAAATAGCTATATAGAAAATTATTAAGTAAATGCACTTACTTACTATCATATGTATACTTACTATCATTGTGAATTAGTTTGAACAATATTGTATTTTTACAATGAAACTGTTAGTTACAACTTGAATAGAGAATTTTTTTATTAAGACAGTGATACAATAACTGTGATACTATTAAGAGTAAAATATAATCTCTAACACCATTTACAAACAATTTATATATTATATTATTTGTTTATTACATTGTTATTTTTGTCGTATTTATTGAATTTGTTCATCAGCATTTGTTAATTTCCTACTGGAATCTGTGTCACAGCAACATGTAACTTGAAAAAGGGATTGAAATGAAGCCATTTTTGAAAGGTAATAGAATTATCACAAAACAATATGTTTTAACAATCTTGTTCCTGATCATTTTGTTTCAAGAAGTTACTATGGAAAGTTAGTAGGTTCAATACAATTGAAAGTGCTAAAAACAAAAAAAAAACATAAGTCAAACTTCTCTAGATGATAAAAAAAGTGGAATTTTTTGTTAGTTTTTTGAAAAATCCTAAATGGCCTATCAGAAATATTAGTAATAAGTATGAAATATGTCATGTCTATAAGAAATATTTAAAATTACAAATTCCGTTTTTTTAAATGTTTAGTTTTTTTTTTTTTAAATGGGAAGAAAATTGTTTCTGTTTTCAAGTTCACTATAATAGGTTGTTATTATTATATCAAGGGAACTTAACATTTAATTTTTAATGAAATTCATAGTTATAAGCAAATATTTTTAGAAAGGGTGGGTTTTGTTGTGAATTCAGGTTACAGTGTAAGTTTTACTGTATTTTATTTACTTTTAAGACATTCCTTGTAGAAATTCTAAGAATAATAGTAAGGTAACTCAACATAGATGAAAATGTTTTCTTTAGAGTAATTTGATTATTATGATTTTACTTTTTTTCTTTTTTTTTGTCTTCAGTCATTTGACTGGTTTGATGCAGCTCTCCAAGATTCCCTATCTAGTGCTAGTCGTTTCATTTTAGTATACCCTCTACATCCTACATCCCTAACAATTTGTTTTACATATTCCAAACGTGGCCTGCCAACACAATTTTTTCCTTCTACCTATCCTTCCAATATTAAAGCGACTATTCCAGGATGCCTTAGTATGTGGCCTATAAGTCTGTCTCTTCTTTTAACTATATTTTTCCAAATGCTTCTTTCTTCATCTATTTGCCGCAATACCTCTTCATTTGTCACTTTATCCACCCATCTGATTTTTAACATTCTCCTATAGCACCACATTTCAAAAGCTTCTAATCTTTTCTTCTCAGATACTCCAATTGTCCAAGTTTCACTTCCATATAAAGCGACACTCCAAACATATACTTTCAAAAATCTTTTCCTGACATTTAAATTAATTTTTGATGTGAACAAATTATATTTCTTACTGAAGGCTCGTTGAGCTTGTGCTATTCGGCATTTTATATTGCTCCTGCTTTGTCCATCTTTAGTAATTCTACTTCCCAAATAACAAAATTCTTCTACCTCCATAATCTTTTCTCCTCCTATTTTCACATTCAGGTGTCCATCTTTGTTATTTCTACTACATTTCATTACTTTTGTTTTGTTCTTGTTTATTTTCATGTGATAGTTCTTGCGTAGGAATTCTTCTATGCCATTCATTGTTTCTTCTAAATCCTTTTTACTCTCGGCTAGAATTACTATATCATCAGCAAATCGTAGCATCTTTATCTTTTCACCTTGTACTGTTACTCCGAATCTAAATTGTTCTTTAACATCATTAACTGCTAGTTCCATGTAAAGATTAAAAGGTAACGGAGATAGGGAACATCCTTGTCGGACTCCCTTTCTTATTACGGTTTCTTTCTTATGTTCTTCAATTATTACTGTTGCTGTTTGGTTCTTGTACATGTTACCAATTGTTCTTCTATCTCTGTATTTGAACCCTAATTTTTTTTAAATGCTGAACATTTTATTCCAATCTACGTTATCGAATGCCTTTTCTAGGTCTATAAACGCCAAGTATGTTGGTTTGTTTTTCTTTAATCTTCCTTTTACTATTAATCTGAGGCCTAAAATTGCTTCCCTTGTACCTATACTTTTCCTGAAACCAAATTGGTCTTCTCCTAACATTTCTTCCATTCTCCTCTCAATTCTTCTGTATAGAATTCTAGTTAAGATTTTTGATGCATGACTAGTTAAACTAATTGTTCTGTGTTCTTCACATTTATCTGCCCCTGCTTTCTTTGGTAACATGACTATAACACTTTTTTTGTATTCTGACGGAAATTCCCCTTTTTCATAAATATTACACACCAGTTTGTATAATCTATCAATCGCTTCCTCACTTGCACTGTGCAGTAATTCTACAGGTATTCCGTCTATTCCAGGAGCCTTTCTGCCATTTAAATCTTTTAATGCTCTCTTAAATTCAGATCTCAGTATTGTTTCTACCATTTCATCATCCTCAACTTCCTCTTCTTCCTCTATAACACCATTTTCTAATTCATTTCCTCCATATAACTCTTCAATATATTCCACCCATCTATCGACTTTACCTTTCGTATAATATATTGGTGTACCATCTTTGTTTAACACATTATTAATTTTAATTTATGTAACCCAAAATTTTCCTTAACTTTCCTGTATGCTCCGTCTATTTTACCAATGTTCATTTCTCTTTCCACTTCTGAACACTTTTCTTTAATCCACTCTTCGTTCGCCAGTTTGCACTTCCCGTTTATAGCATTTCTTAATTGCCGATAGTTCCTTTTACTTTCTTCATCACTAGCATTCTTATATTTTCTACGTTCATCCATCAGCTGCAATCGTTTGAAACCCAAGGTTTTCTACTAGTTCTCTTTATTCCGCCTAAGTTTGCTTCTGCTGATTTAAGAATTTCCTTTTTAACATTCTCCCATTCTTCTTCTACATTTTCTACCTTATCTTTTTTACTCAGACCTCTTGCGATGTCCTCCTCAAAAATCTTCTTTACCTCCTCTTCCTCAAGCTTCTCTAAATTCCACCAATTCATCTGACACCTTTTCTTCAGGTTTTTAAACCCCAATCTACATTTCATTATCACCAAATTATGGTCACTATCAATGTCTGCTCCAGGGTAAGTTTTGCAGTCAACGAGTTGATTTCTAAATCTTTGCTTAACCATGATATAATCTATCTGATACCTGGCAGTATCGCCTGGCTTTTTCCAAGTGTATATTCTTCTATTATGATTTTTAAATTGGGTGTTGGCAATTACTAAATTATACTTCGTGCAAAACTCTACAAGTCGGTCCCCTCTTTCATTCCTTTTGACCAGCCCATATTCACCCACTATATTTTGTTCCTTGCCTTTTCCAATGCTTGCATTCCAATCTCCAACCTCCAACTATTATTAAATTTTCATCTTCTTTTACGTGCTTAATTGTTCATCAGTCTCTTCGTATATACACTCTACCTCATCATCATCATGGGCGCTTGTAGGCATATAGAAGTTAACAATCGTTGTCGGTTTAGGTTTTGATTTTATCCTTATTACATTGATTCTATCGCTATGCGTTTTGAAATACACTACTCTCTTCCCTATCTTCTTGTTCATTATGAAACCTACTCCTGCCCATTATTTGAAGCTGAGTTAATTATTCTAAAAATCACCTGACCAAAAGTCGCCTTCCTCTTCCCACCGAACCTCACTAATTCCTACTACATCCACATTTATCCTATCCATTTCCCTTTTTAAATTTTCTAGCCTACCAACCTTTTTTAAACTTCTAACATTCCACGCTCCGACTCGTAGAATGTTATTTTTTAATTTTCTGGTGTCCCCTTCCTTAGTAGTCCCCACCAGGAGATCCGAACGGGGGACTAGTTTACCTCCGGAATATTTTACCAAGAAAATTCAAAATGTTCATATTTAATAGTGTTAAAATTTAAACAACTATCTTAACAAATTAATTAAATAATGTTATGTAATTCAGAGAAGACTACATCACCTGTAAATTAAATCAATTAATCATTAATTAGTGAGACAAATACTTACGGAATTTCTGCCAAACTTTTATGACACCCAAGACTTTCAGCAAGAGAGAAAATGTTGAGCGATTGCAAGAATTTCTTACTCTCATTTAAACCATATTTATGGTAAAATGAAACCATGCTGCTGTATCCAGACCACTGACGTAATGCTAATTTATGGTGTGGATGTGAAGGTAGACCTGAAAATTATTTAAACATGATACCAATTTTAAAAATTTAATAAAGAAGACTACAGCTCCTTTGTCAATTTCCTAATGGACTATACAATGAAATTTAGTTAATTCAGAGTAGATAATGTAAACACAATCAAATCATTTTTGTAAAATCAAATGAGACAATGTACCCAATGTATCAGATCTAAAGAAAGTAGCTTCTGAATCGAGCTAATGAAGATGAAAACTGTATAAATATCATTACTGGAGATGAAACTCAGATCTATGGGTATAATGTTGAAACAAAATCTCTATCATTATAAGGGTCCCCATAACTGAAAAAAGTAAGACAAATGATAACAAACATTAAAATCATGCTGATAGTTTTATTTGACTGAGGGCATTCTTCACAATGTATTTCTTTCAGAGGGCAGAATAATCACACACAAATCACTATTAACTAGCATACAAATTACTATTAATTAGTCAGTTTTTTCTTTTTTTGGAAAACATGAGACAACAGTCATTTCATAATATCCTTCTTTCTACATAATCTAATTTTCTGCTTACCTTACCCTAAATTAATTGGAATATATTTTTGATTAAAAAGTTCAGGAATTTTACAGAAAAAAATTTTATATGGATAAAATGTTTTCATCTGGAACCTTGTCCATCAGAATAATGTTAGTTGAATAACTACCAAATAAATTTATAATGACATTCAATATATTTGTAGTTCTTAATCACTTTTTATCTGAAAAAGACCTTTGTTTTAACATAAAAATCCAAGTGCCTCCTATTAAAAACCGAAATCATTCAACAAAATTACTTATTGTTCCATCAAAGTATATGATAGATTTAAACATGTTACTACATACCTGGATGTAGAACTTTTTCAATATCCTGATGCGCTTCTAAATATTTAGCGACTGCAAGACCGTTTCTCATATGCTCATCCATTCTTAAGTGCAAAGTTTTGATACTACGATTAACAAGGAAACAGTCGATGGGAGATGGAATTATTCCTGTACCTAAAACAGGAAATTAATGTTTATAAATAATATTAGCCATAATCTACATTACAATAATAATAAAAATCTATTATCAATTCATTAAATAATTTTTAAGGATAAAGGAAAACCACCTATTTGAATATTGCAACTAATGTTCATTTTTATTATTTACATTAATATTAAATAATCTTTAATTGCCCCTAAATTCTATAAACATAGTTTTAGAATTATTTAGTTTTTAATAGAAAAAGAAATTTCAGTATAATGGAAGGAGAAAATAATGTATATGCATGAATGTATTAGATGTGGATGGAGGAAATCCAATTACATCCTGTCATGGAATCAGAGAAGATATATAATTTAGCATGTTTGGGTAATGAGCTAGCAGAAAATAAGAATATAAGAGAGCAAGAGATTTTTATCAGGTTACTAGAGGATTAACAGGAGTAAAGAAAAATAAACAAAGCAAACATATACCTCACATGGATTCTGGCATGCTTAGGTAACTTAGGAGGAAAATGATCTGCTGATTGTCGAGATGAAATTTATTAGAAAATCAAGTTAGAGCAAGACAAAAAGAGATCATGTGAGCAATGTAAAAGTAAGAGCTCTTATAAATACAGGAAGTATGATTGACAATATACTGAGAATAATATTAGGATAGCTCGGTATTTTAAAATAATGAGGAAAGAAAAAACAAGGAAAAAATCAAACAAAAGATGGTACACATAAATGTGTAGTTTACAAAATTAAGTGCTAGATGTGTAGAACTTGGCAGGGGACTACTACAAGATAAGTCTACTACAAGTGCTTTCTTGTAGTCTTTATTTTTGGCAGATTTTGAGAAGTTTCTGATCAGTCAGAGTATAAGAGGCATATTCATTTCCCAGACAGCTATTTTGATTGAAGCATTTATTGACTCATTCTTTAACAGCACTGATGCATTTATTGTTAATAATTACATTTAGATGTCTAAACTAAGCTGTCCTCCCCTTCACTGCAATTAACGGTATACCAACAGAACTTCATTTACCCCAGGTATAACTACTGCTCATCTCGGAATTTAAACTTTATAAACTATAATGAGTAATTCTTATTAGAAAATATTATTGCTAATGAAACCGAACATACAAATTTATTTTTGTAACACATAATATTGCAATAGTTCTTGGAATATACAAAATTTCTTTGATAATCTTCTTGAGTCAAGGAGAAAAAAGCTTTTACTACATTTTGTAGTGATATTTTTATAATTGCAAATAATAATTACAGTTTGCCATTTTATTTTTATTTATAAATAAATAAATATACAATATATACTATATTACCTAGAAAAGCATGGATGGAATAAAAGTATGGTAATTTATATTTAAAGATTTTATTATTGTTCTGGAAGTATATAACTGATAAATCTTCACTTTCTAGATTCTAGTTTGAGAGATTCTGAGAGAGAGATATAGGTAGAATGTAATGAAATTGTAACAATGAATAAATGTGATTCCATTTTACTATAATTAATTATAATTTTTGAGTTCTTAAATGATAAATTAACCTGGAAAATATATAATTTTACTTGAAATTATCATGTAATTGTAGTAAAAAATCTGGTTATGTAAAATATATAATAAAAAATAAATATATAAAATAAAATAGTACCCTGTGTACTATTATAAATGCATTTAAGCATATTGACTGACGCACATATGGCTGTTTTAACTGAATTGTTTATTGATTCGATTATTAAAAGTAATGACACTTACTTATTTATTTGAAGTGTTCATAGAGTCGCTCTTCAATAGCAATAAAAATTATCATTTATAATTACATTTGATGTATCAGGTTACAATGCCAGTCTATCGTGGAAGAAAAAGTTAAAATATAGGAAAAATAAATAAAAATATGTGATAAATATGTAGGCAAATACTTCATTTATCATTACTGTATTATTGCTGGAAGGGTAAAACAACAAGGATCATGTATACCCTGATTGAGGAGATAAACCATGGAAAGTTCATTTGTATAATTTACTCTGAAATAAGAAAATATGAAGAATTTAATTCAATATTAACTGCTACTTTTCACAAATTACTCACATTTATCAAAAAAATCTTTATTAAGTAATTGTTTCACGTGAATTTTTTCCATTCTTCTTGTGATTTAATTAAATTAACCAGAAATACACTTCAGTTTAGTTAAAAAAGATATTATAGATAAGTAATAAAGATAAGTAATAAAAGATATTATGTAAATATAGTATAAAAAAATAATTAAAACGCACTATGTCTGACAGACTGTGCAACAATGGAATCACAGATCGCTTCAAATACTGGCAACTGACTTGAGCAATTATCTTCTCTACACACAGAGCCAGAAAACCATTGGCTGGTGCTGATCACTGTATGTCTTGGTAAACTTGTCAACTATTCCGTTATATGGAATTTATTCAAGATCATCCAATTGAACACTCCTACTTCTTTTATTATAAATATCTGTACAGATTTTATTAAACTTTCGGTAGCCACAATCTGTCTTTTACAGTACATCACTTTTTACTGCTATACAGGCTCATAAACTGCAAAATATTTATTGTGAATTTTGCCAACCCTTTGTGCTGAAAAAAATGAACATACTGGATTTCACAACTGACAAAACCATTTACTATAAACATCATTATTTATAAGTGGAAAGCAAACCACAACAAATGGCAAAATTTTATGGCTGCAAACTATCTGTTAAACCAGCAGAAACTATAGTACATAAAACATCTTATTTAGTAAATTAATCACTTTTAATTAGCAACAATTCCTTACTTTTTGCTGTACACCTCACAGTTACCATTATTAGAAAACTTTGATATCAAAATGGCTATGATTAAAAAAAATATACTTACTGTTTTGATTGTATTTTAAACGATTAAACAATTCATCGTCATTCAATGTCAATGCACCCATAATTACATCAGCATGGCCATTCAAGTATTTGGTGGCAGAATACATAGCAATATCAGCACCAAGCTCAAGAGGTCTCTAAAAATAATTAAAAAACACACATAAAATAAAATGATTTAAACCATCTTTTTTTATTATAAAATATGAAGCTTGTTCAGAAAGTTCTTGGTCTGTCACAGAGATGGCACAAGATCAAATGATTATGATTTTTATCAATAATGATACTTAAAATGGCATGCTGTTAACAAGTACTTTGTTATAAAGGTTTAACCCTGATGAATAAACATCTCCATTATTTATTATACGGTGTTTTGGGTATGAAAACCTTTCTGCTTGATGAGTGCCACATTTGTTAATAGTCAGCCAAAGATGCATTTGTCAAATGCAAATATTTCTCAAATGTATTTAGACTTATTTAAACATGATAACATTGAGTTTCTTAGACATTTTATAACAATAGATGAAACAGGGATTCACTATTATAAACTGAGACCAATCAGTGGGTGGGAGCAGATGAAGGTATGCCAAAGAAAGTGAAAACAGTTTTATCTGCAGAGAAGTTCATTTCGATGGGTTTTTTTTTTATTCTTGGGGTGTAGTGCATATAGACTACTGGAAAAAGGCAGGAATATCACTGGGAGGTTTTACACTTCACTACTGGTCCAATTGAAGTTTGCTTTTCAGGCTAAACATCCTCATGTGGCTAAAAAGAAAGTACTCTTTGACCATGATAATGAGTTTGCACACATGTTTCAGTTTGTTGCTACAAAACTACATGACCTATTCTTCAAAGTGCTTCCATGTATACTGTAATTGGCTTCTTTCCATACTTGAAGAAGTAGCTCACTGGATAAAGATTCACTTCAAATGATAAGATCAAAGCTGAGACATCCACCCATTTTGCAGATTTGGACAAATCCTAAGGTATTAAATCAAGAGTTTAAAAAATTTGCAAAGTCACTGGTCTAAATGAATCAAATTGCAAGGTGACTATGTTGAAAAATTTTTAAATTTCTAAAAAACTTTGTGTTATCTTTTTCAGGCGGAAAACTTTCTTAACGCCCCTCATAACAGTATACAAAAAAAAGTCTGTTTAAAAATTCTGTAAATTTAAATTCCTCTTTCGATAGAGACAGTGACCACAGTATATTAATTTATGATTTAAAGGGATTAATTAGCATTTCAATTGAATTAACGTTATCATTTATTTGAGTGACACAAAAAGCATGTAAGACAAAAAATGTAAATCATAATTGCTTTCTTTAAGTTTTTCAAACCTGTAGCTGCAAGGTGATGCAGTTATTTATAAGCCATTATAAAATTCCAGTAAAATTTACATAGGTCAAAAACAATAAATAATTGCATAATACAAATATTTCAGATAATCAATTATTCCTCTAATATGCATTGATAATTCATTCATAAAGACACAGTCATTGTATATCTATTTATATAGATTAACAAAATTAAGTTTGTTTAAAGATATCACTGTAGATCTCAGTCACTGTTAAATGTTGAGAGAGGAAAAAGTAACACATTCTAAGATACTTTTTTCCTCTATGGATGTCAATTCCAAGTGTGAAAATGTTTTATACTCTTGGTACTCTTTTTATGTAGATTTCATAAGAAATCATGTGTACCATGATTTGACTTCCAGAAAATTTTTATATATCTTCACGTTTCACATCCCCCAGACCCCAAAATCACTGTCAGTTCAAAAGTTTAAAACACACACACACACATATATATATATATATATATATATATTTTCACTTACTTGTAGACATGATTATTGCCGTAATCACTTTCAAATTGATACATAAAATATAATGACTCAAAATCTTGGTCAATATTTTGTATCCCCTACTCAGGCCTAGGCCGTGGTATGTGACAATTTGTCTAACCGTACGGCTCTATTTAAGGATGCGCAACTAGTCGAGGAAAAATACGTTACCAAGGGAAACCCGCAGGGTTCCGTTCTCGGTCCTCTGCTGTGGAACCTGCTATTCGACGGATTTCTGGGATTGACATTTCCAGAAGGGGTCACGACCCAGGCTTTCGCCGATAACTGACTCCTTTTAGTTCGTAGTAATTCACGACCGCAACTAGAAGACCGGGCGCAGGCGGCCTTGTAAACCGCAGAGGGCTGGATGGACATTCAAAATATAAAGATTTCTGTGCCCAAGACGAAGTTTATCCTTCTCAAGGGTGCAGACAAATTATCGTACAATCGTAACCCCCACATTAAATATAAAGGCTGTGTAATCAGCAGATTTAGAGTTCATAAGTAACTAGATGTTTAATTTGATGAAAAGTTGCTGTTTAGCAGCCACATTAGGCAAGTAGCGGCAGATGCCGTTTCAGTGATGCACAAACTTAGGGGGATTGCTCGGAAAGACTACGGGTTGTTGGGCCGTCAAATGTACATGGTGCACAAAAGTATCTTCAAAAGCACGAACTCTTACGCGGCGCCCGTTTGAGCACAAGTTGGATATGAATTAAAAATTTAAGGAGTGCCCAGCGCAGAGCTTTAATTGTATGCACTGGTATTTTTAAAACAACCTCCTACGTGGCTACCACCGTATTGGGAAAGGCTCTCCCAATCGATTTAGTGGTGAAAGTTCGGGCAGACATGTGGAGATTGCGAAGAGGCCGGGAGGCCGAGGTGTTTGGGATGCGGTTTCGAGCTGGGCCAGTACCGAAGCGATCACAATGCACCGGATCTAAATTTCGTTCAGTTGCCCATCTCCCGCCTGCGGAAGAGGCTGCAGAGGCTCGCGATTGAAGCATGGCAGCTGGATTAAGCTTGGCACCACAATTAAGGGAAGATGCTTTTATAAGTTTATAGAAGATCTGGGTGGATGGTATGACTTGAGCTCATTTTTAAGGGCAACGGGTGCTCAGGTGCTCACCAACCACGCTACCAATATCTGTTTTGGTTCCGCCTGGCAACTGATGAGCTGTGCGTCTGCAAGGAGGTCCAGTCAAATGAACACCTGATGTTTGACTGTCCTGCTCTAGGGGGGCCAGAGACTGGGCCACCCTGCAACTTAGAGGTCATGGGGAAAATTGGCCACTCACAAGCGGCGAGTCAATCTGGCGAGAGCCGCATTTTCTGACCATGTGGGAGATCCTAGATGAAGTTGCTTTATTCAACCAGCAACTGTAGTTTGCTTAAGGGAAAACTCTTACTTTATTGCAGTGGAAAGCTAACCCTTACTATGGCTAACCACCAGCCAATTATTATGGCTCCAAGCGCTGTAAAATGGCGGACAGGTACTTTCTGACATTCAGCGACCTAGGCGTGGCAGTGAATTGCTGCCTTGACAAAATAAATTTTACTATGGATGTCATACGTATTTTTAGTAGTTGACAGAGAGTGCCTACCCCTTTTAGCAAATATATGACAAGTGAGCAGTTGAGACACATAAGCCGGTGGTGTATGGCACTATGCTTAGTCCGCTCAGGCTGTCAGGTAAGCTCTAGGAGCTATATTAGAATACTGGTCACTAAACTGTTCAAGGCTCAGTTGCCGTTTGTGGCACAGACATTCAATCTTATGTTTTAGGGCGACCAAATGGGGTGATGGTGTGAGAAATGTCAAGCTAACCAATTTTATCTCCTACTTAGCACTGGTGAAATCTACCTCTACCTTGCTGAAAGGGATTTTTTTTATTTCTTATCTGTATGTTGCAATCTGTTCAGCTAGTGAACAATAAGCAACCCCTTCCCCATGGCCGAATGAGATGAGGATAATATGTATGGTATGTAAATGAGGTGTAGTCTTGTACAGACACAAGTGTGAGGCATATGTTTAATTAAACCCCTGCCACCAAAGTACACCAGTATGGTCCACAGTATTCAAACCAACTAACAGTGTTCAAAAGCAACTAACCTTTATTAGGATTTAAATCTCAAACCTTTGAAAATCAGCTGTTAAACAACTGATTTGCAATGACAAATTTACCACTAGACCAGCCTTTGTACTATTGTGAATAGCAACTTTTAAACCAATGATTAAGGTTATGTTTCTTTGTTTATAGTAAAACAAAACAAGTCTTTTTCATTTAAATTAAATTTTACTTCAGTAAATATATTCCTAATTTATATAGAGACTTCTTATGACTTCTCTTAATTAATAGAAACTTCTTAGTA
This sequence comes from Lycorma delicatula, assembly GCF_047948215.1. Lineage (NCBI taxonomy): Eukaryota > Metazoa > Arthropoda > Insecta > Hemiptera > Fulgoridae > Lycorma > Lycorma delicatula. The sequence goes on along the minus strand of NC_134461.1, from coordinate 62,737,529 downwards.
TATTTCATGGAAATTGCCTTCTTTCAGAAAGTCCTTCAGATTAACAAAAAATAAAAATAAACAATTTATGTGCATAAACATAATAGTATATTTACACCATTTAAATTTTTTAAACAATTTTTTAAAAGACTAAAATTGTTAGTAGGCATGCATAAGTTGCAAAAATAAATTATTTTACACACCATTTGCTTGAGAAAAATTTGAATGTAAATGGGTTAAAAATACTTGTTTGTATTAAGGAAGAAATGCCCTGTCAGCCAACTTAATTTTTATGTATTTGACTATGTTCATTTCTTACTGATACAAATAAAGCTTATTTCCAATAAAAGTTTTTATACATTCAAATTTCATAATAAAAATGTATTTCAAAAATGTTTAAAAGCTATATCATATAAACAAATTAATATTAATCATACCTGGAAGTAAGAAGTTAAAAATGTATTATCTAGAACAATGATTACATCTTTCTGTTTCTTTTTTGACAATTTACTAATCATTTCAACATCCCATACTCTTAATGTTGGATTTGTGGGGCTTTCTAACCAGATCAACTGAAAAAAAAAAAAATCAAAATAAAATTTTATATTAATATTCTGTTATGTACAACTGGAGATCAAGATATAATGAAATATAAAAGAAAGAAATTGAATAAGATTTCCCAGAAAAAGACAGAACCGTTAACAAAAATAAAGCTGTTTATGTAACACATAAAGAAAAATATATCACTAAACTTTCCTACTTAGACCATTGCACATATGTAAGAAAATTATGAAGTCATAAAGGACTCTATAAAAAAAATAATAAGTTAGGAAGTGAAAAGTAACCATTATTATATCCATAGTGAATTAATCACACTTGCATTACATTATCAAACATTAACTTCAGAAGAATTATTTAATGAAACCAAATTGTGAATAAAACTTGTTATTCTGTGGATGATGACAACAAATCTATTTACTATGTATCAACAGAATTTATTTTTAACTCAACATTCAGTTCTTCAGAAGTAAGTTATAGATTTTACTTTAATATTTACATAATTTTTTTGCAGAGTGCATATTCGTTTTTTTTTTCTATTACTCTTATTTACCTTAATGTACTGTACACATGGTGGTGTCCTGTACATATAATCTTGCATGTTTAAACTACGAAACTTAAATATGTAATTAAAACTAATTTTAGATTGCTGTTAAATAGTATTAGAAGAGATGTAAGTATTAGAAAATATTAGATTAGATTATAAGTATTAGAAGAGAAATTTTGTACACACTGTTATTTTAATATTATATTTCAAGTTGTATGTAAAAGGTGTGCCTCCCACACGTAAAATAAAATATAAAAATAGAACAACAAAATATCTTTGTCAGATACTAAATTATACAAAAAATACAGTGTTTTAAAAAGAATGACCCAATCTAGAGCAGATATATATCATAATAAATTGTATTATGATTACAATTAAAAGGCAAATTAAATACTATTAAAAAATATTTAAAATTTCTCTTCCAAGTTATGAATTTTCTATATGCTCTCCATGAACTCTCTATTCTGATGCATGGATAACATGAAGACGAAAGCTGAATTCTTCCACATGTTGTAGACAGTCTTCTGTTACAGAAGTTACTGCAACTGTGATCCTGGTTTTCAGCTGACCCAAATCAGCCGAAATGAAGGTATATAAATAATTTGTTTCACATATTCCAAGAAAATGTCACAAAGTAACATTTATACAACTGAATGTCTGGGGATCTCAGAGACCAAGAATGTAGCACCAATGGCCACTCTAGCATTGAGACAACGTTTCATTTAGAAACCAACAAACTCAGCTGTGCCAATGTGGCAAGGCCCCATCTTGGTGAAAAATGAATTTTTCATTGTTCATTTGTTGTGGAAAAAGCCATTCCTACAGCATCTCAAGATAAGAATGCCCAATTACTGTGTTTCTTCAAAAAAGGAAGGGCCATAAATTTTTTTAAATGAAACTACACAAAAAAACATAAACTTTTGGTAATTCTCACTCCTGTTGTACAGATATTTTGTAGATTTTTTAAGTCCCCAGATGCAAACATTTTGATGTGAAACTTCACCATTTAAATGAAATGTTGCTTCATAGTTAAAAATTAACCATGCTAAAAAAATATCTTCTTCCATATCAACTACGAGCACATCACAAAAATCTTTGTTTTCTTTTGTCATTACTGACTGTGATTGGTATAGCATGAAATGAAGCATCGTCTTAAGACACACCAAACAGACAGTTGAGGGATCGCAAGCTCTCTAGCACAAGTAAACTTTTTCAGGCTTCACTCTTCATTTGAATCTCTTAACTTAAGTCTCTTGAATTCGTTGTACATTTTCCTCTGAAGTGTATGGCTTCCCGGGATTCTTCTTCCCCTTACATAAAAACCCCAATTCTTCTAATTGTTTATACCAGTGATGAATTTTCTTAATCAAGGGTGGATCAATCCTGAAACATAATTGTTTATACCAGTATGAATTTTCTTAATCAAGGGTGGATCAATCCTGAAACAGTCAAAATTCAAGCTTAATTGTTATTTTGATAAATTGTAGAACACAAAATGTTTTCTGTAGTATAGATGCCATGTTGTTTATGTCTGAGATTACCATACATATAACATTAGTATTGCAATCTGAATCTAGAATCCAATGGATAAATATTGATCAATAAAATATAATAATCAGCTGATAGCTGTATATTCAACCTAGATTAAGAGAAAAATAACATATGTTTGTTTATGCTGCCTCAAACAACCAAAAATGAATGAATGGACCCAAAACTTGCCTCCAACATATGATCACTGTGAAGAACTAACTGAAATTAGGTAGAAATCTAAACTTTATCATTTAGCAGATTCTCAACAACGTGATCCAAAAATGATCGCCATACTGCACCCAAACTTAAAACTAATTTTTAGTCTAAAAATTTCTTAATTGGAATCTAGGGCAATTATATTCCCAAAGCAATTTTACTCAGACATATCATGTTCAATACATATATATATTTAGCATATCTTGTTACTATTTTAAAACATATAGATAGGTTCCCCAAACTGCTTAAACTGTTTTTAAGACAACCGCTATGAACAATGAGGGGCTACCCTCAATACTATTAAAGAAGAAATTGAATTAGAGTTTTGAAAAGATTTTGAGGAAGCACATTTCCAATTACTTAGGAAAATAATTTTAAGTTTTAGATTTTTATAAAAGTTTAACAATATTAATTAAAATAGAAATTAACATTTACAGTACCTTGGTGTTAGGTTTCATGGCAGAAACAAACTTTTCTGGATCTTCAGCATTTAAAAATGTAGATTCCAATCCATATCGTGGAGCAATATTTCTAAAAAATCTAAAAGTAAAAAATAAAAATAAATAAATATTGTCTGCGAGAAATGAAAATAGCTACTTTAACCTATCCTTACTTCTGTAGATGCTATTAACTCATTACATTCGTTAATCTATTAAGAGTATTGCATATTTTATTTGAGCCTTGCATATATATACGTTTTTATTACTATTTACCTCATGTAAATAATAAAACAATTCAAGCTTATATGTATTAAAACTATAATAATCATAAAAACTACGAATATAAATGATCAAGTGTTATAATCTGGTCTTTCTTATTCTCCCAACTCTTCTCAATCAATGGAATATGGTCTTTTCCAGATGATAAAAAAAATACACTGCGAATTTCCCCTCTAGAATGTTCACTGTTATCCTACTTTTCCTTTTTTTATTGCCCCAATAAACATTCAACGATTTTCAGCTTATGAGATGTCAGTAAAACACTTTTATGGTATTCGTCAGTTTAGTTTTTTGCGTTTGCTTCTTTCTTCATGAAGATTTTTTATTGTTTACTAAAATTAAAGGATTTAGTAATTAACATAACATTAAAATTGGATTTTAAAAAAATTAATATATGGTGACATGAATCATGTTTTAATCAAAGATGTTAAAATCATTATCAAACTAATAACTAGTAACTGTTTATAATTATTTCATCAATAAATAGTTGTAATCATTGATTTCTAGATCTCCTAGCAATTAAAGAAATAATTAAGGAATTTACAAAAATTATAAAAGCGTAGAAAGGATAACTTGAAAGAAACTTTTTTGGTGGAATTTAGACTACAGTGAACGCTCACCTTAATCACATACCATTGCTATAGATGAAGCTCATAAGGAGGTGAAGAAGAAAATAGAAAGCCAAGGAACAAGAGTTATTGAATGATTACACTGTTACTTTGGGAGAAAAGGAAAGAACAGTAAAAAAAAAAATAAGCCAAAATATTACTACAGTGGAAGAATAAGGAAATATGAAAATGTAAATTAATAGAAGGCAAAATTTTGTAGTATAAAAGCAAAACGCTGGTAAAAAAATGAATGATCCAAACAAATGACTGAATTGAAAGCAGCAATCTGAAGATAAAAGAAACTACAAAAATGTTTAATTAAGATTTGATCCTCAGATCAGATCAATCAATCAGGAAATAAATATTATGGAACAGATAGCTGATAGATTTTATCAAATTGTTAAAGAGTAATATGTGTACCAAAATTTAGATATATTAATTATTTTTTTATCATTTTTTCAGTTAAATCACCAACGACTGGCCACTACATTCTTCATATGTGTGTTCAGCACCCTTCTCAAAATGAAAGGAATCACTTTCTTAGTAGTTTTTTAAGCATGTGATTTTAAGTGAATTTCAGCCATAGAATTATTTTTTCCACAAAAACTGTATTACTCATCTTACTTCACAATTGGTGGAATCACAAATTGTAGCACTTATTATAAATAGGCGAATATAAACAATTAACAAACAAATAACTGAACTATTGTTGCTAACTGATTATTGATTGAAATAACTGAACTATGCAAGCATCATCTGTTTACATTGCGTATAAAGGCAGTAAATTCAAAATGGATCTTACTTTAATGGATCTCACATGTATGTGTTGTGTGTATGGTAATATTTATATATATATATATATATATATATATATCTACATCTATTTTTGTCTCACTTAGTTTAAAGACAATTTTCATGAGAACATCTCTGTTCTAATATGTACTTCTTTTCTTATGTCTTGTATAGACATAAGAAAAGTCAAATACCGATGACTGAAATTAAATTTTTAAGAAATAATTGAATAAAGATAAGAAATCTGAGTAAGAAAAGACCTAGGACTTAAGAGAACTGCAGGACGAAACTGGGTAGGGAAGATTATAATTGTTTAGGGATCAAATCTTAATCTTGGCATTCTACAAAGAATACCAAATAGAAGAGTTGCAAATAAAACTTTTAAATGAAATATAAAGGAAGAGGACGTAGAGGTAGTCCAAGAAAACGTTAGATTGTATAAAGAAAAACTTAATAGAAGATGGAGGCAGAGAAAGTTCTCAAAGAAGAATATGATGGGATAAAAATAAGCAGATTTCCAGATTTGCAACCCTCTCTCATGATAATGGTTATATAAAAGAAAAAGATGAAGATGTAAAACATTAACACAAACCTGTTTGTACCACCATAAAGATCATCTACAGCAAGGATATGATCACCAGTTTTCAATAAAGTGACAACAGATGTCAGTGCCCCTAGACCTGATGCAAAACAAATACCATATTTAGCATTATCTAAGGAAGCAAGGCATTGTTCCAGTAAATTTCTACTTGGATTTCCTTCACGACCATACATAAATTTCTGTAAAAAACAATTTACATAATTATTTAATTTCCTTATTACTATATTTTAATAATACATAAATAGTTCAATAGTGTCATATATCTAGGTAATAAAAGAACTGTCTAGAAAGTAGAGGATTTTAAGTTACTTGTACAGATGACCTCCTTCCAACCAGTATTGAAAGTCAGTTATATGAGGGCTCTTCAAAATGTCCCTGGCCTAACAGAATAATATAAGATTTTTCAGAAATTTTTAAAAAGTTTATTTAATTAGTCCACCTTGTAATTCAATACATTTAGACCAACAACTTTTTAATACCCTCAGTATAATGTGATTTGTCCAAATCTGCAAAATAAACAGTTGTCTCCTTGAGTGGAATAATCCACAGTCCTTGAATGAATTAATGACAATAAAAAAGCATTGCCATTTCTCTTTCTCTTCAGCTGATCAGGTTTAAGATTCATACAAATACTGCTTATAGTACTTACTCATATACTGCTTATTTATATATGATAATAAATAATTATAATTAATTTACTTATATCAACTTTCATCTTATGAAATCTAAAGGTGAGACCTCATTTCAATCCTTCATAGAATTAATTATATAACCATTTCTGTTGCAAGTGATGGATCATTTTGTTAACCTGCATTATTCCTACTTATCCACAATGATGTGAAATATTTCATTGCTTGGAAAAAGATCATAAATAATAAAATATGGATGATATAAATATAAATGATGATACACATTACTGCAAAATTGAACCTATAACTAGTTATACATTGATCATGGAATTGTACTTTAAATCAACAGTCATTGATAAATAATTATAAAAATATTACAATATGAATAATATTACAAACTTAAAAGAATAAGTTAATGTTTACATTTTTTGTTAAATAACTCTGGAAATGTATAAAGTTTTTTTAAAATGTATATTTAAAAATTATTATTAAATAATGAAAATTAGCTTCAAATTATGATACATCACAAATGACTACTAATCTCAAAAGCATAGTCACCACAAAAGAGCAGTAAAATATAGCAGCTGCATTCTGCAATATCTAAGACTGATAACATCAGAGCAAGGCAGACATGCAGTTATTGAATAACTATAGTGATTATGTAATCATTGGCTTATATTTCTTCAATGTAAAATCACTGTTAGCCAGCTGATCTGAACAGAGGTTCAAAATCTGTCAGATCTCCAATTAAATCACATCTTCACAGCCTCTTGCATATCATATATAAACTTCTTCCACGCAAAAAAAAAACTCTGCACAGTATTAAACTACGAATGATATTTACCTTTTCCTTCTAAGAAGCAGAGGGACATAATATTTTTAAGCTTTCACTGTAAACAAGCTATAACTGTTATGTTAAGGTATTTAAAATCAGTGAAAATAAAATTAAGTCCCACCCAATGTAAAATTCAATAGAATTAATTCTTGAATACAAGCAATATCTACGCTGCAAAAATTTAAATGCAAATAACACAAAAACATTGTGTTGAGATTACAAATAAATCAAATATGAGATGGTGCACTGAGTTCAATAAACAAAAATCAAATATTAATGATTGTTTTGGACAATAATTGTCCTCTTACAACATAGAAGGGAAAACTTAACTAAATCTACAACTACAGGTAATAGATTAGGTAATTCTCTTAGGATTCCAAGATCCTTTCTACACAAAATTTTTAATGATTATCTTGGATACAAAAAATCAGCACCAAATTTGGTGCTCAATCAGTTTAAAAAGATAATAAAAAATTGAAAGGAAGCAACCTTAAAATTTCTCTTGTATTTCTGATGTAAAAACCGATGAAATTCTTGATCATATTTTTACCTGTAGTAAAACAAGGATCAGTTGTACAATTATAACTATACACCAAATAATGACACCATTCAGGAACTTTTTAAAACAAAGTCAAGTAAACTCTGCGCAGAAGAAAGTGACTGTAGCAAGATTTCTGGGGCCGGACTTCTGAATAAATTGTTGATTTCATGGCAAAAGGAACTATAAATTCTAGTCAAAATCTTAAAACACATATAATAAATGCAATAATCAACCATCAGAATCATTACTCTAAATTAAAAGAATGGAGTACGAAATGAGAAAAAGTCTTTTCTATTACACAGATTTTCTTTTGATGTTATCTTTTAGCAAAAATAATTATATTTATATATCCATTTAATTGCAATTTTAACTTAAAAAACTGACTTTTAAATTCAGTTTATGATTTTATTAAATTAAGAAACATTTGAATAACTTTTCAAGTTGTCATTTACAACAAATAGCCTAATGATAATGATATTTAATATAATTTATTTTATCTAACTTAGAAACAACTATCTAACTATTAAACTTTAATAAAATTGTATTACACGCAAAATAACATAAGATATAATAATACATCCTGATCCCCTAGAGGAAGACATTCTCCAACTACCCTCACCATACCCAGCTCTGATGGGCTTTACTGAAGGTAATCTTTTAAACGTTGGCATACGACATCTCTCATTCATCTCGGCCCAGGATGTCACCGATGCAAATGCCACAAGCGTTCCCTACCAGAGGTTGAGCAGGACGTGGCGTCTCAGATTTGTAGCAATGAGTTTGGAGAAATTCTGCATTTATAAAATTGTAGTAAGCAGTTGGAGAAGATTCGGAGTTGATGGAATTGGCTGGTTTGTAGTAAATGAAGCACTTTCAGCAGAGACATGAAATACTGGATTTGAAAATAAACTTGTCGAAGAAATGAGGCTAGATGAAACATAGAAATCTGCGAAATTCACTAAAGCTGACGAGAAGAGCAAGAGAGAATGACCACGACGTTTATAAGTAAGAATACGATGAAAGTAATTATCTCAAAGTTTGAGAGAGAAAGTCACAGTCGACTGCACATCGTGAATGTCTGATCTACTCTGCCGAAAAAATGGCATGAATGAAAAGAGAGGAAAACCAAGCCTAGGCAGTGGACAGGAGAGAGTGTGTGTAAAAAACAAGAGATGTGTGCATGTTTTAGAATGGGAAAGAAAGAAAAAAGGGTGTGTGAAGGCAACAATAAATAATTCGAGAAAAGAACACGCGGTCACTATTAAGATGACAGAATCGCCCGTCTGACTGACGCCAGGTATCAAACAAATATAATCAAACAGATACAAATATGACAAGCCCAATACGAAACATAGTAATAAATTTACCAAGACTAACAAACAACAAGACCCAACCCTAGCTTTGAATTCATTGGAAATAACGCAACTTTACGCAGTGGCGTAAACATATATATAATTAATATATATATATATAATTAATACTAACCGTTACATTTGGCTCAATCTGCTTAAAAGTTGATGAGACACAAATTGGTGGTACAGCATCCATATAACCCCACTGTTCTGCTGCTTGACCAACAGTACATGTTTTTGTTCCAAAATTTGGGTCAATCTTCTTTTGAAAACCAAGAGCACGATTTTCTGGATGTGTCATCTATTAAAAAAAAATCAGTCTATTTTTTATTATGCTTAATATCTTCCAGTTTTAGTCTTTCCAAGAGAGCAACATTTTATAATTACTGATAATGAAAAATTACTCGTTTTGAGATTATACAGGAATTGTTCTTGAAGAATTCATATTTTCATTATGTTAAAACTTTAATTTGTTTAAATGAATCATTTTTTTCAAAAACTACATATATTTATTAAACTTAATTTGTCTTATACAAAATATACAAGTAATACAGTAATAGCATTAAAAAGAATTTTTTCATACAAATTGACAATCAAGATAGCTCCAAATTAACTTAATAACTTCTCTTACAAACATATATAATAGAGTGAATTCCTACAAATGAAAAAAAAAATAATGAAAATTGGGATTAAAACTTTTCTTAGACTAATTCTGAGCATTTTGTTTACACAATAAGTCTCAATCCCCAATGACATTCTTGAATTCTTGATAATAGTCCAACTTTTGACAGAAAACCCTTGTAAAATGTTTCATTACTTCTTACATGTAGAAGCATGTGCAACTGCATAATTTTGGGGCCAATTTTTATCTTCAAGTCTTTACTTTTTAATTCACAACAAGAAAATAAATGATGATTTCATTGGTAATAGAAGATATACAAAATATACAATTACTCTTTGGCATTGGCATCAGCAGGATTTGTGGTGAAACCTTCTATTAAAATCGATATTGTTAAAAAGTGGTAAAGGTCCACTAAAGTGGTAATGGTCGCAGTAGGTTTGGACCTACTGTGACATTTTGGTACATTAATGGTAACTGATACGTGGCTTTCTCATCTAAGTGAAATAACCATAATCATTCATGTATGATTTATTTCAACTAAATTATATCGTTTTTAATAGTAATTTACTAAAGTATTTTATTGCCTGGAATAGGGAGGTACTAATTTTTTTAAAACTGATTGAATTGCAGTGCCCACGCATTCCCAACAAAGTGTCCTTTATAATGGATCAAAATACATAATAATACATTGTCTGTCCTATGAGAGAGTTAAAGTAAAATGGTATCCACAAAGAGAGAATTAACTTCATAAAAATCAGAATGTTCATGTGTTTGTTTGTAGCAATGTTCATTTAAAGCAGCTGGACAAAATTAATAATTAAATTTTTTATTCTATTTGGTATACAATAATAAATCATATCTCATATCAGGGATAAGTATATCTGCTGCTCCATAAATAAAAAAAGGAAACTGCAACAACTTTTGCATGGATGGATTAAGGGAAACCATAGTAAAACCTTGATCACAGCATCATCATAAGATATAAAATTAACTTCAAAATAACACAAGGTCTGATTAAAATCCACGTTAATTGTTTAACAAATAAATACATGAAATAATGATAAGATGGTAAATGAATGACACTATTAAATATAAAATATAATTAAAATAATTCACAATTCAGCAGATGTTAATGAAAATTATTTGAACATATATTTATGTACATATTGAACAGAAATGCAGAAAATTCCATTTTTTAATTTATTTATAAATTAGTATTATTTAAAAATACAGCAGAGTAATTTTTCTAATATTTCTGTAAATTTTTTTAAATTTATTAGTTTGATAATTTATTGAAAATGGCAATGGAAGTAAAATAAGGCCCTTTCTTGTAAGCTGATAGTCTATACTGTTAAGTTTTACAAAAACAGTTCCATTGTTTATTAAGGCAGAGATGGTTAATGTTACTTTTTTTAGAATAAGTGGAAATTCTTTTTAGGAAAGATCGCATATTATTAATATAAGTATATGTTTTAGTTAATATTTTTAATTTTTGAAATATTAATCTACATGATTTTTATTTATGAGCAACAAACAATAATCTAAGCTCATATTTGTATCATAAAAACTCTGTTTAATGTTTTAGGGAAACCCTAAGAAATGATTTCAGTTTGGAATATACATAAAGTATAACAAATATATAATAATAATGACAAGCTTAATGTTTTATTAAGACATTTTAAAGCAAAACAGTACAGTATGATTTTGTTAAAAATTAGATCAATTTGATCAATCCAAGAGAATCTTTCATATTTAAAACACATAAATTTCGCTTTAGGAGCAACAGAAATATTATTATTATTAACATCTACATGAGAAGCACAATGCAACAGGTTTATTTATATTTAAAATTAGATGGTTACAATCCATTTTCAGATATAGATGCAACTGAATCATCTGCAAAGAGGAAAATTAAAGTCTCAAAATATTGAGGCAGACCAATAATAAACAATAGGAAAAGGAAAAGACCAAGGATAATTTTCTGTAGTGCTCTATGTTCTGCATCTTGAAGGTAAGACCAATATTTCATGTATATATCTTTTATTATGCATTATGAAATATTTTCTAAAAACTAGGAAATAGCTTGAAAAATTATCATTAGACAATTTTTCCCTACAACCATGATGTAAGTGAGTCAATGCATTACCCTTTTCAAGAAATGTTAAAAGTTTATTTTTTAAAATTCTTTAGAAAATAAGAACTAAAGCAAAACCGGTCTATCATTTTGTAAATTAAGCGCAGAGAACCTTCCTTAATGAGGAAGAATTATTTCATCTAGCGGAATTCTTAAGATAGCTGCTGATGGTAAATGATTTTTTACCATTGGTTTCACTGACATTTAGTTGTGAATTTTTAATACATACTTCATCATTACTGGGTAATCAGTAAATCATAAATGGAAACTGTAATGTATTTTGTAACACTTTTTTCTTATTCACCAACACAATTGTGTTCTCACAAGAGTAATTTAGAAAGAAAAATTGAACTTTATTTTCATATTTCATTAATTAAAATCAGGTAAACTGTACTTGAGATATGAGCTAAGTTATTTAATAGAAAACTTTAATGCACCACCAATTTCATACAGTTTTAGTTACAAGCACTATCTGTGTTCAATAATTATAATTTAAATTACATGTATATATGAATAATTTTCAGAATGAGTTTTATTTCTGTACTATTTTGCATTCCATACAAAAAGCTATAGCAAATGGCTTTTGCTTAAATGCCTCTATTTATTTCAATTTAATCCTACTAATTTCATTTTTGTCCGTTCAACTAATATTTATGCCCAACTGTATGTGACAATACAGTTCATGCCAGCAATTAATTTAAAAGCTTGCAATGATGATGATTACTACCAGAAGTAAAATCATTTTTACACAGTATAGTCTACTATCAAATAAATCATTTAATTTTTTTCAAATTAACATTATAATTTTGAAATGAAATCAATTTTGGTAACTAAAATTGTAGTAACAAATGATTAAATATTATTTATCAATTAATAAAGATTTTATAAATTGGAAAAAATATATCTAATTAAAAACAAAATAAATAAATTATTGATCAAAATTTTAAATTATGATAAATATTAGTTAATCTGTTAGCACTGTATTACATCATTAATTGAATAATTTATTTTGTAAACATTAATGTACAATGTCTATATCAATACTAAGATGAAGTCTAATGTTAATGACCTTCACTAAATGTTATCTCCAAACAAAATAATGAAACAGTTATGATAAAACGGTAAAAAAAAACAAAATAAAATTTTAAAGGTTGTGCTAACCTAATGCAAAGAAATGATAAGTGAAATTAAATAAAAAATGTAAATATATTTAAAAAAAAATTATTTATCCAAGTATAGAAGATTGGTAATTTTTATAAATCAACATTTAAAAGAAAGAAAACAGAATTAGGTGACATTAATAATTATGATTTCATAAAATAAAAATAATAATTTTATAGAGCATATATTGGTAGATAATTGTTCAAAAAATAATCTGTAATTAAGAATAACTTGAACATTATTATACTGAATGTTTATGAAAATACTAATATAATGCTGATAGCTAGGTTAATCTTCCAAATTCATGAATTGCTATAAATCTGTTATGAATTACATTATTTTAAAACAAACCTTGAACAATAAATTTATTACATTATATACTGTAATTTGCACTAGTGAAATCTAAGCAATGTCTGTCATATATTAACTTGAAATAATTATTAGTAGGTCATCTCTTTTTTGATGAAAAATAAATTTTGTCATTTACTCCCTGAGTATGCACACGAAAGAGTTACAGAACAGAAAATTAAATCACTTTTACAAATCTTTTTTTTTTTAAATTTACATCTTTGTTTAATAAAAAATTTCAAGAAATGAATATTAAGTGCAATAAAATTATTGTATGAAACATTCAAATTAACTTTTCTGAAACATATTATTAAGGTTATCATTTTTTATGATATACATGTAGCTGAAAAATTTACTCGTATTAAAATATTTCAAGGAACTAAAAATTAATGAAGAAAATACAATTTTAAGCCATTTAGTACGAAATTTCTTTTAATTAATGATTTACTTTCAGGTATTAAATGAGAAATAGTAATTAAGGAAGCAATGGATAGTACTAGTTTTCTATTAAATAAAAAGAAAAATTAGACATCAGATTTCTTTTGGAAGTATTATTTAGTGCGTTTCTCAACCTGGGTGATATGAAAAGGGGTGAAATTAGGCTACAACTTTATACGTGAACAATAATGAAATCACTTTATGAGAAAAAAATCATTTATTAGCAGTTTACGTTTGTTTTTCATTTTAAATTTTTTCCATACGTGGACAGAAACAGATTGTTTTCAAGTGATAAAAGACGATTCCTATATTAAGATTTTAGCGCAACTGTAGACAAAATCACTTTCCACAGAGGTAAGACGTGGTGAAAGGGATTAATATTTCTAGTGCTTCTGTGACTAAATGTCCATATTCACTTTGATGAGCAAGCCAAAACATATCTAAATCTTCAAATGTGAATTGTAGTTGTAACGTTTTACCGGCAGACATTTCGATGAGCTGATCGGGAATTTCAGGGGGTAACTTAGCTGCAACTTTTTCATTAAATGAATTCAGTACCCATCTCTTCGAGAAATCAGTTTTATCTTTCAGGAAATACTCCGCTAAATGAATTTTTAGCTCACATAAATGCATCTCCATGCTATCCAAACTGTAGAGCATAAGTGTGTCTTTTTCATCCAAATTTTTCAAAATATACTAGGAGGAGAGTGGAAACATCAAAATTTTTGATTTCTTAATGTAAAAATTTCTTCTTAATGAGATTATGAACTTTGTCTATCATTAATAAATGTTTTATCCTATCCTTATAAATTCACATCCAAGTCGTCTAAATGTGAAAATACGAGGTCCGTTAGAAAATAACAGAACATTTTTAATTACGCACCAACGGAGATATTTAGTGGCGTGCGGTTGGCAGCATTGTGTTCCGCATAACTTCCTTTGTAACGACATGTTCTTGGATTGTTGATTTCTCGTTTAGTTATCGTGTTATTCTTATTTGAGTGCAACGTGTTTGTGTTAGTGGTGACTTTTGTAATGTGCGTTTTTTGGGAGCAACGATACAACGTAAAATTTTGCGTGAAACTGGAGAAAACTTTCACAGAAACTTTTCAAGTTTTGAAACAAGCTTGCGGAGATGATGCTCTAGATCGTACGCAATACTGCGAATGATTTTCACGATTTAAAAGAGATCGTCAGTCAATTGAAGATGACACTCGAACAGGAAAGTCTTCGACTTCAACTGGTAACACACACGTTCAGAAAATCAACTATTTGGTGGTGCAAATCGCCGATTAACTGTCAGACAACTTGCAGAAAGGGTTAGCATCTCGATTGGATCATGCCATGACATTTATTTTGACTGAAAAATTGCATCGAGTTGCAGCAAAGTTTGTTCCTCATTTGATGAGCGAACAGCAGAAAGAACATCGAGTGGACAATTGCTGGCAACTCCTTGAACGAGCTGATGACGATGAAACACTGATGCAAAGGATAGTAACGGGAGACGAAAGCTGGGTTTACGGCTACAACATTGAGACAAAAGTTCAATCATAAAAAAATCACTACCAACACTTAAACAACAATAACACAAAAACTAAACGAGATATCAACAATTCATGTGGTTACAGAGGAGGTTATGCGGAACACAATGCTGCCAATCGCATGTCCCTAAATATCTCCGTTGGAGCGTAATTAAAAAATAATAGTTATTTTTTAAACAGTACATCAGTAAAGTAAACCAACAGCAACATATACTAATTATTCTGTAAAAACAATGAGAGTGGCATTTGTTTATCCTGGAAAAAATATTATTATTCATCTCACAATTACAATAACCAAGTTAACACTTTCCCCCGCGATAAACACCTGACTTCTATATGGAAAAGAAGAGATTTTTTCTTTGCGGTCATTTCATCTCATAGTTTAGCGTATATTCTGTAATGGTCGATTTTTAGTAAAATTAATATTTTTACAGCTTTACAAAGAATTTGTTTGAGATTTTGTGGCAAAAGCATGTCTCTGAAGGAAACAGTATGTCCATTCCGTCCTTGGTATAAGATAAGATTTTAATTTTTTTAAGAAATGTTGTTTCCTGTTATTGCTTTGCACCATCACTACGTACTACAATACATTTTGTCCAATCTATGTTATAGTGTTTAGAAGCTTCATAAAAAACATCAAACAGACATTATCCTCTAGCATGACCAGGTATTGATTTGCAAAACAGCATATTTTCTTTGATTGATCTGTTATTATCACTTTCATATCTCACAAAATACAAGAATTGAAAAATGTTTGCCACATATGTTGGTTCATTAAATTGAATACTAAAAAATTCATTTGAACTCACTTGCTGAATTATCTGTTCATGAACATCAGTAGCAATTTCATTGATTCGCCTTGATAGTGGCAGTAGGAAGGTGAATTTTTGCTTCTTCCACACCTATTAAACCTGTGACCATATCAATAGCAGCAGGCAATATGAGGTTTTCTACTATTGTGTGGGGTTTGGGAATTATCCAATTACAAGGAGCTCATATGGATCAAGTTGGAACCTGAAAATTTCTCATGTTTATACGCTTCATACATGTTCATACTCATCACTGTCAATGCAGCTAAATAATTTTAACTAGGTTTCATTTGGTAGAGGCTTTCAAAATATTCATCATAATTTTTTTTTACTTTTTGGGGTTGTGGAGCTAAAAAGGGTTTGAATCACTGCTTTAAATAGACAATAAAAAGCAATGCTTGAATACTAAATAGCATTTAAATGATTTTCTATTTATTTGAGATTGAGATCTACCAATATTATTTATGCAATGAGAAAAGAAGTCATCATGAAGATTCAAAATGTTTAGATGTTATCAATTCAGTATACTACTTTCATAACATATTTTAAGGTATCATTTCTTTTATTTGTTACAGTTCATTTTTAGAAAAAATGCTTTTGATTTAAAAATTCTGCAAATGTACATATAGCCAAAAGTAAATAATAGCCAATAAATAAATATAGTACAAAAGTATAGTATATGGGTTTTGCAGCTATTTGTTTGTAACTAATGCTTTTATGTTAGACCAAAAATAATACTGTCAAAATGAATTAAATAAAACTTACCTATATCTGCTTAAATAAAATTTCCTCTAAGTTTAATACCTCCTTTAATAAAGGCTATGATAACAAAAAAATTTTTCAAAAAACTTTTGTATGTTTCAGGCCGAGGACTATAATTAAAAAAATATAGACATTTCTTGATAGATTTGTAGATAACAAATTTGCATTGTAGGTAACAATTTTTTCTTTGCATTTTAGATAACAAACTTGCTATAATGAAGTTTTCTCCAATATGCCTTTGAAGAAAACTGAAATTGGTTTACTCACAATATCCACCACCCCGTAAATGATTTTTTTTTTAAATTGTGTTTAATGCCTTTTACATAGAAATATTTGAGTCAAATTTTAAGCAAATTGGTTTGGTCAATACTGCAATATAAGGCCAAAAGCATACATACTGGCATATGTACTCACATATATACATATGTTTTTTGGTTTATATGAACTAGGAGGAACCTAAAACTTAAAAATTTGTGAAAACCCAATACTCCATTCTTGAAATGATCCTCTTAAGTTGGTAGGTTTTTAATTAGGTGCAAAAGTTGAAAATTAAAAAATTGTAAGTGTTTTTTTTAACCCTTCATTATGTTTTGAAATTTGTTTAATTTTTTCACAAATGTTTATTTTAGTTATTCCCTTTTGTTTTTATTTAAATAAGGATGGGAACACAAAAATACATTGCCCAGTTGAAATAAAACCCTCGTACAACAGTCTTGATAAAACTAAAAATGAAAATACAGATTGAGGACATACAGATTTTGATACAGAGCAGTGCTAAGACTCAGAAATATGTATTTCTCGATTTACTGTGAAGTATGTACCTTAACTTTTTAACAGTTTTTTTTAATCCTCATATGAAATTTATTTTGTATATTTTAATAATATCAAACAATGTATCATTTCCCTATAACAATACAATTATAAAAACAAAACAAACAAAATACAAATATATTTAAATTTTCTATTTAAACAATTTAATTTTTAATTAAAAAATTAAATTATCATGAAATAGGACTATCAGAAAAACTAAAAATAAACACAAGCATACAGTTTTTAGAAAACTATAAAATAAAAACTCAATTACAAATTAGTGCAACTGGAAAAAAGTAAGACTTATTCATAAAAAAATACACATGGATAGGATGGGAAATCTCATCCATTTTTTAAGTCAGTTAAAATTTTGGTGTGACACGTAATTTTACAAAATATACGTCTCTTAAATTTTCATGACTAACTTTTCAAACTTTCAATTCTGTTACTAATAATGACTATATCAGGGTTTAAAGAAAAAGATCTTAATTTTTTTTAAAATGTTAATTAGAATTCAGAGAAGCCTCAAACAATGATCAGTTTTAAAAATATCACCCATTCATGAGCAATTGTTTACAATGATTTTTGTATTAAAATCTTCTTCTATTTTTTTTTTTTTTTTTTAATAAGAATTCAATACCACATAAATATAAAATTTCTGCTGCCAATATTTCTAAAATGGAAACTAGTAACATAAATGCTTTTAATTTTTAAAAAACTCAAAAATTAAAGCACATATCTTTATGAAATTGCTAATATTAGATTATAATAGTACTTTAATATGGTCTTTTCAGTGAATCCTTTATTATCAGAGGCATAATTTCAAAATAAACATTAAAAATATATACTATTTCTCAACAGTCAAGTAAATTAAAACTTAATATTTTTCAGTTGAAATGAAAATCTTTATTATTGTAGATGGCAGTCTTAATTAAAATATATTTTTACTTCACGTACAAAGTAAAGGAACTATTGTAATTGTGAAAAATTTTGGTTTTCAGATTTCAATGAAAGTATCCATTTTGACCATCCCTGAATCATTCTGACTAGTTTCAGCATGATGTCTGTACGTACTTATGTATGTATCTCACATAACTCAAAAATGATTAGCCATAGAATGTTGAAATTTTGGATTTAGGCCTGCTGTAACATCTAGTTGTGCACCTCCCCCTTAGATTATAATCAACTTGATCAAAAATGTCCAAAAAAACCCAAAATCCAAAAATTTGGATTTTGTACTTTTTTTAACTGCAGTAATTGCAGTAATGCAATGAGAAGCGCTCATTGAGAGCTTCTCAATGATATATCATAAGTGGTACTTATTTCTATTGGTTCCGGAGTTAAAACTTAATATTTTACCAAATAAAATTTTAATTAATGAAATATTTGGATCTTAGTAAGGGAAGAAACATCGGTTTGAATCCATGTTCATTTCCTTTTTTTTAAATTTAAATATATTGATTTATTAATAATTATTAACCTCTGATTGTAAAAAAAATATTTACAGTAAATAATAATTCAATAACAACAGAAGAAAAAAAATATGAAAAAAAATCAGAAGGTATTATTAAAATGTACTTTTCATTAAAAAAAAAAGTGTATATATAATTTAAAAGGCATACAAGAAAGTCATGTGGTGTCCAAATTAGATTTTTTAAATTGAATTGGTTTGTTCATTCATAGATGATGTCAGTTTAAATACAAGATCATTTTAATATTGAACACATAATTATGTTAAATAAATTTAATAAAATATTAAAACAGACTGTAGAAATAAAAAAATAAAATAACTGAATAAACTTTAGTAAAATAAATTGTAAAACAAGAAAGCAGTAAAAAATTGTTTACAAAATAAAATTACTTAAAAATCTAACACTAGGTGGTTATTTCAATTGTTAAATATACGAGTATTTTAAAAATCCAGTGGTTTTGTCCATTTTTAAGATAAAATATTTGATTATATTTACAGACTAGATTGACCACATATCTAATGAATTCAGCTTTGAAAAAATATTTATGCCTTCACTTAAAAGTAAAAGCTTTTGTTTGTGGCTTTGCCTGGTAAGACATTTAATCTTTTGTAATACACAACATGCATAGATTTACAATAAAAAAAATGTATTAAAGTATGTTTTATTATATTTTTATTATTTATTTATATTACCTTGTAGGAAAAGAATCATTCCACTCAAAATGTAAATAATAATAAATACATTGTAAATTAAATATGTATCTTATAAATTTTTTTACAAATTCTATAAAGTTTATGTTTTGTTTATTTGGCTACTTACAAAGAATGTGTTGAAAATGGTAAATTCTAAAAAAAAAAATATATTTTTTTAGCCAAATGGTGTGATGAGACCCACAACTAAAATTTCAGTATATTTTAATATTTTTTATATCTATAGATAACAAATTACTGATTCTGTGTTTTTAACAAAAATACATATTTTAAAAATATATTATTTTTGAGAAGTGTAACTTGGCAGAAATATTATTTTTAATGGAAATATTTACTGTAAAAAAAAACCACTTACCTTTACATATACTTATTATTTGACTAAGAAATAGAAAGTGAACAAATTTAATCTAAGATAAAGTTTAAAAATATATTAGATCACAAGCAACTGCCAAATTAATATATAAGTTATTTTTAAAAATTGATTTTTAATTATTTAGAATAAATACAGACAGCTGAAATGAATCAAACACCAGTAAATAAATAAAAATAAATAATGAATAACTACTTAGCATAAGACAAGGTGGTATTTGAACACAAAATCGTTTCTCAAGACAGGATATAACAGCACCTTGTAGGGGTAACTTTTAAACCTCCCGGTCGGCAATTAAATCATTACCCCCACCAATACCGCTATCTATTAAATAAAAACCAAACTATATAATGTGTTACATGTCTTTTAATGAGCACGTGTACGTGAGTACACAATTTACTTAATTCTGGCCATATTTAACATAATCGTTCAGATTAAACGAAAACATTGACAAACATACTTTATAGTTTTTCAAGAAAATTACATTATATTATACCAAAACTAACAGTAATAATAAATAACGATAAAATTTTCATAATATTACAAATATTTTTTTCTTTATCAATTTGAAGTAAATAAAAAAAAAATACTCTTTTGTGTGATAATAACCTATAATGATTTAAAAATATAGTCACATTTTCAATTAATTGCCAAATTGTACAAATAATGTAAAAAAATCAAAATTTCTGTTACATAAAAAGTTTAATTTATCTATAAATTTAGGTAACTATGAAATTTAATCTTTCGCTGCAGAAAATATATTTTGTTTACCATCTTGAATATCAGCATATAAAAAAAACAAATTATGCAGTAAACTGATAGCTCTGTTATTCAGGAAAGAAAATACATTTTTCAATGGAGTAAGATAATTTTTAAATTACAAATAGTCTTAGTTTACAAATCTGCAGTGTATCCTATTTCATTAGGAGATTATCAGCAGATTTATCTAAGTATTTCTGCCAATAAGATTGTTATTCGAAATAGAATCATATATAGGCTGTTCAGAAAGTAAATTATGTTTTGGTGTAAAAAAAACAAAAAACAATAGCTGTTGGAAAAAATATATTACATACAATTTGAAAATACATGCTTAAACTACTTTTCTACGTAGATACAAAATAAGCTGAGGGCTGGGGCATTTGTCATATTTATGGATGAGTTTTTGTATTCTTTCATCAAAAATTATGCCGCCTGGTCTTTCAGCCGCTTAGTGACACTCCTGGAGTCCGTCGACGTCATCAAAGCGCTTAGTTGCCAGCTAGATTTTTAATGTGAGGAAACAAATTGTAATCGCTCTTTACCATGTCTATGCTGTTCGTAGCATGATTGAAAAGTTAAAACCAGTTGCCATATGCTATATTTTTTGTTTTGAAAGAAGTTTTGGAACTACTTTTTTCACAAACAAAAGGATGCGTGAAATTTTCGGAAACAAATGAAAGCTGTATAAGCGCGAATTTTTTCATCAATTTTCGCTATCAGTTTGTCAGACAGAACATTAGTCTGACCACAGAGTTTTTCATTGATCATTTGAATAGTCATTTTTAAATATAATACAACACTGATTTATTGCACCTCCACTCATTTCATCCTTTCAAATATATCACATAGTTCCTGATTAATCTCAATGGGTAAATAATACATACACTACTGGGTAGGATTTTCTGTAGTGGCACACATTTAAAATATTTGCAAAAAATCAATTAGACACATCACAGACCATCATGTCTACAGGAAAGAAAGTCCATAACATTTCTACAGTTCAATATCACCATGGTTACCTTTTACCCGTTTATCTTAAAATGAAAAAGTAAGAATCAAGGTTAGGTAAAAGTACTGGATGGTGAAAAAGCATTAAATTTACAGTAATACAATAATCTGAAACAAAAGATAACTTTAAGACCTCCTTTAGATCAAGGGTGGCCATCTTTCTATATCGGTTAGATAATTCCTATACCATCATGCTTTTTTTTTGTTAGATGATTCCTGTATTATGCCTTTACTCACCATAAAGTCAGTATATTACCGAATATTCATATTACTAGTTTAAATACATGATATTTCTCCATAAAAAATAAAGAGCAACCTGAACTGAACAGATTCAGACTTTCTAAAAAAAAGCCCTTGCCGATACATGGAATTATAGATTATTATTGTCCATGAACTGTGAAGTATCCAAAATCAATTATAACTCACTCAGTCAGTCAGAACTCTTAGAGATGGAATTTTTTTACAGGTATTATTATTATAAATCTCAATAACATGATTTCTTAATGACTGTCTTTTATTAATAAATGGTAAGCAATCACTAAAACAGTGTAAATCAAAGTATAAAATTTGATTGTTAATTGCTAAAGTAATGGAGTCAGACATTAATAATTAATAGTATACCTTTTAATCTATTAAACTATCTTCATATTTTAAAAAAACTACAAAAAAAAAATGTTCTCAATCCAGTATAATATATACTTTGTTTAATTTATATATACTTTTTTTAATTTAAAGTTAATTGCTTAACAAACAGATGGATTTTTATGAATATTTTGCTTTTGTATTTAGTTGAAGAAGTTCTTTTGGTGGCTTCATTATAAGTTTTTTTACACAAAATTTAAACAAATGAAAAATTACATTTTCTGTGAAGACTACTTTCTTTAAGCTATTTTCATCTTTCTGTCATAATCATTCCTTAATATTCAATTATTTTAGTGTAACAATACAGTCTGATGTCACCCTGTTATTCAATTTTCACACAAAAATTAAAAAAAACAATTAATACTTAACTTTGTCTTTTTAGAGAGACTGTACTCATGATCAGTATTTTATTTTTTAGCACGGTCATTTAAAATTTAGATATATCTTTAAAAAAAATAATACATTCATTTATCAAAATATGCATTAGTCTCTGATGAAAGCCTAAAATCTTCCAATTGTTTTTTAACACTGGACTTGAAAATGTATAGATATTACTCTCTATTCAATTTTACATTGTCAGCATACTCCTGGTGGCCAGGAATGTGTTGACAATGTAAATGAATAGATGCAAACACTGATAGGCTGCTTATTATTTGGGGCCATTGTAACCCCCAGTTTTTATCTATAGAATTCTCTAGGAATTCCTATCTTTAAGGTGCAAAAATGATTTAAGTAGTCACTTAGAGATCTGTTAAATAGTCGTTGCACAAAATTCTTTAATTAAGCTACTCTGTTTTTTAAATAGGACTGTGTTTTTTATAAAGCTGGTTTTTGTGAATAGATATCTCAGAACTACAAGGTTTATTCACAAACATCCCCCATTATATCAAACAAAGGATGCAAGTATTGGCTTCCTCAGGATGGAATTAATTTTTCTTAGAAGGAGGAAGAGGAATATAAGACTAAAGATAAGGTAGGTGATAAGAAAGATTAAAAAAATAATTAAGCTAAAGGCTTCATCCAAGCAGTAAGACCCATCCTCTTAGCATTATGTCGCAAATCAAGACTCTTTTACCCAAATGGAAGGTAATAAACATGTTTCTCATTAATGAATTTACATTGATTAAGATAAATATATACTGCAACAAAAAATTATTTTCCAGAAATTCACCAAGCATTCTAGGAGACAGTTGTCCTTATTAGGAACGCCATCCCAGGAGGATGTCTTAAATGCAGTTTCTAAAGGTTGAAACATTCAGAATTCCCAACCTTACAGGCTTCCTTTGCAATGGCTGACAAATAATATATACCTAGAATAGGGCATACAGTAGAAAGAATATACCTCTACCCTTATTAGATTCTATTAAGCCCTCCCTCTTATTTGATTCTTTCTTATTCCAACATACGTTCACTTTCAAGTGGATTACATGTATTCTCCACCAGTTAAGGTGAAACTACATAAAGTCAATTTATGTAGTGTTAGTTATTACTATCTGAGAATATTCTCCGACTACTTGCATGCTATCACAGGTTAGGGAAAACGATTTTTCCCTGTTCATTTCTGTTTCCAGTTGCATTTAGTTTATTGCACATTCACCATCCCTTTCCTAGAATCAATCCATCACTCCTGGAAGGACTTGATATCAAGAGCAATTGATGTTTGCCAGAGGTAGAGCTGATTTAGGGCTCAGCAATGACTGTGGGCATAACCAAATCCTACTCTGATCTAATCACTTGACTCACTCTGCAATACAAGGTTTTTCCACTGATGAGTAACCAATCAGGAAGATCAGACAAGGCCTGGGATCATCTGCTACATAGAACAATACACATGCATATAGTACTCAAGGTAGAGGCCACAATACATGATATCAGATTGAAACATGAGATGAACAAGGCAACACAGGGATGCCCTGATTTTGAAAGTATAATATTTCTACTTTCCGTAAGCAATATATTTACTTTAATAAATTCTAATTCTAATCAGTTGATGTCCAACTGCACATCAACAGATGAATGTTAATTCATCTGTGATATAAGAAAGTCTCTACAGTCAGTCTTACAGTGGAGCTTTGTTCTCCATGAATTTTTAGTTCCCAGCAAAGGATGGGGCTGCAGATTACCTTGAGATTAGATTTTTCTGCTAGACCTTTGTATGAAGTGACTACAAAAAACTTGTGTAATAACTATACCTGTTATGAAGTAATGTTAAAACAACTTAAACACTCTCAAGAATAATAAAATCATCCACTAGATACATTAAGCAAGTAAAGGAATTAAGGGGAATTAAAATGTCCTTTTTATTTAAACAAATATTCTATATAACATCAGTATTTTAAGTGTAACAAAATGGAAACAATATTCAACCATAAAATTGATAACTATACTCTGTTTATCTCAAGTTCAGCTATGTCCCTGCCTGAGAAAAACAGATTAAAACAACAAACATATCTTTTTGTGAAATGATGCAATGAATTATAAACATACTTCCCCTCAGCACAAAAAATCAAATCTAACGTTAGTAAATAATACTAGAATGAAATTTTTTATGTACTTTATTACCATTTTATTTTTTTAACTATTATTTTCTGTCAATATTATTTACTTATCAATTATTTCACAGCTTTATTTTAATAAAAAAATATGTTGTTAATAATAATAATAATAATAATAATAATAATAATAATAATAATAATAATAATAAACAACAATTATTATTATTATTAATTCAAAATTAATTAATCAATCTATTAATTAATTCAAACAAATAAAAAAACATCTATTTAATTTTACAAGTTATATATAAATTAATTTATATATATATATATATATATATATAGTAACACTTAAAGGACAGACATTTATGTGTTGTAATTTATAAAGATTATTTTGTTTATTTTTTGAAGGTATCAGCTTCAGAGGCCATTAGTCTTTTATTGCAAGAATGCTATGATATGTATTATGTACTTGTCAAAATCACATTGTATAAGGTATAAAGGGCCTTATGTAGTGTAACAAAAAATAAACACACACACGTTCACATTCTAATAATACTCATAGATAAAAATACTCATGTCATACTTAACAAGTTATTTAATTATGAGTATTTACCTACAATTAAAAATTAAATATAATTAACATTCATGGTATACTAAATAAAACAAAATGTAAAAATGTCATATGCAGTACACAGCAACACAAAACATGTAAATACCACAGACAATACTCTAGACTCTAGGACAGTCAGTAAAAAATTATTTAAAATTATAAATATAAATATTAAAATTATAGCAAAAAATGGCGAGAGATTTTTTCTAGAGAGACAATTACTTAGAATGTGGTTGAAACACTTCCTCAAATAGACACAAAAGATGTCCAGTAGATAAGATTGATCTCTTCTAAACAAAACAAAGAATATAACATATTAATGTTAATGAAAATTAAAGAAAATAGCTCAAAAATGTAAAAAGTTTGGATATAAAGGAGTCAAAACAATAAACAAAGTAGAACAAACTATTTATTACACACATACATAATTTCCTTGTAATAAATCAAATTTAAAAACTCAGAATGCCCAGTGTTTTTATAGGTGAAACACCAGTGTAGATGCAGGGTGTGTAGCTTCAAAGCTACAATGAAAAGTTAAAAGCCCTTCTTTGCAACATCCAACCCCATAGCGGAAGACACCCACCTAGTGACGTTCCGGTTGCTAAACCCCCCCCCACAACCTGTTGTGCTTTAACGGGAGCCTGTTGTGCTTATCCTGTTGGGCTTTAACGGGAGCCTTCTTTGCAACAGTCAAAATTTGCACCACTAAGTGCAGATCAAATTGTTTTTTTTTTTTTTGTGTAGGAGGAGGGAAAATCTGCAACCAGATGCCCAGCAGCATGTACTGCTGGGTGTGTGGGGTTTCCAGCCGAAGCAGGCACCCACTAAAACCCTCATCCTCCCACAATACAGTGATGGAAACCACCAGTTAGGCATAGCCTCACACTGCGTGTGAAATGGCTACTCCAGTGTAATTGTCCAGCGACTGACTCCAGCGTCCCCTGGGGGCACCCAGCTGCGACGATCCAGTTGGACCCCCACTGCCCACCCTCGACAGCTGGTGTTCCCCAATCACTCTCCAACTGGACACTCCCCAATTACTGCTCCTCTTCCATCATCTTCATATGCAGAATGTTATGGAACCACAGTCCATATTAACTCCATCCTTCACTAGAGGAGAGCATAATGCTCATGATATCTTCTGAGGAAATCGGCCCCTCATCTGTTTCTACCTGGGGCATCTCAAGAAGGTGTGCTCAGCATCGTCAAACTGATCACAATATTAGCACACTATCACTCTCTCGTTACCTCTGTAGGTAGGCATGGAACGACTCGTGGCCTGACAGCCACTGGGTCATCCAAAAATCTAGATTGCCGAACTCCCTGTTGCACCACATCTTCAAGCAGGGAACCTGCCGATGTTTCCACCAACCAGTCAACGTCCAATCCCATCTTTCTTGCCATGGATCCATCATCATGTCCCTAGCCAGTTGCTTGTCCACACCCCTTTATCTCACACATCTTTCCTCCATCAGAAGGGTTATCGGAGGCATAAAAATTTACTAGCTCTGCTCAAAGCTTTTAAACCCTTTCTCAAAAGATTGCTACCATTTAAATATTCAACATTGTCGATCTTACTGATTAATTATTGGGTAATACTAAAATTAACTGCTGCCTACTGCATCATTCACCCTAGATAATTATGATTTGCATAGGGAGGCCACTGGGTCTAATTTATAATAATTGATTTAAAATTTAATATTCCCTTTGTCTCAATGATCCAGTCAGTCCTTTGTTTCTCCTTCTATATACCTTTTTTGTGAATGGCCTATCATATTTTTACAATTTACTTACAATAAAGAGGTTATATTGTTATGGCTTTTGTAAAACTTTAGTTAAGTTTCATCTGAAATATTTTATGAAGAGGAGAAATATCCCTTTTACAGGGATCTGTATGAACTGGTAATATAAGTAGATAAGCATAACAAATTTAGAGTATTTTATGAATTATGGCACTTTTTTTATTTGGTAGCAGTAGATTTTAGATTTTTATTTATGTTTGTTATATTAATAATAATAACATATCAAAATTAATAATATAAATTTATATTTATTTTAAAATAACTATAAATATATGACAATACATTTAATTTCTCAAATCTTCAGATTAATTCCATTACTATTTTAAGGTTGAATTAATAAACATGCTGCCGTTCTACCTTGTGTCACCATAATCCTGTTAAAAGAATTTTAGATAATTAGCTTAAATTTATAGTAGTATAATATAAGGTAGTAACTAGAATTAAGAGTGAAAATTCTAAATTTAGAGCTTACAAAAAATTGATTTTTTTTTTATTTTAAAACAATGAGCTAATGAAATTATAGATAGTTTCCATATTTTTGTTTAATTAAAGAATTCCATTTCAGTGAACAAAATTTTACAAAATCCTCTCCTAGACTTAAGTCTGACAAGAAGATATGGATGCATATATATATAAATATTAAAAATTGAATTATATGTATCATTCTTTTTCCTTATAATTCTGACCTATCATTTTTTTTCTTACTTTCAATAGATTTCTCATAACTTATCTGACAGGACACAGTTATTTTCTAATCCACATACAAGGCGCAGTTCATGTAATGGAATTCCAAATGTAGTTTATATTTCTGTGAGGTATATTTAGTCTTTGTTTTGTCCAGATTTAGATACTATTGCTACACCGTAATTTAGAATGTTTTTACAAATGGTCTCAATAATACAAAACACCCTAGAGACTTGTTCTGATAAATAGTAACCTGAAATTAAGTATAGAATATAGAATAAAAATTATTAATGGGATTTAAGATTATATTAAATAAAATTACTTACTTTTTTTGAAATTCCATTCAATTTCATGCAAGTCCACTAATCCTGAAGTCATTCTCCATGCCAAGTCCTCTTGCCTTGAAGTTGCTCTGGGTACCGAGTACTCTTGTCGTGAAGCTACATTGGGTGCTGAATCCTCTAATCCAGGAGTGGTGCTGGGTGCCGAATCATCTTGTCCTGGATGCAAACTCTGGTTCTGGCCACCCTTGTCATAAAGACCAACCAGTCTTCCCTTGATGCTAATTCCTCTTGTCCTGACAGATATCTTACCTTGGGATCCTCTTCTTCCAAATTCCTCTTGCCTGGAGTGATCATGTCCTCTAAGCCAAGTCTTATTGTTCTGTCCTCTCCTGGAGCCCTCTTCTCTCCTATCCTGGATACCAACTCATAAAGTCCCTCTTGCCTATCCTGCACTGGATACTGAGTTGTTGAATCAAGTTATCCATTACTGTCCAGTACTTTCCTGTCTTGGATGCAGAACCGTCTATTCCTACAGACCTCTTCTTTCCTGGATGCCAAGTCCTCTTCTCATGTTCAGTCAAGTGCTGCTCTCCTGCATGCCAGAAGTCGAGTCCTCTCCAGTCATATCCTGTTCTGGCTGCCATGTCCTCTTCGATTGTGCTGTCCTGGATACTGAGTCTTCTTCCTCGCCCCTGTCATGGATGTAGAGACGTCAAGTTTTCTTCTCCAGTCCAGTCCTACTCTTTGAATTTATACTATGTTTTTTCTTAAATTATTGTTTTTATAAATTATCATAATGCTATCCAAATATTAAGTTTTTCTACCTAATAATAAAAATATACAACTCTTGTATTTACTGCTTTGCCACAATTATTCTGTTATTTTAATAGTTTATGTTAAAAAACCAAACAAATAGAAAATTTAAATTGATCCAATCTCAAAGTTTGAATTATAAAGTCCTACTGTACTTGATTAATGAAAACTATTAGCATTGGTTAAAGGAAGTAGCATTAGCTTTTTCTGTTAACCTAAACATAATTTTAATTATTAGTGAACTACAAATGTATTTATGTTACTACAATAAAAATAAACTTCTCCTTCTTTTTTTGGTCTGTTTTTGCAAATGATTTGTGTAATACATTTTTCCTGTAATTATTAGAAATATATATATTTTTAGGAGTTTTTGTATAAATAACTCAAGGGAATATATGTACACGTAATATGAACAAATGCTTTAGTTAATGACAGTTTATATGGAAATTGCAGAATGTTATAAAAAATATTACAATTCATAAAAAATAATTCTGCCATTTAATGAGAAAAATAAATTAAATAAAATTATTAATGAAAAAAATTCAAAGTATTTTTTTATTTATGTTTATTTTATTGATTCTTTTTTGTATTTTTCTGGTTTACTGGGTAGGACCTATTAAAGGAAGAGTTATGGGTGGAATTTTATACAGGTTCTGTATTGAAACCCATGAAGGTGAAGGTAAATCTAGCTCTTATGACTTTAAATAGATCTGTATTATTTTTAGAATATTTTTAAGATGGAAATGATACAAGTACTTTTAGATCATGGCCTGTCACTAGCATACTAGTTGCATGTGGTGAACCATTACTTTGGGATAGATAGATCCAACTTCTAGCACCTTACTTTGCCCATCTTAAAGGACATCCGAATCACCCGGCTTTTGATGCAGTCCTTGCAAAACCTAATTTACAAAGGTATGATAACTATCCACGTTATACTGACCACAGGTGTTCCTAGCCGATGTTTACTACAACTTCTAAATTTTGATACACATTCTATTTTTTCAGCTTATTCCCTGTTCATATATTCAGAGGACAATCAACCCTATAGAATTTAATTTTGACCTTACCATACTAAACAAAAAATCAACAGCTCCTTTTGTCATTCAGCAAATGTTTTTTTTTAATTTTCTTTCTGAGACAAATCCAGATGCAGTAATATGTACAGATGATTGAAACAGAATAATACTGTAGGATGGGCATTTGTAGTTAATGACAGATTCTATATGTTTGTTCTACCATGTATTATAAGTGTCTTTACTTCTGAACTGTAAACTATCAATAAGGCTTTAAATATTATTAACCCAAAATACCACCATATCCTTATTTGTAGTGACCTGTGTAGTACACTACAAGCTTTAAAAAATTTGTATTCTAGGCATCATATCATCACTGAAATCTATAATGCAATTGCTGAGTTCAACCATTGCAACACAGAAGTGAGTTTCAGCTGGATCCCTAGGAATTCCCCACTTGGGAATTCCGGGCAACGAGTGTGCAGATTCCACTGCCAAAGAAGCATATAGTCAACCTCCTTCAACACTTGTGTTACTACATGCAGTTTTATTAATTGTGTAAAATACTCTCTTCAAGCAAAGTGGGAAGGTGACTTGATGGCTACTGTTGATAACAAACTCAGGCACATTAAAGATTCTGTGTTGTCATGGGACTCCTCATGCAGAAAAACTCGTCGTGAGGAAGTGGTCCTCTGTCGATTTCGATTAGGACATACCAAAGTCACACACGAGTACCTCATGTCAGCAGCACACGCACCACTATGCAAACAATGCAATTGCCTCTTGACTGTGTGCCACATCCTTGTGGATTGCATATGTTATGAGGCCTAACATAGTAAATTTAAATGTCCCAGAAACATTAGTTGAATCCTGGGCTATGATACAGAAGTTTTATAGCTGGTGTTTTTATTTTTTTAAATGTTAGTATTTTACATTGCATGTAATATTATTGTTATAATTGTATTTTTTAAAATAATTTTTATGAATTTCATGTTAAATCATTGTTCTTTCGGCTATTCAAGAAGGAGCTCTTCACACTTCTCCCAGAATTCGTTAAATTTATGTTAATTTTATTTTAGTTTTATTTATATATGTTTTAAAGTATTATTTATTTTTAAGATTTTATCTGTTAAAAGGAATTTTTTAGTATGTTAGCTGTGTTAGTAGTTGTATGTTTTTTGTTTTTAATATTTTAGTTTGTTATATTTTTGCTTTCCGGGCGATGATAATGTGAAATCGTTTTTCGCCAAAAAAAACTTCAGTGGCACAAGATTATTAAACATGAAAACTGATGAAAAAGTAATCAAACAAGTGAATCGTTTATAAGTAAACTATCATTATCCCATAATGCACCAGGTAATTTTTAAAGTAACCATTAACTAGTAACGACGGTTCTCAGTTGTCAGTAGTGAGTTGGTAGGTATTTTTTTTGCAGTTATATTGTTCGTATATGGATCGTTAGTGAATAAAAAGTTTATCTATTTGGATTACATTTTAATTGGTGTGTAAGCTGAGATTTATATGAATAATTATGTACGTCAATGTTTCTTTATGAGTTAGAATAGTACAAGTAAGTGGTTAGAATAATCTTTTATTTGTTGACATAATTTATTTAGTTGAAAATTTTGCACTTTCCAGCTGTCAGGACTTATATCATTGATGTTTGAAGTTTAAATGTAGTGACTGTTGTATTTACGTCTAACAGAAGGTTATGTAGGATCTTTTTAGGGCACTTATTCTACTTGCATTTAATTACAGGGTAAGTGAGATATTTTAAAACAGTTTGTATTATAAAAAAACAGTCGTGTAAAAAGAAGCATGTGGAAACTAAATTGAAGGAGAGGTTTTTTTTTTAGTGACATACATCAAACTTCCCTGTAATCCTAACCTTGCTGTGATATGACTAACATAAAATTTTAAGTAGAGTTTGCTTCTTACTGTTAACTTTAAATATTTATTAAGTTTTTGATTTCTATTAAGACAGAAACAAATTTTGAGTGGGTAAAACATTTTGAGATTACCTGAAATTAAACTTGAAAAACATATCAAACTAATCAATTTTATTAAAGTTGATCCATCATTAGTGTTAGAATTTATTCCAAACATCACAATAAATATATGCATATCATGTGTTGTTTGAATATTGCTTATTCATGAATGTTCTACAACCTATTTGTAAACAAATAATTCAATTTTATTAAGTTGTTATTGTTCTTGACAAAAAAAACATATTTGAACTATTTATAAAAATAGTTTTATTTTTTTACAAGAAACAGGGATTGTTTTAAGAAATAAGGGGAAAAATCTGATCATGTGAAAAATTTAATGTTAAAAAAGTAAAAGAAATTTCTTTTCATTTTGTGCCAAACCAGCTTTTGAATCTTATACTAAATTTAATATTACACAGACCGCTGGTTTATCAGTCCACAAGCATATTAAATGGGGTTGGATTGAATGTGTTAATGATTTAAACGAGAAACTGCCATCCAGTTTAATCACATTGGTTAGCTTGTATTAAATGCTGAGCATAAAATCCATACCTCCATATTGAGTGATAATGCATTATCGCTGACTAATGACTTCTTTCATAAAAGTTTTTATTTATTATGCAGTTGTTTTCTGGGTGTAATAGGATGGATGTACTATGGTTTTATTGCAGAATGCTACTTCAGCTAACCTATTATTATATACAGTAAAAAAAAATGTGTTGTCATTACACCTTCACCTTTCATATTCCCAAGTGTCTTATCTTTGATGGGTACCTATCAGTTTTTTTCTTTGACACTATTGTTTTTTTTATATAAGAATAAATACTGATTTAATTTTTCACAATCAAACTGAAAAAATCACTTTTAATTATGATTAGTTACTTAGTTATTATTTTGACTAGCTTACTACATAAAATTAGTTCATCAAATTATTGAAGAATTTTATGAGGATCATTTAATGCGAAGTTAAACAATCTCTGTTTGTCCTTAGAAAAGTTTTTTTCTGTAAACTTAACTACAGTTACAGATTATGTAGTATTGGAAGGATTATAATTTAATGTGTACTACTTTATACTTTATAAAATGACTAACTATCATTATAAGATGAGAATTCTATCTTAATAACTTATTATATAGAGGTGTACAAAAAATAATGTCAGTGTTTTAAAGCTATTTAGTATCTTCTTACTTTGACTTAAGGTAATAAATCACAAATAAAATAATACAGTACTCTTACATTTTTTCCTAACTGCTAAATGTGATCACCTTTCATCACAGAGTACACATCCAACCAAAAGTATAGTTTGTCCCGTACTTTAACCAACATGTTTGTGTAATATATGTGACAACTGGTTCAGTCTTGTACCATAAATCAGATCAGAGTAAATTAGTAGGTAGTGGAGGTACGCACGCAACGTCCTTCATGAAACCCCATTGGAAAAATCACAGAAAATGGCTTCAGAGGCCAGTGTAAACCAGCTAATATCATTGGAGCCATGCCAACCAATCCAGCAGTTGGGGAAAACATCATTCAAACAATCCTGTACAGAGTTATACCAGTAAGAATCTGCACCATCTTGTTACGAGATAAAATTCACTGGTCCTATGTGTAGTTGAGGAAGGACAATGTACGCTGTGTATGCCATGTATACAGTATATTCAAGTAAGTATAACTCCTGTTATGCTTATTTCAACAACAAAGAATGGCCTGTAAACTTGCCATTGGAATATTGATTTTGGTGAGTCCCTTTCACATTGTAAGAGATCTTGGGATTTTCTGACCCCCAGATACAGACATCATTTGTTAACTTTTCTACCAAGATGTATTGTTGATGTCTTATTAAACAGAATACATTAAGAAAATTGCCATCTTCATGCTGTAGCATTTTGATTGTGAAGTTGGCAGGAATAATGTACTTTGTAGGCTTAAAACCTGTAACATCTGTAAATAGTATGATGCATATGTAAGCATTTTTTTAAAACATTTTGTACCGTCATAACTGGTATTGCTAATTCATAGACTCCTGGCAGATTTTTTCTTGGACTACACAGGAAGACTCCCTGATACATTCAACATTTTTATCAGGTACCTGGGATCATTCTGTATTATTCTTCTCTTTACACAGACACCCGATTGTTTCTAACTGATTGTGCCATTGACAGATGTTATTGTACTTGGTGGATCTCAACTAAACTTTCTACAGAATGCACATGGAACTGTAACTACTGATTCTCATTTAGCAAACTTTAAAATGCATGCGCTCACACACACACACACACACACACATATTATATATATATATAAAACTGTTCTATAATGGAAATGTTGGGTTAAAAAGTTAAAAAAAAGAAAAGTTGAAAAATTATATTTTCATAATTTATTCAGCTTGTACATGTAATTTTCAAAGTGGAAGAGTAAATAAAATGAGTTTTAGTTTGCAAAGTGTCACTCTTTATTAATATGAAGCCATAAGGAATGCACTTGCTTTTGTGTGTGTGGGATCTGTGGTAGTTATTGAACTATTGAACAGATTTTCAATTAATATTTGTGGAAACATTTTATATAATCTTAAAAGCATAGGTAATTAATTCATATGTTTTTTCATATGAAATTTGAACTTAGCTTTGAGTCAAATCATTATGCTGCAATGAGTTCAAACCTTCTTTTGACAAATCTTTTTTAATAATATAATATGGATACTTTTTTGTTAACTGTCCTTTAATATGAAATCCTTCCCATCTCAAGTTTAACACTGATTAAAGTTACAATACATACACATATATACTAAAAATATGTTGTATATCACTTAATAAATAGGCTTTCTTAATTTGTTTTTCTGTTAACTAGGTAGGACTGCTATTATAGAGTAATAATTTAAAATGGTTTGTTCAATATAGCTCCTCCAAATGATTATATATTGTAGTATTAAACTTGTACAAGTAATTTAACTTATTTTCACAAGCTAGACTGGAAAGATCAAAAAAGATATAGAAATCAGCCCATTTTTAATTTAATAAAAGGAAACCTAGTTTATTTTTCAATTTTTATTCACTTGCTAAAGTTAGTAATATTATTGAGGGATAATTAAAAGAAAAATGTTAACTTCTGTAATCCTTTTAACGTAAGATTTAAGTTAAATACAATTTTAGTTTATCTATTTTATATAAAATGAGAGAATTTTTGTATTAGGAATTTGCAGGGATTAGCAGGCCTGTATTTACTTGTTGTGTTGGGTTTTTATACAGCTACCAGCTTGGAAAATGGTTCTGGTTACTTCAATAGTTTTATCCACTTCCACTAAACTGTACATATATCAAGGACATTATAATTTAAACACGTCCCTGCTATTTTAATACAGATCTGGTTATTCTTTCATGAAATCCATACAACACTACCAGGGAAAACGATTAAAAATAATTGAAAGTGGATGGAACAAGATAATCTAACTCAAAAGAGTGTTTTAAGGGACATATTTTCTGCTTACATTTCTTCAGCAGATAAAATTTCTCTACACAGGGTGATAGCAACTGGACCTGTTAATAACTTAAAATATCCAGCTACTGTGGAGGACCTTAAATGAGATATTAGTAGTCCAATAGGTAGTGGAGGTACACACTCAAGATCCTTCAAAAACCCATATGGAAAAAATCACAGAAAATGTAAACTAGCTAATATAAACTTCAGAAAAAAAAGTTCACTTTTTTTTTTCAAAAATTACAATAAAAACTTGCATTTTTGCATTTATGTAATAATAAACCAATAACCAGATAACATTTTTACTGAAAAAGTATAAATTTTCCATATTAACAATCAATCTTGGATTAGTCTTCTGCATTTTTTTTTATTTTACTTGGTTTTATTCAAACATGAGTCTTCCAAATGTATCTGAGAGAGATTCAATATAAGCATTATTGCTTATAATTATATATATATATATATATATATATATATATATATATATATATATATAATCTAACCTAACTTAACCTATGTTTACTAAGCTTAAGTAGTGAGTGACATGAGTGTAGGATAAGTTTGGTTAGATTTGACACTAAACCTTATCGAAGGATCACACTAGGCATGATATTCTAGCGATCTCTAGAGGGAAACCTTTTTCTGTTTTTTTGCCCAATATTATAAGTTTTTATCACTGTTCATGTATGTTATTTGTAATAAGATACCTGTTTCCTTTTCTCTTTTTTGCTACTGTTATGTTTGATTATTGTGTTTAGCCATGGGCTATAGATGAAAATTAATAACCTCTAGTTATATAGATTTCTGTCAGGTACACTTTTGTCTCGTATTGAGACAACTCTGTCCTATGATGTATACTCTGCTGTGACTCCTTTATTGTTTATTTATTGTCTTGGTTTTATATGTTTCTCCTTATTATAATTGTGTTTTCTTATCACATGCTTTCGTTTTCTGATATTTGTCATCTAAAGGTGCAACCCTCTAAGCGCTTTTTGTAAGAAGTGTTTAGGTTAAAAAAAATAAATAACTAGGAGCTGGCTAAAAAAATAATGTAGCCATTGAGGTCGAAACACGGAACCTTTTTTCTGAGGATGTCTTGGCCCGGTCACATACATGAGTGACTGGGTCGGGACACTCTGATGAAGAATTAAGGACCCTTGATGTTTGAAGGGCAGGGCGGGTGCACGAGAGTTGGGCGGGGGGTTATGCATGGGAGCATACTCAGACCCCAACTAGGAGTAGTGACGGGGAGGGTAGCTCTCCTGGGGAGAGGCATCACAGCATCCAGAAGCGGAGATCGTGTTGCTTCAGTGAACCAGGAGGGACCCCGTTGGGAAGGTCCAATGGGTGGACAATCCTGAAGGGTAGTGGCTAGACATCGCTGCGTCACATAAGGTTAACTGAGGCAACGTCTTCTAGGCGGTTACCTGTTGGCCGTATGTGGTTAAAAAAATGTTTGATTAGATTATATTTATAATTAATTTCTCTACAGATACCTACTGATTTGGAAGAAAGAAAAAGTGTTACCCGCTTGCTAAAAAAGGTCTTGTCATTACTGTTAAATGAGTTTGTATAGAACAGTTCACATATCACTAACAAATTTATTTTTATTGTAGATAGTAAAGATTACATGAGAACTGAGATATTTTTAAGAAATGTCTTGCTTTTCACATATAAAAAAATATGATGTAATATTTGTATTTAGCATAGTTTTTTGTACATGTGAATATTTATAAAACAAAAATGTATTAATGATGTGATGATTATTTGAATGATATCTGTTACAGAAAAAAACTTGTGTAAAGTAGTGTAATCCTGCAGCGTAAATGAATTATTGTGTGTATGAACTACACTTAATATTCTTTGTGCTATTTTTTTTATTTTTATCATTGGTAATTAAATTTATTATAAATATTAAATGTGTATATATATATATATATATATATATATATACACACATGTGGAGAGAGAGAGAGAGAGAGAGAGAGAGAAAGAGTTTACTTTCAAGATTAATTTGTCACAGTGTAGTCTTTCCTTTAATTATTACTTTTTTAAAACAGTCATGTCTTAGGATGGGTTATATCCAATATATAACAAGTATATAATAAGTTTATTATATGAAACTTATTTGCTTCCAAGGTATTTAAAACTACCAACCTGTTCCAATTGTTTCTCCTTAATAAAAATCCCTTTTGCATCGTACTTCCACAATATTCTCATTAATTTGGATTTATCAGCGTACATTCTCATTCCATACTTTTCTCTACCCTGCTTATTTTATCCATCATTTGTTGTAGCTTCTGTTCAGTTGTAACCTTTACTACTTGGTCATCTGCATACTTAATTGTTTTAATTTTTCTCCACCTACTGTCAGATAATCACCCTCCTCAAGAACTTCAAAGCTTCCTCAGTTAGTTGGTCTCTATAAATGTTAAAAAGGATTGGTGACATGTAGCATCCTTGTCTAATTCCTCTTCCCATCTTTATTGCTTCTGTTTCTTCTCCTTATATTTGAACCTATACCCTTTATCCTTTGTATAATTTCTTAATAAATCTATCTATCCACTCCAATCTAATCTTATTTTCCTCAAAATTTTTATTAATTTATGCCATTTAACGCTATCAAAGGCTTTTTAATCTTGATGAAATCCCAATCATTGAAATAAGTACAAGACTTTGTTTAAATCCTATCATTCTCTCCAATAAAACTCTCAAACAACCTATTGCATCCATAGTTCTTATTCTTTTTCTAAAGCCAAACTGCCAATCATCCAACATTCTCTATCTTTTCCACTATCCTGTTCAGTATTATTCTTGTAAATGGTTTTACAGCATGGGATATTAGACTTACAGCCCATAATCCTTTCAATATTTGGCATTTTTCTTCTTTGTCACAGGTTTCATAAGTATTTTAAGGAAATCTTCTGGCTAAATCTTATAGCCTATTGGCCAGTCCAGGCCAATAGGCTATTTCCAGGTTTTTTCGATCTATCTATTGCACATCTTCCCCTAAGGCCTTTATCACCTCTGCTGGTAACTCATCACATCTGTAGCTTTCTTACATCTTAATTTGTTGACTGAATTTTTTACTTCTGCTTTTAGAATGATTTTTTTTATTTTTCAGTTTGCCTCTGGAACCACTGTAAGATATTACTTAGGATATGTATGAATGTAAATGAAATTAGTCTTGTTCTATCTCAGGTCGACTATTCCTGAGATGTGGGGTTTTACAATGGTTACATGAATAAATCTGCAAAAAGAGGCCAGATTTGTGGCGAGACAACTCATCATAGTTCCTTCACCACGACAATGTGCCCACACACTCAGCTTTGTGAATTTGTCAGTTTTGTGCCAAAAACCAGATAAATTTTCTCCCTCAGCCTTCCTACTCGCCAGATCTGGCTCCTTGCGATTTTTTATTATTTCCAAAATTAAAATCAGTGATGAAAGGACACTGTTTTGAGACTATTGATGACATTGAAGTTAATATGTACGGACCTGAAAGACCATTTCAAATGAAGATATCAAGGACTTCTTCATGAAGTGAAAACACTGCTGAGAAAAGTGTCTGAATAGGGAAGGGAGTACTTTGAAGGTGACAAGGACCAACAATCTGTAAAATTAATGATAAACATAAAAAAAAATAAAATTTGATTATTTTCTGAACAGACCTCTTACTTAGGGAGTAAGCATAATTCAAGTCATTGATGTGTGTTGCAGTAAATCAAAACAATCATTAATAAAGTGCTTCTTAGTTCTTTTTTTCTAATGTAGAATGTTAGTTAGTTATTGCCTGGATTTAGCTTACCTTTTAATATTGTTGTGTCATTGATATTGTCTCCTGGCCACCATTCTATTCTTGAATTCTAATTAACATCACATCTTGGAATATAACAAAAAAATACAAGCATCTTGGTAATTTACTGTTACTACTATTTATTTATAAGGTTACCGCTGTTACTTAAATTCTATAATAATTATCCGTGAAAATGATGAACTTTTTAATGCTAGCATGATGAAAATTGCTAGCATAACTGGGGTTTGAGTCTAGAATTTTCCAGATGGAAAAAAATGCTAACCCAGAGATTGGTAAGAGATCAAAACTAGCTATAGATCCCAATTCAGAAAAATTGTTTTAACTAACTGGAAACTATTGCCAATATCTTATGAATATCAATTACTCACAAGTATTGGTTTGTCATTGCTACATTTTGTTTTGTGTTTTTTGTGTTACATAACAGTTGATCTCAACAGTAATGCCAAAATTATTTACAGCAATAGCAGCATTAGACAGTTTCAGCTTTTAATCAGCTAACATTCTATTCTGTTTCAGGTAGAGATTTTCCTGGCATTAATGGAACTATATATCATTTCTTAGTTTGAGGTAATTATAAATTCTAATGTAATGTAATTTTTTATGTAATTATTACAGATAAGTACAGTTAGGTATACAAAATTAAAATTGATAACTATTTTTGTTTGTTTGTTAAAAAAATAATCAGTCATAAGATAGAGTATAGATTAAGTTGAATTACAGGAAGAATTAGGAATTATGTGTTTTTCCTGAAAATCACATTTCGGGGCTGAGATGCACCTGGAAGATCAAGTATAACGCTTAACATGTTAGATTTGGTATATTTTTAATACATTTTTTATTGTTAGATATGAAATTCTAGCTAAAAGGAAATGATTTGAGAGTTTTTTTAGTTAAAGTTATGATTTTCTGGGAAATAAAAGTGTTTACATAGAATAAAATGTGAAGTTTGAAGTTCATCATCTGTAGTGTCATATTTATTTAATTTATGGCATCTGTATTCTTTAGATTGATTTCTATCAAAGCTCAGTAATTTTCTCTCTCATTTTAACTGCATCTATTCAATAAGTAACTTTAACAATTGCAATTAATTCTTGTTTATTTTGATGCATGTTCATTGCAAAAGTATCAAAATTAAATTTGCTTTGCTCATCAGCAGAATTTTTGAAAATTATTATTACTCTTATAACCTTACTTTTTTGTTGTAATAGAGAAAAGCAATTATAAAAGTATTATTTTGATGGTTTTTAAACCAATAAAAAGTTATACAAATTAGCAAAAATTAGTCCTGTTCTTTGGTTATTGTTCTGAAATAAGTGGTAATAAAATTATACATATGAATAAAAAAAAAATACTGAACTTTTTATAAAACTCTACTAAAAAAATGAAAAAACATTTTGTAGTTAGATTACAATTTTTTTTATTTGAGTGCTTTTCCTGATAATCCTCAGACAACTGAATCCTGAAAATTCTCCTGTATGGTGGTAAGGTTTGAATATTTTTTTCTGAAAATTAATATAAATTTGATGCTTCAGTTATAAAATAATCATATTCAGAATATGTATTATATGGAAAGAAATACATCTGCAAAAAATGGACCCACTAGATGGCGCTGGGGTAGAGATATTTGGAAAAAATTGTAATTATGGTCTGATTTTGCTCATATTCAGAATATATATTAGTTACGTTAAAAGAAACATTTTTGCAAAAATTATTCCCGCTAGGTGGTGCTGGTGTCGAGATATTTACTAAACAAACAGATATACAAACAGACATTCTTCTTCTATATATTTATAGAAGACAATGGTTTGTATGTGTGTTTGCTATATACTAAAAAACTACTGGACTGATTTACGCATGGTTTTTTGCAAAATAGTCCGCTATATCTGAAGAAAGTTGAAAGGTACTGAAATCTTCGATCTGATTAGTAGAAAGAAAGTTAGCTGTATTTTGAACAGACTACTGTGTTTAGAGAGTAGTTTGAATTAAATCCGATAGGCAGTGCTGTTTTGACATTTGGATTTATTTACATTTTGACTTTTATAAAGTGAAAGGTTAAATTTTGGGAACTTCCTTAATGTTCAGCTTTTTATGTTTTATCAAACTTTCAGTTGTGTTTATTTAATCTATATACAATCAAATCTAGCAATAGCAAGCATTGCCGGTTTCTGCTGGTTATTAATAAATGTGAAGTTGCAAACAGTATTGTTTAATTTTAGAAATTTACAGGATCTAATCTATTAAATTTGGATTTTGATTTTTGGCATTTTAATCCTAGCTTCAAAACATTCTGATTTCCTGGTGTGTTACCTTGAGATACTAAAGATCTGCCATCACGTGGTAATGGAAAACGTGCATTCAATCTAATTAGTTTAAACATTACATTATTTACATTTTTCATTCTTAATTTACATGTTTATTTACCCTATTAAATATTAGGTGATTTGAACAAAAT
This sequence comes from Lycorma delicatula, assembly GCF_047948215.1. NCBI lineage: Eukaryota > Metazoa > Arthropoda > Insecta > Hemiptera > Fulgoridae > Lycorma > Lycorma delicatula. The sequence goes on along the minus strand of NC_134461.1, from coordinate 62,695,597 downwards.
GTTTTTTTATTTTGTTTTTAAAGATTTCAGTGGATTATTTTGTGAACATGCAGCATTCCTTCCTATTGTTGAAAGTGTAACTGACAAATTTAGTTGTAATTCTTAAAATAATGCATCAGACAAAATTCCAACAATGGAGTCTTAAGTTTTCATTTTTTTATTGTTTTTATTTTCATGTAGGTCTTATATATTCACTGACATTAAATTTTTTACATTAATTTAACTCTCTTAACATTAACATTATAATTTAACATTTTTCATTTTAATTGTTTTGTTACTTACATGATTAATTTGCTGAGGGTAAAGATATTAATTTATAATTTTGTATTACTAACCGTACATCCTGATTTAACTTTACCTAGGAAGCAGCATGAATTCTACAATATTTTTTATTATTTTATCATAAAAATCAGCATTTTCACATTACTGTTGTCACATAAATTGAACCATTTATTCAGTTTGATATTATTAAAAAAAATATTAAAGAAAAAGTGGGAGTAAAATTGAATTTAGAGCTGAGCTGCAATAAAAGTGTGGGAGGTCGCTGATGCTGGTAATTGTCAAATCAAACAAACATCCTAGTTATGTTATTTCAGAAATGCTGCCTGTTAATTTAAAAGATCCTGTATGTGATTGACTCATGATGATGATGGTGGATCACCTATAACATTAAATTATGGTACTTGAAATTCCTTATAATATTCTTTATTGCATTACATTTCATTCTTATCAATTTCTTCTTCTTCTTCTTGACTTTTATGGAAATAGAATTATTATGACTGTTAAAAATTAAGTTTAGGTCATAATAAAAACTTAATTAATCTAGATCCAAAGAAAAAATAATTATTTTACCATGAAGTTTGATCTAATCAATTCTTTATCAGTTCTTTTTCTTTATGAAATTTTATTGAAACACACAAACAATTTTCTTTTTTTTATTGGACCTTTCTTTAATTTTATTGATATTACGTAGCATAATTGCATCAGTTCTGAGGTTATTGATAATTCTGCAATAAATTAAATGAGGTCAAGACTGGAATGGAGATTGCCTTGTAGGATTTAAAATTGAATTTTTTGCTGAATATTTGTTTGAAATCTAGATGATATGTGAGTGAAACATTAGTCTTTATTTCATTTGTTTTTAATCAATTTAGTCTATTTTTCTTATTAAAATTTTAAATTATTTGGTGTTTCATAATATATATAAAAATGTTTATTTTTAAATAAAAAATTGTTATTTTTATTTTAAGAAAATAAATAAATTCTGTGAAAGAAAAAGTATAAAAAACACATCTTTTAAAATAAAATTTTACACATTTTTTGATGAATTATAATTAGTTGTATAGTCATAAAAATGTTATTTTCTTGGTATTATTTTTATCCAGAAAGGTTTTGGCGATTCAGTAATTCCTGGCATGTTTTCATCTAAGTCTGGTAGATCTTTATCATCTGGTTTATTGAAATTAAAATTCTGTAGAAGTCCAGCTATTATCATAAACATATTTTGTCTTGAAAATGTTTCACCAACACATACACGTTTCCCTGAAATATAGAAAAAAGTTAAAAGTGAAATAGATTTCTGTTTGCACATAATTAGGATGCTTGCTATATTTTTTGATTTTTATTTTATTATAACAGTAATGCATGATTAATTTTGTTCTGAGTAAAGCAGCCTTTATTTAATTGTTTTTATTTAAAATTGTTTCATTGCTTTATTTTTTATAAAACTAGCGTTATGCTTCTGTTTTCCTTTAAATAATTAAGTAAGACCTATATTTCTGTGTAGGGAAGCATATATCTTCTATATACAGTGATGGTATGCCTTCAGTTTTTGGAATTAGCAGAAATTAGTTTTATTGGCTGTTCCAGAATTCTCTTTGTTACAATCTAGAGAATCTATAGATCTGTCAATGTTTGTGAATATATATTCCCTCTACTCTCAATCGAATTATAATTTATTTTATATGATTTTATAGTTTATTTAAAATTAAATTTATTATTTATGTATTTTTTTATAATTTATTTTTAAATGTTTTTATGTTGTTAACCCAACATTTCATGAGTATGAAGTGTCATTGGTGAACATTTCCCAAGTAATAAGTTGGTACTTTAGAAAAAAAAAAATTAAATCGTAAAAAACTATTATTTAAAAAAAAAACAATTTTATAAAAGTGGTGTAAAAAAGTATGTACCCTCATTTTCAGAGATTCAGCTTAGACATTTTGAAAAGTATATTGGTCATATTTATTTAGTACAGAGTATTATTTTTAGGTTTGTTTACTATTAAAATCTTCTGAATACCTAAGCTACCATTATCAGAGATTTTACTTAAGCTTTTCAGTTATTGAACTGGTTTTTAATTATCTTTAGGTCTATCCTAGAACATTTTTTTCTTTCTTAAGAAAGATGGGTTTCCAATTTGAAAATTCACCGGTATGAATCAAGTTTATTATTAAAAGGGTTAAGTATTAACAGTTTGCAGTCACCTATTGTTGTTCAGCTTCAGTCATCTATTGAAACTACTTTATTTATTTAAAGTGAATATTGATCTAATTTTTTATTATTCTGAATCATATTTTATTATTTTTAATATACCATTGTTTACTTTCCTGGCTATAAGTGTATATGGGAAAGTATGGTGATCGGGCAAAAAATCATCTACCAGGTTTTTGACAAACTTTGATGTTTCACATCCTGATCATTAAGACCAAAAAACAGAGACATTTTTCAGATGTATGTGTTGCACTACTTTTAGCTAAATATTGTTAGACTGGATGAACTGATTTTTCTTTTTTGTTTGTAAACTTTGTCAGTAGGTATCTATGTATAAGGTATTTCTTGTGTTAAAATTTTGTGTAAATTTTCTGAGAGTTCCCGGAAAGATTTTTTTGACTTTGTAATTAGATTGTTTAGATAAAAAATCCTTAGTAAAAGGTACAATGTTTAGGTAATGTCCTGATTCCCTAAGGTGGAGGCTTCTTACAACCTCCCTCTTAAGAGATAAAACCCACCTTGTGGCAGTTTCAGCCATCGTACTACTACCTCTGTTTTTAGACCTGATGAACCCGCCTAGCCACTGATGCTAATGCTTCAGTAAAAATTTCCGTTAATGATTTATTTTCAGCTTTTACCTTTCCAAAGGTTTCTTCGAGCATCTTCACTTTTCTATCCTACTTTGTTGCCTTCATTGCTGTTAACCATTTCTGCTGAAGCATGAACCCTGTGTCTCAGTTTACTCAAACCTAAGAAGTTTTCAACAATTTTGTTTAAACTTCAAAGACTGCTACAACAACTTGATTAAATTCTTGAGCCTAGTTAAGTCAAATTGGCCTTAATCTTATACCATACAATGCTGTTCAATGAAGTAGTAACAAATTTTAACCTATTATTGCTCCAACGTCCACTGGCTTAGGTAGTATATAAACTTTCAACAAAATAATTAGCAAGATTTTTACTCCCCCTCCCCAAAAAAATGCATGTATACAATTTAAACAAATTCTTTAAATTAATTAAATCAAGATTAGTTCTACAATTACCACATATGCATGCTTCAGAATCATGAAGAGTTAGTATCATTTTTAAGATAAAATTTTGCCAGAAATTCATCCCTCTCCTAAAAATTTATTTATTGTTTAGTATGTCTAAATTTTTCATTTTTATAATTTCAAAACTCAATAATTTTGCTTTATTTAATAATATTGTTCAACCCCTTTCATGTCTAATTTAAATTTCTCAGTGCCAGGAAAGTACAGCAACCTACTGCTGACTTTTTATGAATGCTATTAATTTTTTCAATCCCCTAACTTTTTTTTCAGTTATTTAATTTAAATGTTTTTCAAGTGTTTTCTTCATTTTTATTTACATTTCTATTTTCATCAAATTAAGATTTTATTATCTATGTTCTAAACTACAGTTTTATTAGAGAGCTACAAAAAGGATGGTGATGTTTTTGAGAATTTTATGTGTTTTATAACTGTTAAATAACTGAATAAATTTTTATGACCAAAATTTCAAACTATTTGCTTTAATTTTGTGATAAAAGTGTTTGAGAAGATGACACCAAATATTCAATTTTCTTCTAAAACTATACATCCAAAGGTCTTGTCTACTTCTGTTTCTCATTTGTAAAGCACTTCATTATTTACAGTATAAGAACTCTACAGTATAAGAACTCTAACCCCAAAGTTACTTTGTGTAGTAATAGATTTTTATTTTCTCTCCTGGTATCTTACAATTTTTTCTTATCCATTTATTGGGCATCTTGGTATTATCTTTCTGGCCACATAGCTGATTATCATTGTTAATTTGCACAGGCAATCAAGCTAATTTTTATTCATATGAAAATTAATAAGAGACCAGTAAATGTCTTTTACTAATAAAAAATCAGTAAAGGAGTTAAAATATCTCTTCATTAGTGAAACAAGGAACTATAATACAAGAGTGTAACAAGGGACATTCAAAATCGGGATCTTCAAAAAAAAAAGTAGCCAAAGATTTAAAATTTAATTCATATTACAACAAGGCTGGTGTAACGGACCTGAGTAATGGATTCCTACCAATTAAGAAGAAAATACTAGAAAATATAATAATGGGAGTAATCCAGAAAGAGGCTAAAAGAAACCCTTTTAGTAAAGGTAACAGGGATGTTTAACAATCGTCTTTTGTAATGCTGTCCACTAACACACCTAAACAGATGTTGTGTGAAAAGAGTTAGCGGACCAGGGTAGGAATTTCATGGGGATGTATGAGGGCATATGATCATTCTCATGCTTCGAGTTGGGTCCAATTTGGCAGGTAAAGAGCAAAGGAGTAATCCAGAGTGGACAGTTGAAATCAGTTCTGCGAGAAGAGAGTTGGCGAGGTTAGTACTACCAAATCAGTGTAAGTGAGTTGTTTTGATGTCAGTCTCACTGACTGACATCAAAACAACTGAGTAATTCCAAGGCAACTGAGCATTTCCAGCAACTGAGTATTCTGCAAGGAGGTCAGTGAAGAAGCAAATTTCTAGTGAATTAAGTTCAATGTGACTAGGGTGATGTTACAAGTAATTCCAGTGCATGAAAACAAGAAATGGTTCGGTGAGTATTGTAAAACTGTAAGTGAAAGAGATAATGTACTAAATTTCATTCATAATTGTTAGGGTAGTTTTATTTGTGAACAGCAATTGTATTTGCAATGGAAGAACTTTATACTTGTCTATCTATTGTACTGCTTTTGTTATACAAGACTAGTGTTCATGCTAATGTCTTTTGTCAATGGTACTGAATTCTGCTTTTCATTATTTATTTACCTGTGAATAAATCTTGATGATTACTTTAAATTCTGTTTTGTATATAATCACCCTTTATTATTATTACTATTATTGTTGTTGTTGTGGTTGCGATTACTACGATTATTATAAGTTTATTATTGACATTTTTTATTATTATTATTGTTTGCTGTTGCCATTATTGTCATTATTCTAATTATTATTGTTACTATTGTCATTATTATTATTATTGATTTGGCTTGCTTTAATTATGTTCATTAACTAATAAATTGTAATTATATAAACATTTTCAATAGTCAGTCTCGCAATATCCTGATCGAGCCATGAACACACGACAATATTATATGTATTCATCATTGGCATAATTAAAGAGTCTATTTCAATGGTGACAACAAAATTAAAAAAAGACTTTAACATTATTCTGTACAAATTTTGTTATTAATCCTCTGATTTTATTGTGCTTGGTGGCTAACTTTTTGTTTTTAAAATAAATATACAATTTAAGAAAAGAAACAAATTAAAAAAAATCACTAATTTGAAATGAAAATAAAATAACTTCTAATATTAACAGAAGAAAAATCATCAAAACTTTCTTCTGTCTTACAAAATAAATGTTTATTTGTGGATTTTTTCAGTTGAAACTTAAAAGTTCTTCTTGAAGTTCTGCAGTTTAATTATGTTATGCTAATATTCTCATATTTATAAATATTAGGTTAACTTAATTTAATCATTAACTCTCAATATTTTTAATCATAGATTAATTTATAGAAAAACTAAATCTATTAATTTATAAAAATTTTGTAGTAGATATGTAAACATACCTGCACTGAATGGCAATGATAAGTCATGTTTTATTAGTTTTCCATCAGCATCTATGAACCGTTCTGGAATAAATGAATCTGGTTTTTCCCATATGGTTTCATCCCTGTGAATACTGTATAGTGATGCAAACACTGCTGTGTTCTGTAACAGATGTCATAATTATTTTTTTTTTTTTTCAGTAACTTGGATTACACTAGAACTAATTAATTGTAAACACAATTATAGATCAGTTTGAATTTATTGTATATGGTTGTAAGCTAACCAGTCTTGTAACAAATACTGCTAGTTAAACCACCCTCACTATTGAATTACATCAATGATGTATACATTCAAATCTAAAATATTAGCAATTTTAACTGGATTTGTATCTGGATCTGGTAAAAGAACAGCTGTTCTTACAGCTGATGTTACATACACTTCTCTCATCCAATCAATAGGTTTTGTGTGTAAATACTTATGAAACCTATTTGTTTTAGTACTTGTTGGTGTCAGATTATTTTTAAAAATTAAAAATTTTACTAACTATTCAAAGAATGATTTCTGATTTGTTAAAACTAATTTATTATGCGATAACAATAAATGGCAGTAGATATTGATAAATGGTAATAGATATTCCATTTTTTGACATCTTTATACATTTAAAAAAAATTTTCTGTATGTTTTTCAATTTTGAAAAAAATATTTTGGGGAATTTTGAGTAGTCTCAATTCATCTTAGTTCATAATAAATATACAGTACTTTTTCAGTTATTTTTAATAACTTTCTATATTAAAGGAAGAAAGATAAACACTAAAATAAATTGCTTTTACTTTTATTTTCTCTAAAAGTAAGGTTAAGAGTCTGAAACCCGTTACTATCAATAGGGTCTTCACTACTCTGTTTGTGAGATTTGTAACTGGAAAGATATGTGTAAAAGTTCTTGATATTGTGAAAATTTTTACTGTTTTCTTGTAATGAAACTTTTCAATATAAGATTCCATTCTTTGTACGAGGCATATTCATAAAGTAAGGGCCGTTGGCTTATATTTAAATATTAGCAGGTTTGAACACAGTTTCACACAAGCAGGGCCATCAATTGGCTATTTACGAAGCCATTGTAGTTGTTTTGATTAAATAATCTTTTGCCTGTCAGTGATTGCAATGTCCACAACAATGGTTTCTCCCGTCAGTTGTGAAGTGCACGCTGGATTCGATTTTTGTGTGCAAAAGGATCATCAGCTGCTGGAATTCATCAGGTGTTGTGCCTAGTGTATGGACCTACAGTAGTGAGTGAAGGAAAGGCTAGACAATGGTGTCAAGATTTTAAAAATGGCCGCACAAATGTACATGACAAATAGCGAAGTGTTAGGCTCGGTAGTCAGACCAACGAAATCGTTGAAGAAGTGAACCGAAAACTGTGATGTGACTGGCAATTGATGATTAGTACTCTGGCTGATGAATTTCCACATGTTGGATGCACCTCTATCTACACGATTGTCACAGAATAGCTTGTATATCATAAATTGTGTGCAAGGTGAGTACTGAAAATGCTCACCAACCAACACAAAGAACAAAGAATGTGCAGTGGATGAGTGTTTTTGGACCGCTATTGACAAGATGGAGATGATTTGTTTTCCCACTTTGCTACGGGCGAAAAGACATGGATCTCCTATACCAATGCAGAATCAAAACAGCACCACTCAAGTTCCCCAAAACCAAAAAAAGTTTAAGCAATCTTTGTACTTGAGTTGAAAAATGTTAGCTATAGTTTTTTGGGACGAAAAGGGTTTTGGTTGATTTCATGGAACGTGGATCAACAACTACAGCTGATGTGTACTGCAAAACGCTCACCAAACTGAGATGTGTGATCCGAAATTGACGATGTGGGATACTGTCATCTGGCGTAATTCTTCATAACAATGCGCTTTCTCACACCACTGCTGTAATGAAGAAGAAGATTTAAGATTTTCATTGGGAACTTTTTGACCACCCTCCATATAGTCCTGACCTTGCACCTAGTAACTACTTCCTCTTCTGGCATTTGAAAAAGTAGCTTGGTGGAGAATAGTTTGAAAACAACGAGGAACTCAATATTGCTGTTGTCAACTCGTTCAATTCCAAGGCGGCAAACTTTTATGCATAGTGGTTAAAGAAGCTGGTGCCGCGTTATGAAAAATGCTTAGCACTGAATGGTGATTATGTGGAAACTTGAACTAGATGTGTAGTAAACTAAAAGTGTAAGTAACAACCTTTTCTCATGAGTTATTTTTTTTTTTAATGACCAAATGGCTCTTACTTTATGAATATGCCTTGTATTTTATCCTAGTCTTCATTTTCAGTAACCTGGGTCAGACAGTGGATTGTTTGCTATACTCTTCTTTTACCTTCCACATCAGTCATCTTTTATAACCAATTTTCATGTATATATCCCTGATCATAATATTTTCCTCAAATTTATGTTGCCACCCTTTTCTTGATTTTTTCCCTTTTAATTTCTAATTCAACATTTTTACTTTGGTTTTTTCTTTCCTCCATTCTCTTTAACAGTATAAATATATAGAATTTTACGTAGTATTATATAATTTTTCTGTTGATTTTTTCGTATTTGGTTTATAAATTTTATTACTCTGTTTGCAAGATTCTTGACAACTGATTTTTTATGGGATATTGGTTGTGTTGATAGGAAATTTAGGTATCTGCCTGAAGATGTTAGTTTTATATACTATTTTGTTGCAAACATAGTAATAAAATTTACAAACCCTGAGGATAGACCAGAATATATATAAAAACCAAAAGAAAGATCTATTAATAAATAATAATTATTTGGAAAATATCATAAATAAAATATTTAAAAATACAAATACATGAACACTATAATAATACATCAGCCTGCCGTCCTAATAAAAATAATAAAATTGAGAATTATGTTACATTACCATACATCGCAGTTCAATTAAAAAATTGCTACAAAAGGATGCCACCAATCACCCATCAAAATTACAACAATCTGAATAGTGTATCTTCTAAATTAAAATCACAAATAGAAAAAAAATTCAACAAACCAACATAGTATACAGCATTTTGTGTAAAGATTGTAACACATTGTACATTGGACAAACATCTCAATACCTTAAGAAAAGAATAGAAGTCCATAAATATAGAAAAAAGGAAATGACAGTGCTCACAAAACATATAGTAGAATATAAGTAAAATACTTGTTCGATTTCAATAGCACCAAAATATTAGACAAAGAATAAAATGCATGTAAGAAGACCATCTAGAAATGATAAACAGCAAAAAAAATACAAACACTGTCAACAATAGATTGGGCTTAGCCGGATTAAGTAACATGCATGTAATTTAATTTAAAAAATAATGTTTAATGTTTGTAATTTTTGAGAAAACTATGTGCATTGTAAAGGTTTCAGTACACAGGAATTAGCAATCATGTTATATAAAGAGATAAATATAATAATTATATAAAGATGAGTCATGTTTAAGTAGGGAGATCTATTACAACAATGGTGGGGATAAAATATTGTTATATGGGATATTTAGACTAGTTAATTTCTTAGTTTGTAAGCGTATTTTGTATGATGTGTATTGTCATCTGAGGAAGCTTAGAGAATTTTAAGTGAAACATAGTGTATTTAATTTATAAGTTTGTGTAGTTGATTAGTTAACCCAAGAGATTAATAGATAATATTTTTAAGTAAAATATTTCTTATTATATATATATATATATATATATATAAAGTACTTATTTCTTGAAGATATATTTTCCCTTACCTTTGGAATGAAGTACCCTCCCAGTGTTGTGTCTGCTTGTGCTGTGTGAGCTAAACCCAAAGGAAGTAGAGTCTGGTATCTCATGGATTCTCTAATTGTAGCTTCAATGTAAGGCATTCTATAATAAAAAAAATATATATATTAGTTAGATTTTGCTAATGGTAAATTTAGGTTGATGAATTCTGTTAAGGTGGTATTGTACTATATTATATTACTTATTGCTGTATTTGTTTTGTCTGGAACTGTTTTATAGACTGCTGTTACTCTTTAGCATATTACATTTTTTTCTCACAGAAACGTTTTATTGGAACAGAGCCAGAGAAAGCATATAACTGACAAGGCAGTCAAATTATATGAACAAACAGAACCATTGCTGTTTAAAAAAAATTTCAGTTTGTTTCCCAACATAGTTATTGAGATTGTATGGGAATTTTGTGATTATAAATAATCCTTTAAAGATAAGACTGGATAAACTTGTATATTGTGTATAAATTATGGAATGCAGTACATAAAAGATTTAGAAGAATTTTTACTAAATTGTAACTGTAGTAGGTAGATTTTAGATTAGAGAAACAAAGTTATTAATTTTGTTAAAAAACTGCTGTTAAAGGTAACAAAGTAATTATTAATTTAATGAACTGTTATTAATGTAATCCTGTTAATTTTGCTATCTAAATAACAAATTTTGGCAACATCATCTTTCTGTAGGTATGTTATGTTCCAATGTTTTTAATATTCTTTATTTTCTTCTGGTTCGTTATGTTTCTTTACATGTCATTTTTGGTCTTACTTATTAAACTGAATTTCTCTCCCATCAAAATATCCATACCCTAGTTTTGTAGGATACTTGCGTGGCCCTTTTATTGATTGTAATGGCCCTTTTAAGTGCAATTTTTTTTTTTATTGAAGCATGCAACTCTGAATAAAAATTACATGTAAGTAAAGTGGGGTTTTGAAATATTCTTTTTTAAAAACTTAATAGGATATTTAAAAAAGTGTTATACGCTGTATATATTTATTTATGAATTATTTAATATTATCAGGATAACTTTGATCAGAACTCCAAAGAATATTTTTGAAGTTTTTTTAAATTAGTCTCTTCTAATTTTTTCCTTGGTTTTTCCCTTATATTCAATATAAGGTTATGATAGAGATGAATTGCTTGATGGTTTTTTCTTGAAAATCAACTGCTGGAAAGTCAGATAAAGGCACCAATATACCACCAAAACACACACACTTTGGGCATTGTTTTATAAAAAAAAAAAACGGACTATTCTACAGTTTGTAGTCTGCTACAGATTTTCTTTTATTGTGCATTAGTACAATAAAAAAATATATCATATCTCATAAACTACCAAAAAATCTGAAAGGTTGTATTTTGTAGAAAAACTGTAGTCATACATACTTTTGGCGATCTGATAGTGTTGGTAATCTGTTCCTTCCAACAATCTCCTCAATTTCTTTTTGACATTTTTCTTGAATATCATGATGTTTTGCCAATAGTAATATTATAAACCCCAACATAAATGATACTGTTACTGTACCAGTTAATAGCAAATCCATACCAATTACGTGCAGTTGTTTTACTGTAATAATAAATTATTTTCATGAAATTTTATTTTTTAAATTTTATTTGTTAATAATTCATGTTATTTTCATTTGTTCTGTATAGTTTTAAGAATGTTTTTTAAAAAAATTGAAAAAGTATACAGTTGTTTTAGATGTATTATGCAGTCAGTTAGTGTTCATAAAAGAGTAAAGAGAAAAGTAGAAAATACAATAGGAAGAGAATTCCTGTGGTAAATCATTTTGATGTTATTACTGGTTTTATTTCTTGTAACTGAGAGCTGGTGATCTTTAAAAGTCAATATTTTTTAAGTTTTCTAATTGTAACAAAAAAAAAAATGAATAAACTAATCATTATATCAGTGTTATTAAAATTTATTTTCTTAGACTAATAATTTGTCGAACAGAAGCCTGCAGCAAACCAAAACAACTGTATGATGATTCTAATTTAATTTAGTGCAATCCATCTGAGAACAAAAACCACTTCCCTTTTCTTTTAATATAAAAATTACTTGTAATAAAAAAAATTAGAAAATTGTGATAAAATTATTTATTTACCTTAAAAATATATTTTTTAAGAATGTGTAACTGCTATATTAAAATTTTATCAAGTAAAACAGAAAAAAATATTTGTTACTTCAATATATTTCTTCAGTACCCAATAAACTGCTATATGTTGAGCTACAGTCATCGTTTCCCAAATTTATCACTATATCTTCAGTTATACTTTCACATAAACTGTCTGCTCACTCCCCATGCTCTTTTTTCTTCTTTAATCACGTTGAATGCAATTTTTACAAGCATTTGCTTCTATCAATAAAAATTTTACGTCACTTAACTTAATGTTGTGTTATTACAACTAATATAGCCTTTGACATGTATCCATGGAGGAAGATGCAACATAACACAATTTTTTTATTTTGCAATTTCATCTACTTTATAATGAATATATTTTTGTTTAACTGATTTTACTATTTTTAAAATTTCTGCTTTCAGTATGTCTTCAATGTACGCAATCTTAATCATTTGGCAATTTCTGATTTTCAGGTCGAAGCATTTGGAGTTTTTTTAGTTTTCAGGCAATGTTAGTAATTATCCATTATAATGACAGATCCTTCAACAACAATTTTTTAAGCCACCATTGCCATTCATTTCATTGTGATACATTGGGAAGATCTGGAATATCCATAAATCACCATTCAAAAACCCATTTTCACTTCCTATGTGTATTACTATTAATCATTTACCTTTTCCAGCCAGAGTTTTCACCCCCAGTTGACAAACGCTTCATAAAAGTGTCTTTTGCACTCTGTATTTATTTATCCACCCATACCTTTTCCTGTACATGTCCTGCATTAACCAAGTTTCATCTAAATAATAAATTGTTTTACCTACTTCACGAAATCGCTTAATTTCTTTTACATATTCCTATTCCATGAAATAATATGTACATATGTTCAGTCAATAAAGAATTATTTTTTCTGGACATGAAATGAAAATTCATTGACTTTGAAACAATGTAATGTACTTCTATTCAGCAGTTCAGAATTGTTGTTCACGACATTTAAGATTTTGTTCAAGTTAGGAAGCTCATTATTGAAATAAAATGAATGAAATTTTTTCTGATTGCGGTTTTAGTAACGTTGTCCATTTATTCAATCATTTTCATATACTTTCAAGTCTTTTTAGGGCTGACATGTTTCTAATCAGTTTTGTATTATTTTTTTTACATTAAGACTTGTTCTTTTGCTAATGACTATTGCATTGCTTGCATTCCAAGCAATGTCTCTGACTGCAGTTTCAGGTTTATCTTGTTTATCTTGTTATATCTTTGTTGCTAATTATTTTTTTCCAGAGCTATTTAAGGGTTTTCCCAGTTTATGTTTCACAACAGAATTACTCATTGTTAAAACCAGTTTAGCACAAAAACACAGGGTAAATTAAAGTTAATGAAAATAACCTGAATAAAACTGTTATAAAACTGTATCATACCGTATATAGTAAGATGATAACATAGATTGAAATACTTTCTTTCACTGATCTGAATAATTTTGTAAAGTATTACAAATGATACTATCATTATTAAACATCAGACAAAGACTCATCATGTTATCATCATCATGTCACAACATCAGACAAATAATAGCTTCCAGTACATTATTATATGCATAAAGCAGTAATTGCAGTTGTCACACCAACGTGTGACAGAATAATTCAGCCTAAATTGCTGAGCTATGATCATTCATGCTGAATTTGTATTTGTTGCACAATTTTGTGAGACAAACTATAGTAAGCCTGTAGACCGTGTTAATGGTACTATAATAAAGACAAAACTCTGATAAGAGATTTGTAATCCGTAACGCAAATAGAAAGAAGTGAAACTTTTCTGCATCTCTGCATACATGTGCTATATTGTTATCCTGTGTCTTAAGAAGGGTATATTGTATTTATTATGTTTTAAATTTTTTTTTTTTTAATATTCACTAATTACAATAATGAAGGGTATTTTTAACAATATTTTAAGTTGCAATTACTACTATACTTAAATAACAAAAAATTCCAAACATGTACAAAGAAGGCTCATACTTTATATTCCTAACTTAAGTGATATATGGGAATTGGATTATTTTTCAACTTGAATTTGGCTGTTGGACTTCCAAGATAAGTTCTTAAGTTTTTCCTAGCTATTGAGCCATCAGGTTTTCCATTACTGAAAATGAAAGACATCGTTACCATTCTACCAACTTCCTTCAATTAGATGGTCTGTGAAGTCAGCTGTTTTGTAGACTTTCTTTTTAAGTTGGAGTTTTTGTACATCTCATTAATTGATGACAATTTTCGTTGAAAAATAGGCAAGTACAGCAAACGTAATATTATTTATCTCAGGAAATACAGAATGTTTTTACTCAAGTTTTCAAAACATTTATATTTGTACCGTATTTTCCTATGAACAAATATTTTTTTGTTTTTAGATATGTGGTTAATGGTGTGGTTGATCCCATATTTAAAAGTTACATTGATATTCTATGTGGTATAGTTATAAAAATTGCTTGTGCCCAGGGGTACTAACGAAGTGTAAATTTTTTTTTGGCTTTTGCTGTTTAGGGAACCTGAATATTGTATGTACTAAGGAACCTGAATATTGTATGTAATAAGGAACCTGAATATTGTATGTAATAAGGAACCTGAATATTGTATGTAATAAGGAACCTGAATATTGTATGTAATAAGGAACCTGAATATTGTATGTAATAAAATTGTTCGATTTAAAAAAAAACTGAAGTTAGCATGTTTAACAAAACTAAACTAAATTGTGGAACACAGGTTATTTAATTAGTAAGAACTAACCAACAAGTCTTGTTGAGGAACTTGGTAAAAATCCTATAAAAATTCAAAGATTACTCGGGCAAAGTCTTAGGAAGCAATCAGTTTCACATCTGGTCTTGATATGTCCAGAAAGTATTTGAAAATTGGTTACTTTTCAAGAGAATGCCTACTTTAAAGGCCACAGTTTAGGCTTTTATGTTTGGGAGCATAACAAGATGTATTCCTTATTAAATCTGAACTCTCTTAATATATTGTAGCTGGGGACAACAATCAACACCCAGAGAATGTTCGTAGTTTTGATAAGTTTCAGGTTAGTCGATCAGTAGTATTTAACAAAGAAATCTGATTGATTGCCTGACCTGTATGTTATCTAAGAAAAAAATTGTATGATTGTTTATTGATTGCTCACATTTAATTTATTGCCCAGTAGCAACTTTCTGTTATATTTCTGTTTCAGACATTTAAAAAGAATTTTTGTTTTATCAGTGTGGATTTATTTCTGTTACATTTTTTTGTTTTAATGTGATTCATTATTGTTTGTACATTGAGATTTTTTTCAGTTTTTTAAGGATTATATTACTGCACTAAAATCATGTTTACATTTAAAGAGAAATCCAATTTTAAATTAAATCATATATGTGTAAAAATTATTAACAATTTTGAAACAAACTAGAATGAAATCATAATTAATTTTCCACCAGATAAAGTACTTTTACAGTTTAGTTTCAAAAATATAAAATAAAAAGGTTATAATAATTTTGTGTAGCCTATTTGGTGTTTATTTTAATCAACCACTTCTTTAAATAACAAAACTTCTTCAGTTGTACCTTGCTACTGCTCTAACATCTGGAATGTTGTCAGTTCTTAGTGTATAAATATTTTTCTTGATTAATAATGGACGATCTGTTTGTTAATCCAGTCTTAAAATTTTTCCTGTTTCTCTTCTGATAATGCTCTTTGATTTATCATGATGAATGCTACACACAAGGTGTTTAGTATATACGACTATATTCAGTTTTTCTTTGTTTTATTGTCAAAAATGTATTTGAATGAAATATAGATTGTCAGTTGTTTTTTTTTTAAATGAGAAAATTTAATTATTTTTACTCTATTGAATACTAAAACTGGAAATTGTAGTAATCTGATTTATTGTTATAATGAAGAGGTATTTTTTTAATTTGTTCAATTTGGATTAGATCACACTTAGATAAGCTTTTAAATATCTCATTTTTTTAATAGTTTTGTTTGATAAAGTTATTAGATTTATACTTACAAGAATATGGTGAATCTTCCTCTGTAATCATTCTCTTTCTTATTTCAAGTAAATATCTATCAATAAAATCATTAGTTGTGTCATCTGTAATCTTTTCCTTGTGCTCTGTTATGAAGGCCTGAAAATGTAATTAATTACAGTTTTAATTAATTCATTATTAAAAAAAAAGGTTTTTTTGTGTCTTGTGGTATCGATAAAATGACCTTATTCATTAGGGCTTAGCACATTCATCATTAGTGAGATGTTTATGTAACATTTTAATTTTATCATTGATAAACTTGTCAACCTTCGTTTTATATTCATCCATATTCATTTTAACTAGGGTGTTACCTTTGTCAGCTTTTCAGCTTTGAGTATGATAGCATTTTTATTGATTTTATTTAAAAATTGTTTTAAGTTTTTTATTTCTTTCATCCATTTATTATATTGTTTAATAGACTTATTGATAATAATAAATCAATTTTTTAAAACTTAATTCTATCATTATTTAAAACAACATGTCATTTTGTAATCGGGGTTCAGGTAATGATTTTATAACTGCTTCTGTATCAACTAGTTGTTTAAATTATTTATTCCATTTTGTTAGGGAAGTTGTAATTTAAACAACTATTAAGTAGTACCAGTTCATTATCACTCAATATTATAGACATTAAATTAGAAACACTTTCATAAAAGATATTATCCTTATCAACCGGCTGTTTTTACTTTTAATATTAAGAATTTTATTATTTTATTTATTACAAATACATTGTAGTACATCATTAATGTCTGCATTGGCATGCTGTACTACATTGTACATCACAGATGGATAAATGTTAAGTAATTCCAAACGGGCTTTGTATATTGCTTTATTTAATCTGTTTTTTAGAATTAAAAATTTGATCTCCTTTTCCAAATTATTTGTGGTTGTTTTGGAATTTTTAAAATCTGCTTCTTTTAGATTTTCTGGTGAAGTTTGCTGTAGGTATATCAGTCTTTCAGTGGTAGTCAGCCAGCACTCTTGGGTTCCATTTTTCGTGGTAGCATGTTTCCATGGTGGGATATTTCCTGATGAAAGTGTTCTCCCTGTTCATCACTCACTGCTCCAAGATTGGTAGGAAAAAATCCAAATGGGAATCTAATAAGTGGAGCTGCAGTCACCTATTACATCTAAGTGCTTTAAAGTTTTTAAGAAGTATGTTTATATGTTCTTTTTAATTATCTGCCTTATGATTTCCAAGGAAGTAAGTTGTTAACAACTTTTTTTTAAATTTCTGTGCAGCAACCTTACAGTAATTTAAACTGTCTTCAAATTCAATTTCATTAATTTTCTAATTTGCAGTCTATTAAATACACCATCCTTATCTTAACATCACTTATATTAGGAAACTTCTTTTTCAGAAACTGAAATCCAGTCCCATCACGATCATTGCTTTAACAAAATTTTTCATTAAACCTAGCTTAATGTGTAGTGGTGGAGGATAAACTTTTCAGATTTTTACTAGTTTTTACTTGCATTCACAATGCTATTTTTACTACAATCAATGTTTTGTTTTTTGACCATCTTTTTTAATTTTTTTTTTTTTAACTCCGTGACCACCATTAGGTATTGCTTCAGAGGATGAGATGAATGTCAATAGACTGTGAAAATGCCTTGCCTGACCAGGATTCGAACCCAGGACCTCTGGATGAAAGGCTGAGATGCTATCACTTGCGCCACAGAGGCTTGCTAACATAATGATTTATTCTATCTCTGCTGTCCCACTTTCACAAAAAGCAACAAAATTTAAGTTGTGAACCATGTAATAGTGCTTTGTTTCAGGTTTCAAAAAATATGCTACAGATGTTTCTCATACTGAATCATATCCAATACAAGTTTACAACTCCTTCTTATGAGCTGCATTAGCTAAAGGGATTGGTTGGATATTATGTCCAACATGAAGAAGAGCTGCTTTCAAACTATGCGTTGAGGAGTTTATAAAAAGATGCTATTCATCAGGATAGTGCGTTTGTTCCAAAGCTTCTAGTAAAGGTCCCACATCATTATAGTAAACTATGTTTTTTGTACTGGAAGAAGAAACATTCAAATTCACACAGTCTGTTACAGAAAGCACTTATTTTAATATTATGTTGTAAAAGATTCCAACCTTTCAATCATGTTGATTTCTGCTTGATTCTTGTATAAATTTAGATCACGAATATCATCATTTAATTCTGACTGATGAATTAAGTGTAGTTCTGAATTAAGTGTAGTATTTGTATTTTCTAAAAATTCTGAGTCTCTCCTTTGTTCATCATCTAATAAATCTGCACAACCTTCAACATCATCAGCAGCTTCATTTTAATCTAATTCCATTGTTTTTAGTAATACTGGAATTGGAAACTGTGGATGTGAGACCCTGGTTGTAAAGCAGAGAGAATATCAAGATATTTTACAGTGTGTTTAGTGTTAGCTGTTCCCTGATGTCTAGTCTTCCGTGTTATCCCTGGTCTTGAAGTGATCCTTTGGTTCTCTGTCAACCAGACAAGGTTAGGGCTACTTACATGTCTCATCCACTGTTCTTATTTTTTTATTATATTGTATGTTTTAGACGATTGTTATAATGTGTATTTGTTATGATGTATATTTTAGACAAAATTAAATTATATTATATTAATACATTAATTGATATCTGAATGCTGGAATTATTTATTGTACATCGCTCATTATGAAAATATTTCTATTTACAAATTTTAATATTTTTGCTATATGTGTTTTAAACCACATTATTTCACTATATTCTTATCATGATGTGGGTTTTTAGGATTTACATCAAAAAGTAAAAATTGTTAGAATTCTAGTACTCTGTTAATTTTAAAATGTTAAATTTTTAAAGTTGTCACTGATTAATAATTAATAATAATTAGTAACTTATTACTATTTATTATTAATAATTTTTTGTTAGTAGGGTTTGTTAATTTTATAACAATTTATTAAAATAAAAATTTAAAGGATAATTTTAAAAAACTGTGTTGTGAATATCTGTGCTTTATTGTATCCCTATACGCAATGCCTAATATAATGAATAATTTAATCATATATTTATTACATTTATTTCTACATATTTACTTTATAGTTACAATAATTGTCAATTTTTTTCAAGCAATATGGTGTATGTTTTTTAAAAAAATATGCGTGTTATTTATCTTATTTTTTTCTTAAACTTTTATAACTATTCCTATAAAGTTCTCTCTGTCTTATTATTTGTACATTAGTTTATAATTTATTTAATGAAAAAAGTTTATAAAGTAGAATTAAAAATTAAAATATGTTAAATGAATATAAACCTGAAATAAAAATGGGCTAATCATGTTTAAAATCAGGTGTTTATATAAAATTTGTATATTAGAATATAATATTTTTAAAGACACACTTATACATACACTCACTCACTCAAAATGGGATAAACTTGAAAAGAGAATACAAAACGAATACATCACTCACTCACTCACTCACTCACTCACTCACTCACACACACACACACACACACACACACACACACACACACACACACACACACACCCACACACACACACACACACACACACACACACACACACACACACACACACACACACACACACACCCACACACACACACACAAGTGGGTGAGCCAACCTCTGCCATAGAAGTTACCTCTTTGCCATGTCCATGGTGAAATGTTGGCATACCTGTCTTTTGTCTAGGTGTTCTGGACTCTTTGCAGCCAGGCTTGGTGTATTTTCATATGCTGCAAAACTCATTTATCATCACAAAAAAAGATTTAGAGTAGCTGTAACTAGTAATAAGTCTGTGTTATTTTCCTGAGGGGAAAAAATATATATTTGATCCAGAAAATATGCCTTTTTCACTATTCTGTTTAATTATAACACGAATAATACAAATCATATTCTTGAACAAAGTAAACTTAAAACTTGTATACTAATCAAACTGTTTGAATGATGTACCATTTAATTCTGGTATTATTGGGTGGTCATAATTTACTTCTTCCTTAAAATTACTTCTGAAATGCCACTGAATGTAATTAATTTGTTGCTGAATGAGTTAAAAAATTTCATGATTGATTATAAACATGATTTATTCAACAATTAATATCTTAATGTCATTTAATTGTTACGTATTTTATAAATTATATTTATCTTAAAAAAATACATAAAATGTATTAAAATTACCTGTACATATTTTTGTAAATATAATGTTGTACGTTCAGTAACTGTGAACCCAGTTCGACCGGGTGCAAAATATCTCATCCACGGTGTTATATTCAAAGCTCCAGGCGTTGGATCTGTTACTCTGACGAATTTTACCATTTCATCGGCAAATTTGAATGCTTCTTCAAATGATTTACAGTCTCCTGCATATACTCTTGATACCATAGTTGCTGTTATGGCGTAAAATATTTCTGGAACTAGAGCTAAACCATCTTTGCATATTTCCTAAAGAAAATCCATTTTAAAATATATTTACTATAAATATGTATATTATGTTTTAGTTATTCTTATATGTATTGAGCTTATGTTTAGTTTTTCTTTTTAATTTAACAAAAATTGTTTTTTATGGAATGCTGTTGTGGGTAGAGATATTTATTATTAGTTTCAACATTGTTCAAGTTAAAAATCTATTTTATATGAATACCAATTTTTGTTTGGTTGTGATTCTTAAGTATGGTGTAAAATATGTCAAATCATCCTGCTCTGCTGTAGGTTGAATCATCCTGCTGTAGGTTGATTATTCCCTCGTACCATAATCTTATCTTCTCTGGCTAGGCAATAATAGTAATAGTATAATCTTTATTGACATAAATTGGTAGTACAATTTCATAATAATTACAAACTGTTAACTGTACCTATTTTACAGAAATAAAGGTACAAATTTTTATAAAAGCATTATATATGTTAAAATATGAATAAAATACAGTAGTATTTCTAAAAGAAGTTTAGTAAAACTTCTAAATTTCTTTAAGAAAGGAAATATCCAACTCAGTAATACATTATTTATAATACAATATTTATAATTTCCTACATTTCCCAGCTGGGCCAGTCAATTCATATAATATCTTACACAGCTTTTTCACTGCAAAATCAAACATTAAGAGTCTGACTTTTATTTTTGTAATGTATAATATTTTCATCTTTTTATCAAGACATCTATTTGGGAGTCCAGTCTTCACCAAAAAAAAAAAAAATACAAAAGTGATAAAAACACAACAAAACCACAAAAGGGTGTTATTCACAGTTACTGTACAGTTTCTTATGAAAGGTTGTGATTTTTTGTTCACTAAAAAAACATGCACCGACATGATAACTGGTAATACCACTATTTTTATGCATTTTTATAAGTTATATTAAATATTAGATTCAGTTAGAATTATTGACTAATTATTGATAAAATTAATCATAAAAATCATTATACTTTTTGTGTATTAATATGATGAAGGGTAAACAGTAAAATTACAGCAGAATTACAGTCAACTGGTCTATGATAAAGTAATTAATTACCAGTTAAATTTACATATATGATATTTATTATTAGTAAATAATAAATTAATAAATAATGCACAAATATGAAGTAAGTATTTTTGCTGGGAAAATTGACAATTACAATTGAAAGATAAAATGGTATATTTGTTTTTTATTTATTTTGTGATGAAAGTGTTGAAAGATATTATAACCAAAATAAGTGATACCACATCCCTCAAAAAACATTTCATTGTAAAAGTGTTGTGAATCTCCTTATGACAAAAACATTATGAATTTAGAAAAATGGTAAATAATACAAACCCTGAAAGACACTTACAGTTGAAGTATCCCTCAAAAAACAATTGTTTGTCCTGAATCCAAAAGAAATTCATATTTTTAAAATTACAAAGGTTTACTTGCCACAGGGCTGTTTAAAAATATAACAAATAACTGGTTTAGAAGAACAAAAACAAACAAGCTGCTAGTTGCTACATCTATTTAGAGTAACATTATTTTGCTATTTATAATTTTGTAATTGAAACAATTACAAAATTATAGAAATTACAAAATTTTAAAAATATAGATTTTTTTTTAATTTGGGATGCACAAGGGGTTTTTTTAGATATACCATCACACAAGTGTTTTTTGTGGGGAGGGGGTTACATTATACACCATTTTTTTGATTTCATGTTTTGTCATAAGGAAATTCACCAACTCTTTTACAATGAATTTTTTGGTGGTTGTGATAAAACTATAAAAAAAATGTACAAATATGATTAGAAAACTTTTTTGATAATGAAATATTTAATGTTCCTAATAAGACATTATAATGTTTAATGTAAAATTACAAATTTACATTTATAACAGAAATAAAATTAACTAAGATATTAATGATTTTTTTTACTGTTTAAATTTTATTTTAAAAAAAAGTATTATAATATGGTATTAAGCCTTAAAATAAAACACTTTATATGCTTATGTCTCCATAAGCATATAAAGTGTAAAGGTGAATTTTTAATTTTATTATTAAAAAAATTGAGTTACGGCTAAGAAACAAAATACAGAATATATTTTTTAGAAGTGGGGAATAAATTTTAAGAAACATTTTTTAAAAATATTCATATGCAAGCAAACAATTAATAAATAAAGATTTCTCTATATCTAACACCCCCTTCAGTAAAGGCTAAAATAAGAAAAGAAAATTCTTGAAAAATACTTTTTTTTGCATTTTAGGGTCTGGGGTTTATAATTTAAAAAAAAATTGTAGACTTTCTGTATATGAAGTATAAAATTAAAAATAAAAATTGAAAAATATTTAAACCTAAGGGCAAAAGAACAAAAATATATTTCAATTTTAGGAGTGGGAGTTGATTTTTTGAAATTCTATTTATATATACTTTGCATGTAGAAGTTTTAATAATTTTTTTCATTAAAATATCTCTGAAGAAAATCAAAATTGTTTTTTTTTTTTACAATATCCCCCACCCACATCAGATTGTGAAAAAAAATTAATATGATCAGTGTCCTACATATAAAATGAAAACAACAGTGGTCCAGAAGACTCTGCTTCCTGAGTGGTTAGTTCATTATAATAATATAGTGCTGTTTGTTGGGTCATCCAGATTAATTTTGTATTATATATCTGTTTACAAAGTTAACAAACATTTTGAGTTAAATCGTGTAATAAAACTTGTGTTGCAGTTATTTATATATATTTCTTTTTTATTTTAATGGATCTTTACTTACATGATTATTTCTATTCAAAAAATCAATTAATGCTTTCACATCTTCTAAGTATTCATTTTCTAAAGAGTTAAATCGTCGCCCATACCCAAAGTCGCGCAAGTTTCTAAGCATAAATCTTCGTTGATCTAGCCAGAAATGTCCATCAGTAAAAAGAATACCTATTTTTTAACAGGCATAAAATAAATATAGTAATTGTGCATGAATTATTATAATAAAAATTCAGTTAATTTTAATCAATGCAATCATATTATTTTAGATTTTAATATGTAGTTTACTATACTTACCTGTTTTTTTTTTTCATTAAGTTTGGCCTTTTAATCTATGCAATCAATAATTTAGAACATAATGTAGTTATAATCCAATAGCTTACAGTCATCACTCCTGAAGCAGACTGCATTCTGGTTTTGCTAATTGTTGTAGTATAATTTTAAATTAGTTGATGCTTCTTTTAATATGCTAATTTTATTTACATTTTCTAAACAAAGTTAACTTCTGCAAGATGAACAATTTTATATGCTTATCTCCATTACTTCTCAGCACATTCAGACCTTTACTATACTGTAAAACAGGTTTTGCAGACTCTTGCTGAATAACTTCATACTTGTGGTACTCATTGTGCTATTTACTCCTTTATTGACTTTATCCATTTCAAGGTGATGGGTAGTTAACTTGACTTTCATGTAAGTGAAGAAACAACAATCAGTTGGTATCAAGTCTAGACTGCAGGGTGGGTGGGTAGAAACCTTCCAGTTGAATTATTCAAATAACACCCTTGTGTGATCTGTGAAAGAGGGCCATATTTTGTCATGCAAAAGAATAAAATCTTTCATTAGAATCCTCTGCACTTTTTACCACCATAAACTTCTAATTTTTCTGTGGTAATAGGTTCTACAGGATCATTCACGGGAACCGGATGTTTTTAAAATAATCATAAAAAATTGAATATTTACTTTAAAAAAGTTTTATTGGTACTGAAACACTTGTTAAATCAAAGCATTTGTTACTAGTGAGCGAAAATTATGTCCGACAAGTGATGTCCATTTTGGGCAGTACATTGTTGTAGCCTTTCACGGTAACTGGCCTCAATTCTTTGCAGCATGTCTACATCAATCTGGGTGACGTGATGACGAATTGCGATCTTTAGGTCCTCCAATGTACGCGGTTTATTGCCGTACACACGCGATTTCAGAAACACCCACAGAAAAAAATCACAACTACTCAAGTCGGGGGACCGAGGGCGCCAAGGAATGTCGCGGAATCTGGAAACGATCCGCCCCGGAAACAAGTTACGGAGAACAGCCATCGATGCCCTCGCTGTGTGCGCTGTAGCTCCATCCTGCTGGAATAACACATTTTGAAAATCGATTCCCCGGTTTATAACTCAGGGATGAAAAACGTATTCAACATCGCAATGTAACGATCAGCTGTTACAGTTACGGCAGCATCATTTTCTTCAAAAAAATATGGTCCAATAACACCGACCTCCTATTGCGCACCAGACAGTCACATTTGGGCTATGAAGTGGTCTCTAGTGAAGCTGATGTGGGTTTCTTTCTGCCCAATACCGGCAATTCTGTTTGTTGACGAAGCCATTCAGATGAAAATAGGCTTCGTCACTCATTAACAATAACAAATTTTCATTTTCTTCAAAAACGGTAAGCATTTGTCGTCAAAATTGTAATCGCTGCGTGAAATCTTGCTCGTTTAACTGCTGCACGACGGCTATCTTGTAAGGATGGAAATGCAGGTTTGTATGCAGAATTCTTCGTACCGTACTTGTGCTCATTTGAAGCGCTGCTGAATGCCTCTGAATAGAGCGGTGTGGGCTTCTGACAATGGCTTCCCTTACTCGTTCGATGTTCTCCGGAGTGCTAGCAGTTCGTCGGGGACCCGGTGGTTTTTTCTTCAATATTGAACCGCTTGTTCGAAGGTTGTTTACTCATCGCAATATTGTGTTACGAGAAGGGACACTTGCTTGCATTACGATGGATATTAAACTGACGGCGGAAATCTCGCTGAACAGCAGTTACGGATTCGTCATTTCGCACAAAAATGTCATACGCGTACAGGGGTTGGTCTAGCGTCCACGGCTCCATCTCAACGACTAAAA
This sequence comes from Lycorma delicatula, assembly GCF_047948215.1. NCBI lineage: Eukaryota > Metazoa > Arthropoda > Insecta > Hemiptera > Fulgoridae > Lycorma > Lycorma delicatula. The sequence goes on along the minus strand of NC_134461.1, from coordinate 62,670,238 downwards.
TGTAAATGCTATGAACAAAGGAAACGTCAGACACCAGCCACGTGCCCCTCCCACCACCAACGCCCGAGTACAACCCAATTCAAAAACATCCGATTTCCGTGAATGACCCTGTATAAATGTAATCAAAAATTCTCTTGCAGTGAGTGGGTGCTATCCTCTCCTCATTGTATATCAGTGCTCCTGCTTTAATGTGATCATTTGATCACTTTTATGTGATATCAATCTCTAATAGCATTACTGAATCATTTTTACCAAAAATATGGCATAATTGTTGATCTCAGTGCCACTGTGTGTACTTGAATAAAATATCACACCATATACCTTACAGTTGGTAGGAGCAATATTTCCCATGATTCATCATTCCGCTGTTGCTTTACCTGCTTTAAAGAATATTCTGTGCATGGATGTGTAAAGGTATTGCAGATTGTTGGCGGTGTTGCACATGTGTTGTTGTTTCTTTGACTATTGGATATTGCCAGTCAGAAGTCAGTTTTGGAGTAGCCCTTGTATTTTGTGCTGTAAAAGATAGGAATTACTCTGTGTACATGAAGATTTTTCCAGTTTGCATTGAGATTTAAAAAATACGTTTCTGGAAGTAAAGCTTTAAAAAAAAATACATTAAAAGAAGAATGTAATTCTCTTATTTACTGAATTAGAAAATTAACTAGTAGCTAGAAACGTTTAAGGTGTCTTAAAACAAATTTCTGTATGGAAAAGGGGATGATTCACTTATTTCTAAGAACTCAAAATTTATATCAGTTTTTTGTATCTGCCAAAGAGGGTCATATTAAATCCATTAATATTTTTGATAATTGACATTTATATTATTGCATCTTTTTATATTAATTTGTAATAATAAATAAGTTAAGACAATAACTCTTAAATCATCTTTTATTCTATCTAATACTGTTTCGTAAAAAAAATCTACTTGCGTAATTTATAAATAAAATATTAAGTTGTGTGGTTCTTCATTTTTAATATTTCAAAATTTTGTTCACTTGACAGATTTTTTTTTAGTATCTTTATTATGTGCTATGTTTGCAAGATATTTATTTAATGTGATGCAGATTGTTTTCTTAGCTGATTTGTATTTGTAAAAAAAAAATTTGTTTAGTCCTGCATTGGACAAACAAAGTCCCTTCCTACTATAAGTTTTTTCTTGTTTTTAGACAGCATAGTGACAATGAGTGACAGAATGTACTGTATTTTATAGTGAGTGCCTTGGCCATTTGGTCGATAGTAGTCAACACTTGTTTTTGCCACATTATAATGTTGATATCACAATTTTTTATTGTTTTCTGAAATATTAGTCATCATGCTGAAATGATAACATGAGCAGCAAAAACATTTTTTGGTTGTCACTTCAAACTCACAACATTGATGTTTGTTAACAGAGATAACCTAGAGAAATATGAGCTCTAGTTGAAGATGATTCTAAAATCAAATACATTTAAAAATGTTTTCTGCATTTTGTCCAGAATCAGTTTATAATTAATAAACTGTAATATGTCATAAACTGTAATATGACATAAACTGTAATATGTCAACTATTCTAAAATCCCATTTTTTGTAGTGATCCTTTTACCACAGAATGTGCTAATGTTGGTCTCTAAATAGATACATCTAAGGTAATTTCAAGAATTTTATAAGTGATTATATAACTTATAACTTAAGTTATAACTAATAACTTATTAGTTATAAGTTTAGTTAAGTTATAAGTTATAACTTATAACTTAAGTTATAACTTATATAAGTGATTCATATATTTATGAATATATTATTTACATATTATTCAAACTTATGTAACCCTTAGTAAAATATTTTAATGGGAAGGTAGTAGCTTTCCATTCCTATTCAGATCCAACTGAAAAAAACAAAGAAAACTTAACACATGTTAATTGAACCTCTGAAGGTTAAATGAACAATTACAGAGTTCTATTTAACATTCAGTTCAATTGAATCTCTGTAATTTTATTGTACACCAAGCGTGATGTAAAAAATGTACTCTATTCTAAATTAGAGTAGAAGTGATTTTAAAAATTGATTGTGGCTGATTACTGATTGTTAAAAAAATTACTTTTGTTTGTATTACTTTTCTTTTTTCATATTTAGTTAGCAAACAATATTGTACAGTATCATAAAGCTCTGTACATATTTTTGCATATCTCATCTTAAAATTAGTGTTTTCCATTTTTAACCATATTAGTGCAAAATCCATTGATATTTACTTTTTTTTTTCTATATAAGAAAAACTATTTTAATCTTGTCATTTGACTTGTATAATATTCTTTTTTCTTTTCTTCAGTAATTTTTCAACATACTTACTAAATCTTACATCCTCAGTTATCTGTTTTATACATGAAATTACACTCTTTATCTTACAAATTTTACCCAATGAGGGCCACCCATAAAGAAACTGAATTTAAATTTAAGTTTAAATATTGTTTTTTTGGCACTTTACATAGCACTTGGGAACGACTGTAGATAAACAAGTGAAAAGAACATTTAATTCTTAATGCATAAGTACCTTTTTCAAAATATTCTCCTGGCACTGTTAGTTCATTACTCCCTGGCTTGGTAAGTTTCTTGGAATTTTGTTTATGGAATAGTGTGTAAATCCTACAAAAAGTTTAAAAAAAATCCGTTTAATGGTCTTAAAGTTTGGCTTTCGAAGTTTATTTTAGTTTCTAAATCAAAAAAAATGTTATCAGAAGTCAATTTGGTAGAGCAGGAGGTCTGAGAATCAACATTAATTGTGTTTCACCATAGCTTGGTTAATAAAGAACAATTTGTGGGCGATTACATTGTTTTGGTGCCCATTTTTTGCGATCACTGCGAACTTTTAAAAGTGACTGGTCACTTCTAAAAGTTCAATCTTTAAATAAAATAAAATGAAATAAAATTCTTTGTGACTTCACAAGTCCTGTTGATCACAGGTTGAATTTGATGGATTCGAGCAGCTCAGTCAGAAAAAATAAACAAACTATCTTGATGTTTGAACCAACTTACCATACTGTTTTGGTTGAGGTGATGATTTGTCCACCCACTGTGGTGAGAGTACTTTTATTTCTATCATCTCTTAATCGCAGATTATGAGATTTTTCAAAATATTTTTATCATTTGACTGATGCAAAACTATTGACAGACAGCAATATGTTTTTCATATTGTTTCTTGGGAACGACTGTAGATAAACAAGTGAAAAGAACATTTAATTCTTAATGCATAGTACAAACAACATGTTATGTTAATGTTAAGTAATACCATCTTGCAGAGATTCCCGTTTGTTTTGACTCTTCACAGTCTGTCAATGACTTTTCTAATAATAGCATACACTTTATCAATTTGTCAGTCTTCAGTTGGGTTGACAGCTATCTAAATTTTTCACTTTTCTCAACTGTTATTCTTTAAAACTCTTTATTCATTCTTTTTTCGAAAACTTTATGCATTCCTTCACCATACTATTATTATTATTATAGAAGCGTTTTGTTATTTTAAAAATCTGTATGAAAGTTTTTCCCTATTTAACATAAATACTATATGTTTAACATAAATCAATATCCTTTCTTTTCTTGGTCAAAAAAATTGTTTTAATACCAAACTTAACCTTATGTATAAAACAGAAACTAAGAATGTGAAATTAACATCAAGTGTGTAAAAGTTACTAAAAAGCCATATTACCCATGATAAAACAGATGAATACCATACCATCTCTCATATATTGTGTTGGAACACTTTTTCAAATTTGTTATCATAGGTTTCATATATACATCTGTTGCTAAATTTACTACACTTATATATATATCTTAATGATTTCTTTTTATAAGATTCTGTCATCAGCTTCTCCTCACTGTTATTCTTCTTAAATCCTCATTTTGAGCTCTGTGTTCTTTCCTTGCTTAACTTCCGTGTATGTGATGTGTATCCAAGGACAAATTGTATATTTTAAATCAAGAAAGTTTGTTACCAAAGATAGTATTTTTGAACTGTATTTTGTGTTTGAAATCAATAATTTCAAGATTATTAAAATATTCCTAATCATAACAATGCCTGTAGCATATTTTGTTTTTGTAGCCATAAACCATGAGAATCTCAACAGTTGTAGAATGTTCCAATAAAAATTAAGATCCAGAAAGAAGTTCATTCCTATTTCTATGTTCTATGAGTTAGTATGCTGCTCAATTTGTGAGAATGCTTATTAGTAATTATTAGTGAGAAGCAGAAATAGCAAGTCTTTCATATTATTTATATTTTTAACAGAAGGGTGTAAAAAAGTGATTCCCATGAATGTTTTTTGTGCTATAGGTGGAAATTGAAAACATCTTTTGGAGTAGCTTTTAGCAACAATTTTTGAAGAGTCATTATTTCTGTCTTAACCACCCCTAATATCTGAATCAGATAGATCATATATAATTTGGATCAAAGTCACTTTCATCATGATCAATATGATTCTCTTTTTATTTCTATTACATGTTACTCAAAATTAATATTTTCATATTACATAATTGTACGATCAATAACCTTTTTGTCACTCATATTTTAAGAACAAAACTCATTTAGGATAAAAAAAGTACTACAGATGCACATCTTAACTAAACAGTATGGATTATTCTAGATAAAGAGAATTATTCAGAGATTATTCTGGATTAAGAGATAAGAGCTAAAAAAACATAAAATGTTTGGTGTTGGTTTTTTTACCTCTAAAGTAAAGCTCTTATCTTTACAAGATGGAAACCGTGTAAAATGAAAAAAAGCAGACTTTTACTTTAATTAAAATATTTTCATATTCAGAAAATGAGAAAATTTCTGAAAATCATTGAAAAGATGTTTTGCAACATAAATTGTCATTTAGTGTCAGTCTGAAAAATTAAATGATAAAAAGTAACTTGGAAGTTATGGACATTTTATAATCCTTTCTTGATAAACCTTGGGTTTTTTTAGTAATTTTTTGTGAGTTGTTTTTTATTGATTGTTAATTTGTGTTGTTAATTTTTTTCATATTTATTTTGTATTATTGAGATTTATTCTTTTGATTACTTACCTAACAGTTCTCCAAAAGATCTGTAACGAGAGATAAATGCATCAATTCTTCCTTGAAATTCTGGTCGTGTCAATACTTCTTTAACTGTTTTCATATCACACACTATTACAGTTGGTAAACCACCCAGGTATAAACCAAGTATGTTTGTTTTGTAACGTTTTGCCATGTTATGAATTGCTTTATAAGGAAATTTGTAATTTTCGAACAATAATTGAAAATAACTACCCCATATAGGGAATCGTTTTGGACCTAGAAAAAACAAACATAAAATAAAAAGATTTTAACAACTTGAAACTTTTAAAACTTGGTAAGTTTTATTTAAAAAAAATAAATGATGAAACATTTTTTTGTATTCTTGGAAATGAAACTTGTAGGTAACTACTGGTGTTAAGGAAAAGTGAACTAAAATAATAAAAACGTATTTTAAAGTAGTAGATAAATCTTTGGTTTTGAAGTAATTTCATGTGTAATATAATAATTTCATATATTATGTACATTCTTTATATCAACTTGAATTATATGAAGTAGATATATTTTTTTTCTATAAAGTAAATCATGGGCTACAGAAAACATAAACTTCTAATATATAGTTATCAGAATATCTCCCATAAATTTTTCCAAAAGTTTTTACTTTTATATGATAAAGAAGACCAATTTCATTGTTCTGTATTACAGATGTGTAATTGTGAATCTCCAAAGCAAATGTTTTAGAAAAGTTTAGTTTTTTATTGTCTCAAAATTATAATTTTGTAATTCGGCAGTAAAAAAATTACACATCATCATGAAGTATTATCAATGAACAGAGTTCATTATTGAATTAAAAAATGTGAATCTCTCTCTCTCTCTCTCTCTCTCGCGCGCGCGTGTGTGTGTGTGTGTGAACACTTTTTGTCTCCAATTTTGATTCAGATTAAGTTGCTTTAGAGGATTACAAAAATACATGAATATCTGTGATCGGCTGTCGGGTCTAACTCAAAATGGCCATCATAATTAAAATTTTGTAATCATCATTACACAGTAACGCTTACGGCGTAAGCTGTCAAGTTGGTTCTAACTCGCTAATGTAAGGTTACTAAAATATATAAGGTTTTAGGTTATTCAAATATAGAAATCTCAGTTTTGTTAATTAAGTGTAAGACCCCAAAATGACAGAAAAACTAACATTTTAATAGTTGAAAAAGAAATACAGTAAAACCGTCAAAACTTAAGATAAAGAGATTATATTAATTTAGGGTAAGTAGTAGAAGTTAGAGATAATAACTTTGTTAGAAATGAGAATAATGAGAGGATAGGGGCGTTTGGAAAGTTCTCACAGTAACAAACGACAAGATTTCTCAGAAAGTTTTTATTTTTATAATTCAATGTAATCACCTTGCAGTTTGATACATTTAGACCAATGTGTTTCCAACCTTTGAATACCCTTGTTAAAGTATGAATTGTCAAACTCTGCAAAATGAGCAGTTGTCTCTGTTTTGTTCTCATAATTTGAAGTGAGTGTTTGTCCAACAAGCCATTTTGTTAGGTTTTGAAAATGTCAAAACTTGTTTGCTTACTCGATTGCCATAAAGAGCAACTGAATGCATGTTTCTTAAACTTCACAGCACCAGCATCTAAAGGATCATATTTGAGAAATATCTTGGTTGTTTGGTCATACCTGCACCATCTTTGTGTCAGGCTGAGAACTTTTCCAACAATTCTGAAGCCTTTTCTTCAGAAAAAGTAATCACTGGGAGCCATATCCGGTGAATTTGGAGCAGGTGGAAGCATTTTAAAACGTATTCTTGGAGTTTGGAACAACAAGAAGAGTGGGCAGCTGCATTATCGTGGTGAAAAAACACATTCTTTTGAACAGATGTGGATGTTCAGCCTGAATTGCACCCTTCAATTGGTCCACTAGTGAAGCGGTTGTACTCCCCTTTAATGATCCGGTTTTTTTTTTATGAACACCACACCATGAGAATTCCAAAAACACCATAGCTATGACTTATCCTGTAGATTGAACCATTTTTGCTTTCTTTGGTGTACTTTCACCTGCTCTCACCCACTGCTTGGATTGCTGTTTGGTCTTTGGTTTGTAATGGTGAATCCATTTTTCATTGTTATAAAATGTCAAAGAAATTAGCAAAATCACTTTTTAATATTAAACACCCTCAAGAAGTGTCCAATCAACTTAACAAACACAGCACTCTTCAACTGGAAATATTTTTCATACTCTAAACATCGTGTAAATTATAGGGGACACGGTCTATTGAGATGTTTGCGATATTAACAATCTCGCATACCTTTACTCACCAATTGCTTAATACGCCATTGTGAAATTTTGAGTCACTTTCATTGGTCATAGTGGTTTTGGGCTTACCGAGCATTCATCATGATGAATGGGTATATGACCAAGTTTAAATTCACAAACCCAATTTTTTTGCCATCAAAAACGAAGGGGAAGAATCCTTTAAAGTGGAATTTAACTCTTTTGCATGTCCGTCAGTGTTAAACCTTATTAACAAAGTACTTAACAGCTTGAACTTCAATTTTATTAGTTTTTCAGAAAATGTCAAAACTTATTCACTAACTCAATTGCCACAAATGTGCAACTTAATGCATGTGTCTGAAACTTCACAGTACAGCATCTAAAGAATCATATTTGAAAATTATCATAGTCATTTGCTTATACTTGCAAAATCATTGTGTGTGGCTGAGAACTTTCCTAAAAATCCTAATATAAACACAGTTGGTTTGTTTGTCCAAAGTAATCTCAGGAATTATTAAACTGGTATGAATTCCCTGTTTGAAAGTGTACCTCTCAAGTTATAATTTTTACTAGTCATAGGGGTCATAATATATTAATTATATAACCACTTACATTTGACACTTTTTTGCTTGTTCGTGGTAACTGGATTGATATTGTATGTAATTTATAAAATATTTGTGATGCTACCACTTATCAGAGATCCACCAAACTTACAAATCTGATTATATAAGAGGAATAGAGTACAATAATTAACATTGAAATTATTTTAAACGTATCTAACTTCTACAGATGCTCTCTCAATGTGCTCCCATAAAAATTAAAATACTGCAACATTCAATTTCTTTTCCAAAATACATTTTGTATTCAGAAAACATAATACTGCGTAGAAGTAGTAGAAGAAATGTTTCAGATTCTTCTTGCACTCTTCATGTATGTTAATTTAAAAAATGTATTATATTCGAACTGTTGGTTTTTCAAAATTGGAATACAATATGATGTTTTGGGATTTGAACCCAGAATCATTTAGATGAAAACAAACACACTGCGATGGAGAGATGTGCCTCAGAGATTGACAGAGATTTAAATTTAAGTTTCAGGCTGTAGTAAAATAGCTTTATGTTGTTTGATGGAAAATGTTGCAGTTGTTTTCTTTCTAAAAAGTTGTTCAGAATTCACACAAGTATTTTAATCCTGATTTTTCAGAAAAACTGTCTTTTAAATTTTGAGTCCTCAAAGGAGAGTTTTAGAGGCCTCTGAATCCTGATTAAGAGAAATCTGCTATGTAGATTGAGTTTAACTTGGCCTTCTTCTACTACCAGCTATAGATTAGGCACTATACCTTTTTGACAATTTTTTTGTTTGTATTATCACATTTTTACTTTGACCACTTAATTATATTTGTTTTATTCATATTTGTAAATCATATATTAAATGTTGCCATTAGCCTTTGATGACAGATACCATTTCTGTCATTAATTTTGTGGTAATTATAATTTTTCCCTTGTCTCTTTCTTTTTTTTTTAACAGTAGTGAATATTTTAAACCAAAGTCCCCCATGTGGTAGTAATAAATAAAAGCAGTTGAAGAAAAATAAATATTATTGAAACAAAGAAGTGGAATATTATAAAAATATTTGTATTGTGTCCAATTCTTTCTACTCAGAATTAATACTACCAATCCTGAAGATGTCATTTGTCTTATAATCAGAATAAGGAAAAAGAAATTTTACAAAGAAAAAAATTCTTAAGTTATATATTGGAGTCATATATTAGCTGAAAGATAATTGATTTTTGGTTTGAATGAACAAATTCATTGGATTGAAATAGGAAATTTTTTTTCTTTTTGTTTTAGGTGAGAAGTAATTCTTAATAGAACAAATTTCTTACAAATTCAGTTATCATTCATAATGTTCCAACAATGTTTAAAGAAACTTTTTATGAAAACAGTATAATATATATTGTATGATGGGCTAAAAGTCAATTTCTTGTACATATAAATTTAAACTCTGAAACAAGTGGTTTTGCCATTGGTAGTAATTAGCTAATTTATTTACTTTAATTACTATTCTGTTATTGTACACTTTATTCTTTTACATGTTTTAAGAAAAAATCCATTTAAATATATATATATATATATATATATATATATATATATATATATATATATATATATATATATAAAACAAGAATGAGTTTGAGAAAGTTTATTTTTATATTAATATACTTATGCTTCAGTGTTGGTGGAAAAATAATGACACTGTTTCCATCAGTGAAGAATTACTGTACATGCAAGATTTTTTAATTTGCTGAATGTAAAATCTAACAATATTGGAACCACTGGAGGTGATTCTCCACAATTGGGTAAACTAAGAACTACTTGCACTTCAGAAAATAAAAAACTTCTAGAGAGTTTATGAATGATCTTTACTAAGGCCTAAGGATTCTTACTCCTCAAGTATCAACCTAGGGTGGAAGTACCCAGAATATGTCTATGAAAGATTCAAAAGAAATTCAACTTTAAGATATATCGGCCAAGATCAATTGATGAAGATGATTTTGACAGAAAAGTGGAATTTTATTAGAAATTATCAATTGTGGAGTGAATCCTTATTTCTCTAGTTCAAACATATCGTCCATTGAAGCGCGGTTGAAATTAAATGACCTAGTAAATTATCATAATTGCATTTACTGGACATATAAAAATCTGTGCTTAATTATGGAAAAAGAACTTAATGTACCTGGTGGTTCATGTTTGGTGTCAAATCTCAAATAAAGTGGGCTTGTTACATTATTTTTTCTATGGAATGTAACATAATTTGTATCTTGAAATATTTTTTATTCCAGAGCTATTGTATGGCAGCATGAAAGGTAGCAGAGAATGTTTATTGAAAAATAAATACATAATCCCAAACTGTGAAAATAATTTAATTGTGCTAGAAGTTTGTAATGATGATAAAAAGTTAACACATATTGCAGAAATTTAATACATATTAAACATATGTTATATATATTAAACATATATTAATGAACAATCAGACAGAATTTGAGAGTAATGATTTGTTTGAGTTTGGATTGTGTATTACACAAACCAAATTAATGAATATTATTTTATTTTTATTTTTACAGATCAGATTAATTCTGCTAGGAATAGTTATTAATTATTTTAATTGTACACTTCGTAATATTTTCTATTATTTGTAATATTAAAAAAAAATTTAAACATTGATAAAGAGAGTACATTAGAAGACTACTGTGTTTTGTGAACTAAATAAAAACTTACTTTACCATTCTGTTTGGTAATTATTATTTTTCTTATTATATTTATTTTGTTATTTATTGTTATCATTTGAATTTATTTATTAACAATTGATTACAAATATTACAAAATATTAAAAATGCAAGTAATCGCAAAAATGGTGATAAATATAAATATCTAATGTATATTAATGTATAATATTGCACAAAATTTATACTTGGCTGTAAAATTTATTAACATATATAACAGATTACATCAAATTTACAACGCTTTAATGTTAATGATTTCTTCTTAAAAAGTGGTTGCTCCTCAATTCAAAGAAAATTTTTGAACATCCTTTAAAGGTTTTCAGATTTCATCTAAAACTTAAGATGGAGTGTTATGTATGGTTTCAGTTCCTTTTCCATTTTATATATGCCTTAATACTGAATTAAGCTTCATAGAGGTTTATTTATAGACATTATTTACTGATGCGTACTACCGTTAGTTAGTTCTTTGTGTAGTTTAAATAACTTTTAAAAAATACATTTAAAAGTTAGCAGTTACATTTCAGTTTTTCCAGTTTTACTGTGCGGTTTATGCATCATATATTTGTACGGAGCTCATCTATATAACTATTTGGGTGTGACTATTTTATTTTCATTTTTTTAATATATTCAGCTTAATTCTATATCTAATCATTTTAACCATTTGTGGGTAATTGTTCTGTAATCATATTATTGTGTAAAAACTTCTACGTAAGACACTGGATTTAAATGTAAAATTATATTATGTGCAGAACAGGTAGAGATTTGTGCTGGTAAACCGTGTTAATATTTTTTCAATAAATAAGGCAAATCTATATCAATATTATGATAGGAAGGATTATTAATTCATTTGAAAGAAAAAGAAAATGTTTCTTTCTTTTGATTTGAGGGAAATTGGCATAAGCTGTCTGTGGTAACTATCAAGCCTTGGCTACAATAATAAGTGGCAAGCTGCATCATCTTCATTTCTGCTGCCTGTTATTGCTGCTGAGGTCTGACTCATTTGGAATTATTTCTTATCAGATTTTCAATGCATCTATTTGTTTAAATGCTAACAACAGGTAATTTGGTTGTTTTGGAACAAGGGAGTTGTGTTTTTCTATTTGTTTTCATTGTTATTTATAAACTTATAAAATATTAATATTGTTTTCTTAACCAGTTTTCCAGCTACTGCTGGGTCTGGATATGTGCGCATAGACAAATGCAATTACCATTACCGGCTTTTCAGGCCTGATGTAACTGCAATGTAAGCGTAAATGTACCAGTAAATATGTAATGTGGAACAGACTCAAGTTGACTATTCCTGAGACTTGAGATTAATTAAAACCCAACCATCAAAGAACACTCAGGTATCCACTGGTATAATGTTAATAATTTCCATAAAATTAAGTTAATTACACATGTACTGTTGTAAAAACATCAGATTCAATACAACTTACTTTCGTGGATAAGACAGGGAATTACTTTCTGGAGTAATTCAGAAAAGAATGGTATAAAAAGATTTTGTTTTTCAATTTGGAAAAGTGTAAAAGTAAACAGATAAATTAATTTAATATCTGTACTAATAATTTTACATTTAAAATTTAATGCAATAGTGCTAGGTAATCAATATATCTCATCAATACTGGTTATATAAAAAAAAAAAAACTGGATAATGTGTAATATATTTTATATTAAGACATTAAATTAAAAAAAAATTTTTTTTATAAATTTATGCATATTTTGATGGAAACTATTTTTAAGAAGTTATAATTGTTTTAATTTATGCATAACAATTTCAGATGACAGAAAAGCTAAATTTTTTTTATTTTTAGTGAAAAAGTAAGTTTAATTTTAATTAATTTATTGTTTTCTGTTTTTTTTTTTTTTTTTTAATATAAATTAACAGCTGGAAAATAAGTATAAAAAGTTTAATTTATTAATAAATGCAAATTAATATTGTTAAAAATTAATTCCTCCACTTTCATTAATATAATTTTTTTTTTATTATAATTGATTACTAAATTAATGTCTTACCTGGTGGAAAATTTTTTGGAATTAAAGTTGTGTAATAATACAAGTATAAGGATAATAAAGCTATTGAAATTAATATTAATGTGATTACCATTTTTCTCACAGTTACGTGGTATTTAATAAGATTAATTATTTTGACCTACTACTTCAAAATACTATTAGTTGCTGTATTATACTAGTAATATAGTCACTGTAACAACATATAACTATTTTATGAATATTTCTGTCATTGCCCACCTTTTATTAATTTAAATATTTTTAATTAAATGATAAGTAATGATAATAATCAATACTTGCTGATAAAATTATTTGATTTTTAAAAATAAATATATACAGAGTATATATTTTTTATATTGTGTGTGCGTGCTCGTGTGTGCACATGTGTTTGTAAATATGCATTTGCAAATAAATGTGTTAATAATCAGATACCGTACTTTCATTCAATGGATTTTATGAAATTCATTTGTTTAATTGTGGTTTATCTACATTCGTAAATATTTAATAATTATGTAATGTCCATCGCAATTTTATAATTGTTTGATAATTACTGTGATGTTAATTTATTTTTATTGTAATTACTTGTTACATTGCTACTGTAAAAATGATGTCTGATTGTGTAAGGCATCATTACTCTTAAACATGTAATTAATTTTTTTATAGTACTAGATGATGATTTGGCTTTAACCCTGATTGTAAATTTAGACTGAGTAGAATTTCAGAAGGAAGAGTGCCCCTTTGGCTTACAAAAGCTTGTTGCCATCATTTCAAAATCATTCTATTAAAAATGTTTCATCTTTATTTCATTTTAAAGTTATGTTTATTCAGTTATGATAATGTTCATCGATACTGTCTGCCTGTGCTTCAGTTTATTTTGATAGTAAATTCCACTTCCATATTTAAAGATTTTTTTATTTTATTAAATTTATTTAATATCACATTTATTAAATTTTGATTAGATTTCTTAACAAAAATTTTATGAATGTATTTAACTTTTAGGAGATGAGGTGGGATCTGGATTTCTAACTACAGTTCATTCAAAAATGAACTATACACCTGTCATGCACTGATACAGCAATATGTATCAACTTACCTTACAATAGTTGGAAATGATTCCCATGACATATCTGAATGCATTTCTTCTTGTTCTTGAAGATTCACAAGTTGTTCATATGGAATACTGTAGTTAAAATCACAAACACCAGTTTGAAGTTCCTGGAGGTTGTGGGGGTTTTCTTGTTAATCATTACTTTTTGCATAATTCCAGGGGTAAAAATCTGGTGAGGTTAAATCTAGAGAACAAGCTATTCACAAGCTCTTAGAAATGATTATCTGAAAACCAGTAACTTATGGACTGCTTGTCTGTATGTGTGATTGCACTGTCTTGTTGATTCAAACTGTATATATTTTGTCGTGGTTAACTCTCCCATAAACTGGTAAATGATTTCACAATAATGAATTAAATATATTCTTTCTACGAAGAATATTGGGCCAACAATTTTTTTCTGGGTATTGCAATCCATATCCCAATTATCTGGTAATGTAGAGAAATTTCATGTATAACATTTGGGTTGTTGTCAGACCATAAATGTGAGTAATGTGCTATTGTACGCTAGAGATTGTTAAAAACCATTCGCATTATTGAATTTACTTTCCACAGTCTGTGGCCAATAATGTTTGAGCCGGTTTCACTTTATATGGAATGAGATTGAGTCTTACAGTCTGCCTTGTATATAATTGCAGTACTAATGATTTTCTGTTAGGCTAACATTAGCAAGTGCTTGTTGGGACTATATTGTATAGCAGCTGACATACCGTGCAGTTTTTCTTAATCAAGTATTGATGGTCTACCACTTCACTCATACTCCTTTATCGAACTCATCTCTCTAAATTTCTTAATTAGTGCTCTTATATATGTCGATTTGGAACCAGTGTACCACAGATGTTAATGGAAGAAGTATTCAGTGAGAAATATTCACTGTTCTAAAGTTAACACCATTTTGAGTGCACATGGAAAGACATGGTCTCAGTTGTTCAAAGGCAATGACTTCAAATGAACTACAAAGAACTAGATATCTTCATGTCACAAGATCACCAGCATGACTGGCTCATGAAAGCAAACTACACAATGCAAGACTACCAACTTTTACAGAAAATATTACTTGCAGCATACAGAATACTATCTCTCAACATCTAATCATATCTATATAGGTGTATGGTTACTTTTCAAACCCACTGTAGTATGTATGTATTAATGATGTGTATTGATAAAATATATAGTAAAACATAAGGAAGTATTTACATAGTTGTGAAAAAATATACAACACTGAAAATTAACTATTTATTATTTCAGAAGAATTTTAATCCATGTAGTTTCATTAAACTACATGTTTAAACTCATGTAGTTTCGTTCTGTTTTCAAGTAACTCGTATTCATACCTTAACGTATGTGTCCTGGAATGGCATGGATGATGATTAATATTGTTTATTATGGTCAGCTGGGCTACTAGAAATAGTTATTTTAAATGATATTGGCTCCTTGTTTCTGTCTCTGACCACTATTCTGTTGGTAGGTTCTAGTTAACTATACATACAGTTCTGATGTTCAGAGATGTGTACAAACTACAAGTACACTCAATTTATGAACAAGGGATGCAAGTGAATATAGATCCTGAATTAATAAGATGTAGTATATATCTGGAAACTTCCCGAAATCATATGAATCAAATAATTTTAATATACCTATTTAATAAAGTATGAATTTTAGATCTTTTCTATTGATAGGAACACTTTCTGACACTGAAAGCATAAAAGTGCTTTTTAGCTTAAATGAATAGAATAATGTCTGATAATAGTATAATAGAACAGTCTAATCATTAGGGGAAATTAATAATTCTATTTCTTATGTTGTGTTTTCTCCCTCTATGAATCATGACACCTTGCCGATGGTGAGGGGGCTTGAGTGCTCAGTGGTACAGTGTAGTTGGACGGAAGGTGCAACCACATCGGAGAGCCATTTGTTGAGAGCTAGACTAAGGAATGATTCCTGAAAGAGGGCAGCAGCTCTTTCAGTAGTTGTGAAGGGCATAGGTCCGGAGAATGCTTAAACGGCCATATCACCATCACTCAGTGTCCTGAGTACTGCGCAGCTGAAAGCATGGAAAACTCAGGCTGTTTTTTTTTCGAAGAAATTGTAACTCTGTATTTTCACATAACAAAGATGGCCTTCCTTGGCCAAAATATATATATAAGCGCCTTCCTTGGTAAAATATTCTGGAGTTAAACTAGTTCCTCTTCGGATCTCTGGGTGGGGACTACTAAGGAAGGAGTCACCAGAAAATTAAAAAATAATATTTGAGTTGAAATGTGGAATGCTAGAAGTCTAAAAAAGGTTGGTTAGTTAGAAAACTTAAAGAGGGAAATGGATAGGTTAAATGTAAATGTAGTAAGAATTAGTGAGTTTCGGTCGGAAGAGGTAAACGACTTTTGGTCAGGTGATTTTAGAATATTTAACACAGCTTCAAATAAAGGGCAAGCATGAGTAGTTTTCGTAATGAAGAAGAAGATAGGGAAGAAAGTTGATTATTTCAAACAGCGTAGCATTAGAATTATTGTAATAAGAAAAATATCAAAATCTAAGCTGACAACGATTGGTAACATCTATATGCCTACTAGTGCCCATGAGGATGAGGTAGAGTGCGTATATGAAGAAACTGATGAAGCAATTAAACACATAAAAGAAAGGGATGAAAATTTAATAATATGGGGTAATATGGGCTGGGCAAAAGGAATGAAAGAGGGGACCGACTTATGTACAAAGTATAATTTAGTAATTGCCAACACCCAGTTTAAAAATCATAATAGAAGAATATACACTTGGAAAAAGCCTGGTGATACGCAAGGTATCAGATAAATTATATCATGGTTAAACAAAGATTTAGAAATACTCATCTACAAAGCATATCCTGGAGCAGACATTTATAGCTACCATAATTTGGTGATAATGAAATGTTAATTGGGGTTTAAAATCTTGAAGAAAAGGTGTCGGATAAATCTGTGGATTTAGAGAAGCTTGAGAAAGTAGAGGTGAAGAAGAATTTTGAGGAGGATATCACAAGACGTCTGAGTAAAAACGATAAGATAGAAAATATAGAAGAAGAATAAGATAATGTTAAAAAGGAAACGCTTAAATCAGCAGAAGTGTACTTAAGCAGAACAAAGAGAACTGGTAGAAAACCTTGGATATCAAAGGATATATTGTAGCTGGTGGACGAATGTAGAAAGTATAAGAATGCTGTTGATGAAGAAGGTAAAAGGAATTATCGACAGTTAAGAAATACTGTAAACAGGAAGTGTAAATTAGTGAAAGAAGAGAGGATTAAAGAAAAGTGTTCAGAAGTGGAAAGAGAAATGATCATTGGAAAGTGAAGGAGAATCTTGTGGTACATAAATTAAAATCTAATAATGTATTAAATAAAGATAGTGCACTGATTTATAATATGAAAGAAAATGTCAGTAGTTGGGTGGAATATATTGGAAGGAAATGAATTAGAAACTGGTGTTGTAGAGGAAGAAAAGGAAGTAGAAGAGATAAAAAGGGAGATACAATTCTGAGATCTGAATTTAATAGAGCATTAAAAGATTTGAATGGCAGAAGGGCTTCTGGGATAGATGGGATACCTGCAGAATTAATGCACAATGCAGGTGAGGAAGCGATAGATTATGCAAACTGGTGTGTAATATTTAGAATAAAGGTGAAGTTCTGTCAGACTTCAAAAAGAGTGTTGTGATGATACCTAGAAAGCAGGAGCAGATAAATGTGAAGAATACAGAACAATTAACTTAATTACTCGTGCATCAAAAATCTTAACTAGAATTCTATGTAGCAGAATCGAGAGGAGAGTGGAAGAAGTGTTAGGTGAAAACCAATTTGGTTTCAGGAAAGTATAGGGCCAAGGGAAGCAATTTTTGCGCTCAGATTAGTAGTAGAAAGAAGATTAAAGAAAAACAAACTGACGTACTTAGTATTTATAAACTTAGAAAAGGTATTTAGTAATGTACACTGGAATAAAATGTTCAGTATTTTAAAAAAATTAGCATTCAAGTATAGAGGTAGAAGAACAGTTACTAACATGTACAGGAACCAAACAGCAACAGTAACAATTGAAGAACATAAGAAAGAAGCCATAATAAAAAAAGCGAGTCCAACAAGGATGTTTCCCATCCCTGTTACCTTTTAATCTTTGCATAGAACTAGCATTTAATGATGTTAAAGAACAATTTAGATCCAGAGTAACAGTGCATGGTGAAAAGATGAAGATGCTACAATTTGCTGTTGATATAATACTTCTAGCTGAGAATAAAAAAGATTTAGAAGAAACAATGAATAGCATGGATACAGTCCTACACAAAAACTACCGCATGAAAATAAAAAGAACGAAAGTAATGAAATGTAGAAATAATGAAGATGGACCACTGAATATAAAAATAGGAAGAGAAAAAATTATGGAGGTAGAAGAATTCTGTTATTTGGGAAGTAGAATTACTAAAGATGGACGAAGCAGGAGTGATATAAATTGCTGAATAGCACAAGCGAAATGAGCTTTCAGTCAGAAATATAATTTGCTTACAACAAAAACTAATTTAAACATGAGGAAAACATTTTTGAAAGTATATGTTTGGAGTGGTAACTTTATATGGAATTGAAACTTGGCCGACTGGAGTAACTGAGAAGAAAAGATTAGAAGCTTTTGAAATGTGGTGCTATAGGAGAATGTTAAAAATCAGATGGTTGGATAAAGTGACAAGGCAGTAAAATTTTTATTTACTGAAAGTACATGAATTATTTGGGTACTATTTTACTAAAAAAAAATCAACATCTATTCTATCCTTGTTGCCATATAAATTCAACTAGGTAGGAATCTGTCACTTATCAGAACGCAACCCTTTGCATGGTATTACATATTAAAAAAATAATTGTAACTTAAGAGTGGGAGTAAATTGAGTTTATAGCAGAACATAAGTAGAAATGTAGAGATGGTATCTTTTTTGTACTGAGGATTGAATAGTAGGACAGGCTTGTTTACACATTTTATATAATTTTTTGAAATTATGCCTATTATCAAAGATTTTTACAGAAAATTCTACGTAACATATTTTTGGTAAAAAAAAGCAATATTTCTTTTTATCAACTTCATAAATGATCTCAACCAATTATTTTTTTATACATATAATTAAAAATGTATCATAAAAAATATAAACTATATAAAAGGGCTTATTTTTGTAGTAGCTATAAAAAATATATTCAGAAGAGTAAATAAGAAACCGGCAGAATAAATTATATAGATATTTTTAATTTAATTTTCTGTGTATTGTTAATTTTTGTATATTTTTGTTTCAGGTATTCCTGTCAAGATTCTGCAACATTTGTGATGGTTTTATTAAATTTAGTTGCATTTGAAATAAAAATAAATTAAATGGAAGGTCAACTTGATAACTGCAAAGATTCATTTTCAGAATCTGATAATGACGATAATGAAAAAGTATGGGAAAATATTTTACTCATAATAGAAAAAACTTATGTAAAAAAAGTAAATATTGGCTTGGAAAGACCCGTTGAAGAAACTGATTTTGTTGAGCAGAAAGCTATATTAATTAAAAATTTTAATTTGTTGTATAAATTGCTTTGTAAAAATTTTAATGATAGTGGCAGTGGTAAGTTTTTTAATTTAAAGAAAACTTTAATACACAATGTTACTGTTAATTTATTGTTATTATGTGGTGAACATTTACAGAATGATAAGAGTGAATGGACCACAAGTGATACAGTAAAATATTCACAGTTAATCATTGAATTTATGTGCAAAACTTATTCTTGTCAAAACATCATTGAGTTATTAAATGATTCTAATAATAATAAATTGCTACCATTATTGTTTAATAAACTGAAACCAAAACTTTTGAAAGATACATGGAAATGTTTTCCAGCTGCTGTTTCATCTTATACTTGGATTGTTTTTAAAATTAAGGTTAGTATTATTATTTTATTAAGTAACTGTAAGGAAGATTTTTTTTATTCCAATAATTTTTTAACTGTATTATTTTTAAATTTGTTTTAACTGTAGAGCTAATTTTTGTTTTAGCGATTAGAAAGTTCTATATCTATTAATATCATCTGACAAAAAATATCAATTGTATTCAGTTTTGTTTTTTTTTTCTTTAATTCTTTGTATTATGTTTATTATATTCAATATAGAGTCCTTTTTCACTTTTCACTGTAACATTCTTCATGATAGTGAACGCCCAAAATATTTTAATAGCAGCCCTTCAAGAAACAAGGTACGGAATCGTGGCTGAAATGTATAAGAATGCAGGTGAAAATACTGTTCAAACATTTAACAAGATTATTATGGGAATATGGGAGAAAGACAGAGGAATGAAAGGTTACTTCAATTCAACCACTTCATAAAAAAGGCAACAAGAAGAATTGTTAGTAAATACTGAGGAATTTCACTGTTACCTACTACACACAAGATCCTCCTCTTGAAAATCATGCTCGCCAGATTAGAAAAACAAATAGATCCATGCATAGGAGAGTATCAAGGAGGTTTAGGAAAAGTAGATCTTGTACTGAACCGATTTTTAACCTGAAATTGATAATTAGAAAATATAATGTTCCAAGTAAAAATATAGTGGTCATGTATGGATTTTTTAGGCGTATGATTACATTGACAGAACATCATTTTTCAACTTACTGAGAACAATTTTTCATCATTGTATAACAGAGAATTTTGTGCAGGTGAAAAAACATTGAACCTTGTAACGTTAACCCTAACAGGAACAATATCAAAAATTAAGTTCAAAGGAAAAATCTCACAGCTGTTTAGCATTCAGACGTGTGTAAGGCAAGGAGAAGCCCTATCTCTGCTTCTTTTCATTGTGGTCTTGGAAAGGTCATTAATCTGTGAAGAAAAAAAATTATAAAAGTTACATTAGGATATGCTAAAGAAAATCTGGACATAGATTGTATCACTTTTGTAGAGAACCTTGCAATCCTAACAGAGGACTAAAAACTGTGGAGGAATTATTGAACATCTTGATGGAGATTGCTGAAAAAACAGGTCTGAGGAGGATATCAGTTCTAAAATTGAGAACATGGCCAATACTAGGCATTAACAAACCTCAGACGAATTAGGAAGATGGGGAAATTCAAATCTTGGTGAAGTAATACAGCTAAATTTATCTGATAGAAGGGCAATTAGGCTTGAATAAATAAACTGCAGAAGGCCTAATAAGCCTTGTAATAAAAAGAGAATATCAAGGATACGTAAGATTTGACATTACACCGTAGGTTTAGTCGGTCTGCAGAGTGTGTAATCTAAACCAAGAAAAGATTGATAAATTGGGTTGGCTTAAAGGAAAATACTAAGAAAAATACTTTTTTATACTATAAAAGTGTTGGTATAAATAATTGACAAGTGCAGTGAGATCCTGTTTTAACTTAACCACTCACAGTATATAAAAGTATTGCTATAACTACTTCTACCTCAGCCATTCGCTATTTAATCTTTTTGTGTATATGTAACACAGTTATGGTTTAATGAATTGTAAAAATTACCTTATGAAATTTTGTGATAAAATTTATATTTATTGGATAGAATGACAAGTGTAACAATTTTCTATAGAACTATATTTTAAAATTGTAGATACCTTTCTTGGACAAGATTGTTGAAGACTGTGGTAGAGGGGATCTCGGTCTTCAACTGTTGCAAGGCTACCATTGTTGAAAAACTGAACTTATGGTATCATCTCTATTCCTGATGTACCCTTCCTAGTCAATCTCTCTCTCTCTCAACGACAGTGCATTGGATAGAGTAAATTTGACTTACTCTTGATTTTCTCAGTACAAAATTAAATACTCAGATCTTATGGTTGTTTTCAATAAATTGTATTTTATTATAATTCTCCCTTCAGGCACATTATTTAAAAAAAATCTATATTAATAAAAAAATTTTATTAATTTAGTTTCTTTAAGGAGCAACTTTTTTTTAATTTGATTGAAAACAATGTATGTATATAATGACATACTTATATGATGATTAATATATTATATGATATATATTGATATATATTATGATATATTATATCATATATATCATAATGTATGCATAATTTGATTGAAAACAATGTAATAATGTTTGTAAGAACTATTTCCAATGTTATGTAGTAAAGATTAAATTGTTAAACTTTTTTCCTTTTTTTTCTTTTATAGTTCCCTAATATGGGTCCAGTGCTACATTTAGGTATGCCAACAACATTGATATTATTAGATGATTATGTAATTGCCAATAGAATAAATGGTCTCAATTGTCTTCACCATATAATTGAGAATGTTGTAAGTAATAATGAGGTTATTTTGTAATGTAAATAATAGCTTTTTTTATCTTAAAGTGCAAAAATTCATTAAAAAAAAATATGAAAAATATGTTTTTTTTATAAAACTGCTTAGTTTACTATCTAATACATGAACCAAATCTAAAAGTGTTTATATAATATAGTTTTTTGCGTTCATTTTAATTGTTTCCTGGTAGGGCTTTTTTTATTTATCTGATCCTTTATTTTTCAAAACTTGGCTAACTGTCTAGTCAAAAATAACAGACTATACAAACTGGCTGGCCAGCTTACTTTGAGCTTGCTTCTAACTGAATTACAAGTTTTAGTGCAGATGTCTACATTCAAAAAGCACTTAGTTTAGTTAGATGGCTGACTGTTGATCCATGTACAAACTGTGATGTGGGTATTTTTATCACTGGTGTCTGTTAGTTCTGCAGCATAGAGTTAACATCAATGTGACAGCAGATTGAGGTTTCAGTTCATGGATGCTGTAGTAATTATTCTTATTACTTAACCAGGTGGTAAGACTGGAGCTTCAGACCCAGGGCTCTGCTCTGCTTGAGTTATTAGTTTTCAAATTTCAGGTAATCCTAATGGTTCAGGTTCAAGTCCCTCTGATTAGTTGCTGGGTAAATATATCCTATCTATTATTTATTCTGTCTATCCTGTCTATTAGTGGGTAGTTCTGTCCTAATACTATCCCACGTAACAGTTACACGGTAAATCAGCTGTAAGTATGTAGTTACGTTATGGTAAATTGACCATTCCTAAAACTGGACCTTGAACAATATGGTGGAGATCCGCCTCCCAATAAAAATTTCTTGCTACCAGTAGGACACTGCTGGGGAGGATTGTTTTCCTCAGGCATTCAGAATACTTGCGAGACATTGATTTTTATTGGGTTATAGGTTGATGAAACTGTAAAGAGGTCATCTTGTTCAGCAGTTCTTGGACATCTGAAGAATATCCTATGCTCTTTCATGGTGACAGCTAGCAGTGTATCATTTTGTTAGCCACAGCAGGTGTGTTTTTGTGGTGTTGTCATTAGGGCTTAATAGTCCACACATGATAGTAACTACAATCAGGGTAGTTACTAGGAAGGAAAATGGTGGGGAAAAAGGAAATTGAGCTTTTAGTTCTCATTAAAAGAAATTAATATATATGTAACTACAATGAATGAGTAAAAACAATAACATAAACAAATTAAATTTATCTGATTTATTTTTTAATTAAGGTCCTAAAAGGTCAGTTTTATACATTGTAAAAAATATTTATTATTCATTAAAAATAATAACTGAAAAATGTAAGGTAACTATTTTCTGTTTATCTTGTAGTTTTATTTAAATATTATTTATGTGAAAAATGTTATTGTATATTCCTTTTATAATGTTATAAGATTTTCCAATTACTATTACTTCCTTATGAGTCTTGTAAAATATAGCATATGGTGTTCTATGGATATGAAATTTTGTTCTAAAAGGTCAATATATTGGCAATATTACACATAAAATATAAAAAATTATAGAATTATCAAGCATCTTATTTAATAGTAAATTTGGTAATTTGATATAAGTTGACCCTTAGTTGAACTGTTGTGATTTGTAAAGTGCTCAATCACATTGTTTTGCAGAGAATTACAGATTTTTAGATTCTTCAAATGATTTATAAGTGCTGAAGGATTTTAAATACTCTTTTATTTGCAGTCTTAATCACTCAATATTATATTGAGACATTATATATCTTGTTGATTATGTTTATTATGGTTCAAGTAGAACAATACAGTTTACACTGTTTTTCTTTATTGTTTTGTCATTTTGTTTTATTTTATCCATAGTTTTTGTATTTTCAAACATTCTATGTTCAACCTTATTTCTACTTTTTTACCTTAATTTCTTTGTTTTTTATTATTATTTTATATTAAAATTTTTTAAACATAATTACAGTGTGATCAAGTTAACATTGCATGCAGAAAAAAATGTTAACTAAACAGTTCTAAACCGCCAGTTGACTAGAATATGATGTCAAATAAAAACACGTTGAGTGTGTGTTACAGCTGTGTATATATTGAATATTAGGCATTATTTTCTGTTGTTATTATTACTATTAAATATAATAACCTTTTATTATTACTATTTCTATTCAATGTGATTATTAATATTTAATTTTGCATTATTTATAGAATTTTCAGTTATTATTAAATTTAGTCTGTGTTTTGTTAAATATTTTGAAGATGAAAAACAGGTAGATTATTTCATCTGCTTTAATTGTCATCTGTTAGTACACACTTTTCCCATACGTGAAGTTAAATTAGATGCACTGTATGTTAGTGTTGATCGCAGAACTGTGCCGGTCAATTCCAGATGTAATGTTTAGGTCATGCAGCAGTGTTATAAAATTATATATAACTTGACCTTTAAGCTATTTTCATTAAGACCAACAAATTTTTTTTTAAATAACTTTTTTAAGTGTTAGAATTATTTAATGATATAAATTTCATCTATTTTTTCCCTATTTGATTCTTGGGAACTGTTGGAACTCATATTTTTATTGTTTGCTTATAAAAAGAATTGTTACCTAATCTTTATTTTTCTTTAACTTAAAATATATATATGAGCTACTTCATCAAGCAAGCTCATTGCTATTGATAATTATAGTATTTCAATAACTGATAATTAATCTAATGTATTTGAAAAGGCCTTATTTGATTGAAGGTAAGATGAATCTTGCTTTATATGTGTGTGTCTGGTGGTTTATAAATACTAATTATAATTCAACACACAGGACAACATGATTAAAAAATTAATAATATATATATATATATGCAAGGGTCATTCAATAATTAGTTAGACAAATATTTTTAGTGAAGGAAACCCTTAATGTAGGCAATTGAAACTTGTGTAAATGTTAGTTGGCAACCTTGTGAAGAGTGTTAGTCAGCTGTTTGATTAATATTTACATAAACATAACCTCTAATGTCTTAGTTGCAGTGATGTGTCTGCTCGAAGAAAGTACTTTTGAAGAACAACATTCTGTTATCTGATTTTTACTTTCAGAAAGTATACAACTGTCAGAAATATTCTTCTATTACAACAAATAATAATAACAATTAAGAGCTTTATACTGACATGACGGACAACGTTAACATTATTTTTACCTTTTGATGATTAATTGTATTCATAGTTTTTGTTTTTAAAATTCATTTAATATATTAATTTGTGAAGGAAATAATTATAACACATAAATGTTCCTATGATGGATTAATATCTGAAAGCGCTCAGACATAATAATAAAAATAGTTGGTAAGTGGAAATTATTATATAATTAATTTATATCAATACCAACGGGGCATGATTAATAATAATAAGAAATATTCTCTCGGATGAACAAACAATACAGCAGAAGTTGCGTGAACCGTGGGAATTTTTACGTGTGGGTGGAAAAGTTCAAAAGTGGCCACAAAAGCATGACTGATGAGCACCGTTATGGGTATAAGTGTTGACCTTGGCATTAGATTCTTGTATTGATTCACTTATCCAAAAGACCAATGACTTAAAGTTGAGCAGATTACTGAAAAACACTGAGTAAGTGTTGGCACAAATCATTCTTTCATTCAAAACAAACTGAACTACCGTAAGACTTCTGAAAGGTAGGTTCCTAGGGAGCTTACCGTTCATCACTAAGCTGAAAGATTTTGCATTTGCACCGATCTCAAAAATCATTTCAGTGATGAAGGTGATGCATTTATGGACAGGATTTTAACTTGTGATGAAACTTAGATACACCATTTTGAACCGGAGTGCAAGCATCAAAGCATGCATTGGAAACATCCTGAATTGCCTGTCCATAAGAAATTCAGAACGCAACCATCGGTTGGTAAGGTCATGTTAACCATCTTTTGGAGTGTTCATAGTCTGATTTTCTGTGATTATTTGAAAGAGTAACTCACAGTCAACAGCCTATACTACTCAGCCATGATTGAGAAGAGAGTCAAGCCCACGTTGAAGAGAAAATGTCTGGGATGGCAGAGGAAAGGCGTGCTTCTTTGTCAAGACAACATTCTACCTCATACGACACAACTGACACTGGAAACTATTGGCAAACTGGGTTGGGAGCTCCTACCTCATCCTCCTTATAGCCCTGGTCCAATGAAAGAAGTATTGTATGGCATCAAGTTCAACAACAATGTAAAGGTAAAGAAAAAAGTACAAAACTGGTTTCGAGATCAAGATAAAGAATTCGTCGCTGAGGGGATAAGAAGACTCGTAAAAAGATGGGAAAAGTGCTGAGAAGTTGGTGGGGATTTCATGGAAAAGTAAACAAAAAATTGTATTTATTTAATAAACCATTCTTGTTGTACATGTATTTGTTTATTTAATTATTAAGTGACCCTGGTGTGTGTGTGTGTATGTGTATATACAAAATTTTGTAATAAAAATATTCTTTCCAAAAATAAAATAAACAAACAACATTTCTGTCATACAAGGAAGATTTAAATGAAAATATTAATAACAAGAATGATTTATATGCAAACATTCAATTCTTATTGAAAATTTAATTTTTCTACATAAAATAAAATGTTATTTGTTGGATAAGGATAAAAGACCTAAACAATTTTAATTTAAAGGTCAAATCAATATACATCATTGAAATAAAACATTAAGATAAAATTTAATATTAAAATATGAAGTAATTTAATGTAAACTAAAGCCTTTTTTTTTAATATAACAATACTATGATACAATCAGTATAATAACAGTTTGCAATTATAAATGATTTTATTAAACACACGCCCACATTGTATATAATTAATTCTATGAATTTTATTTTACGCTCGTTTATTTATTTTTCTTGTCACTTTAAATCTGGACATTAAGTTGCTATTATTAATATTATTGTTTACTCAATTGTTTTTTGTTTAATAATTTGTTTTTCAATCTTTAACAAATATTTTCTAAATTTTATCTCTAACCATTCTAAGATTTCATTTAATTGTCTGAAAATTTCTTATCACAAATATGTTTTAACTATCATTATTATTATTGTTTTTATTCTTTAATAAAAAAAATTATTTGCATTCTCTGTTATTTATCTGTATAATGAATCTTTTCCAATCACTATAGGCAAGGCTTTAACTTTTTACTGTAGAAGTCTGATATTAAAATAACCTTGCCATAAGTATAATTACTGAATTTATTGTACTGATTTTTAAGTATCAGTAATTATTGTATTTAGTTTACTTTTGTTATGTAGATGTAAGTTGTGCATTTAACATTAATTACACAAGGTCAGCAAGCAAAATAGCGTAGTTTATGTTTGGTTGAATTATATTGATTCTATGTACTAAAGAATCATACGTATATCAACTTAATGAAAGAAACTGCACAGTCTAAGCTGTGCAATTCTATAGTGGAAAATATCCTGTATAAATTAATAGAGCAACTTTGAGTTCATGATTATATAACTTTTTTTACTGCTTAATTTTTGTGATAAATAAATTTTTATTTTTATCACATTTTGAACACATCTATACAAGATAAATTAAAAAAATAAAACCAAATTATATGATAAAAAAATAGATTTGTTTAAAGTTCATATTAATTATTTAAATACAAAACACATGAAAAAATGTTACGTAAATATATTAAATATTAAAAATTACTTCAAAATAATTCACAAGATGCTACTGAAAATTATTTTGTACATGATTTTGTTTACATTGAATTGGATGCAAAAAAATAGGTTTTTTTAAATGTTTAGCTAGCATTCTTTAAAAATTAATCAACAGAGATTGTTTTCGTAAAATAAACTATTTTAATTATATTTTTAATAAACTGGTAAGAAGATTTATCAAACGGTTAGGGATTCTCTGTGGATGCAGTCATAAGCTTTCTTGAAATCTACAAATGTTATCACCATGTCTCTGTTTCTTTTCCTGTTGTAATCCATTGTTAGCTTGAGACTTAAGATCTGGTCTGGCCAGCTCCTCCAGGGTCTGAAATCTCCTTGATATTCTTCTAGTTCTTTCTCAAGTAATAAACCGATCCTGTCGAGGATGATTCTTGAAAAAATTTTGTTTGTTGTGTTTGGGAGTAAGTTTCTCCTATATTTGTTAGGGTCTGTTTTGTCCACTTTTTTGTGTAGTGGGTAGATGAGGACTTTTGTCCAATGTTCTGGTAGTTCTTTGATCCAGATGTTGGCAAGCTAACAGATATTGATGAAGGGCGATTTTTTTCTATCTTCCTGCATATTTTCAAATCTCTAAAAGGTGTGATCTTCTCCCGTCACTTGGTAATACTTCATCTTACGCAGTGTTTGCTAGAGTTCTGTTATTGTGAGAAGGTTGATGTTTTGTTGTTGTTATTGGGGTGCTGATGTCAAAGTTTAGGAGTTCTGTCAGTTTTCTTGCAATTTATGGGTTTGTTGAAATATTTAGCTAGGATTTCCATATTGTGATTATTGTTGTGGGCCAGATTGTGGTTTCCATCTTTCATTACTAGGGTTGGGGTTCATATTTATAGAATTGTTTTTTGAAGGTTTTGAGGTAGTCTGTCGACTGCATTTTATTGAATTCTATTGACTTTAGTGTATCTTTATGGTGTTATCTTTTTATTTTCCTTAGGGTTTGGGTGATTTGATTTCTTTGTTTTACTAGATTTTGGAAGGATGTTTTTAATTTTTGGGTTTGGTGTAACAGCAATGCTTGATGTCTCCTCTCCTTTTTTTCGTTGCATCCATTGTTCCGCTATTCATGTTTTTTACTGGGTTTTATTGGGCCAAATTCTTTTGCGATTTGTTTAAGGTTGTCGACTATGTCTTCGAGTTTATCTGTGATTGTTATTTTTTCGGTTGCTTTTTGGTGGTTTTCATTCTTGATTAGTTTGGTTGGGTATATTTTTCTTTTAGTTTTACGGGCTTTGTTTTGTTGTTTCCTGTGGGTAGTGAATTTAAGTTTAATTTTGACTACATAATGATCTGAGCCTGTGTCTATACTTCTGAGGACTTTTATATTGTAGATCTCTTTGTGGTGACATTTGCCCATGAAGACATGATCTAGTTGTATTCACCTTTAGTGTAGTTGGGGTGTCACCAGGTTCAGAGTTTTTGTAGTGACCTTTTTAAATATGTGGATTTCAAGATAAGGTTGTGGTTTCTGCAGAGATTGTTCCATTTTCATTTGTTCCTTTTTTGCGGGCCATTTTCAACAATGTCACAGTATCTTTCTCTGCCTAATTGAACGTTGAAGTCTCCGATTACTTGTCTAACGTGATTTTGAGGATGTTATTTATGGTCTAGTTGAGTAGGTCCCATAACTTTTATGGTTTATGGTTTTTTGGTGATTTGTGTTTATTATTGGTAGCATAGGCATAATTATGGTGTAGATTTTATTAGATGCTTTTAGGGTGAGTGTTAAGATTCTTGGAGATTGTGACTTGAATTCTTGTATAGAGTTTATTATTTTTAGCCTGTTCCAAAGTGTGGGATACTTTTCATCATTCTCTTGCCAGATATACCTTTGTACAGCCTATATCCTTGAGATTCCACAGCATCTTGGTTACTGTATCTTTATTTTCAGCAATCTGGTGATGCAAATTTTGTGTTGGTCCGTTAGGTCAGTTATTACTTTTAGTTTACCAGTCTTCATGAGCAGGTTTCATTGTATGTGGAAATGTAGGTGATTTACTTTTACTGGATTTTAGAATATAATTGTTTATAATATTTAATTATTATGTTTTTATAACATATGCATACAAATTTGTTTTAATGTGCAAAATGAACTGAATGAAATAACTGTTGATTAAATGAGATTGATGATTTTTGTGGCATGTTGTGGAAACAAACAGAAAATTTACAAAATATTTAAATAGTCTTATGAAATGAATAAACTGATAAAATGAGCATGACAGTGGCGAAAAACATTAGCACCAGTAATATGAAATAATTTGATTTAAGTAAATACCACAAAATCTTTTAAAATTTAGAATAATAAGAACTGTCAGTTTACAGCGATAAGAAAGTGATAAATGCATTTAGTTATTATAATATTACAAAAAATAAAAACTTCTGAAATTTTAATTTAATATTATCAGATTTCTCAATATTAAAACAAACATTTAACCACTTTTTACTAATTATGTATTTGAAATCATGTCATTAAACTTTGAATAACAATTTAAATAAATGAGTTAATTTTGTAGTACAACTATTTATTAATCATTAATCTAGAAAAAAAATTAAAAAGTTTTGACTCAAAATTTTCATATGATTTTCATATAAACAGTATAAAATGAAATAGAATAATACAGTCAAACCTTTCTAAATTGATCCTCCATTATGCAGATACTTCCCTATTCAAAAATTCCTTTAAAAAATGCTACATAATTTTAATAAACAGAAGGAAAATTCAAAATTTTTAGTTCTTATGAACTAATGTTTTTCTTTATAGTAAACATGTTTAAATGCAGGTATCTTTATAAATACAAAACAGTGATGTATGAGTGATGTAGGTAGAGCTGTTGAAACCTTGCGTGCATGCTAGCAGTTCATTTATCATTGAAATATTTTATCACTTTGATTTCTGTTTTCTCTATGAAAAACAAATTTGTTTTTATTCTCTCTAAGATAAATCTGATTGCTCTGTGAAATCAGGAGCAACAGTTATTACTTTGGTATTGTTTATGAAATCTTTTCAGAGTGTAAAATCTATTTTCTTTACAGCAAGATGTTCATGACATTTGGACAATTCTTCCTGTGGACCAAGAATTCTTGTCTGTGTCTGTTTTCTAATATCTTTTTAATATTTCTCTTTTGACAAGGGAATATTTGGTAATCATTTTCCATAACTTTTTCTTCTGATTGACAGTTTCTCTTCAATAGATTAAATGTATTTCTGGTCATGTTGTCTTCTATCATAGTCACTTAGCTTACTATCTTGATGGACTTAATATAAATTTTATTCGCCTTATATACTAGCTAAACTATTTTATTATCTTTTTCTTTTTCCAAAAGCCATTTATGAAAATTGATTTTTTGTCATAATAAGTCAAGTAGTAGTTTTTTCTTATCTTTAGAATCGGGCTTAACTTAAGTACATTGCTTCATAATCATTTTTCTCTTATAGAGTCTGTTTCAAAATCAGACCAAGTTTTTTTTCTATTCTTTTCAAGTATTTCTTATTACAGTTTGTTCTGGATTTTTATTTTCAAATATTCCAGCTACAAGATAGTTTCAGAACTAAAAGACAGCTGTTCTTTAAACAAAATTTTTTTAAAAAATAATTTTCTTTCTATTTAATAAATATCCAGTGTTTGAATTTAATGTTGTTCGTTGAATAATAAAAATTTTTCTTTTGTCAAGCATACATTTGATTTATCTTATATGTAATGAAATATTGATTTTCTTAAATACGAAGTATAAATAAGATATAAAAAGCAATTAATTAGTTTTTAAAATGCATTTTCTAAGAATTTGGTACAGTTGTTTCAGATCCATTACTACAAATTAAGTTTTATTTGGTGAGTTTTGTGAAGTATTTTTGGTTATACAGTAACCTGATGTGAATTAATTACAGTAATTATGATTGTTTTACTTTACATAGTTTACTTTATTGTTTACCTTACTAGATTATTCTTTCCTTTAGTATTTTTCTTCTGCTGTTATGTTTTGTATTTTTATGAGTGGTTTTGGATTATTAGTTACATATTACACAATTGTATCATGATACATATTTATTTTATGCTACTCTTAGGATTTTGCGAATGTCAGTAACACACTGTGAATTTTTTTTATCTTTGTAAAGTATTTTTATACCTTATTCTTAATGTATATGTTGCAGTCTGTTCAACTAAGTGAACAATAAGCAACACCCCCATGGCACAATGATACATATGACATGTAGATGAGGTGTAGTTTTGTACAGACTCAAAACAACCATTGGTGTGGTTAATTAAACCCCAACCATCAAAGTATACTGGGGTATCCAGTGTCTAATATGTAAATGAATATTGTCACGTGTTTGCTGCTCGATTAGCATATTGAGAGACTAACAATTTATTAGTTTAAGAACATAAGTAAGACAAATCAATAATTAACAAATAATAACAATAGTAATCACAATGACAACAATAATAATAATGAACAGCAATTACATACAAAACAGAATTTTAAGTAATCGTCAGGATTTATTTGCAGTTAGTTTAATATGGAAAACCTGAATTCAGTCCCATTGATAAAAGACATTAGCATGACCGCTAATCTTAACACTTTTAACTACTAGTCTTGCATTTACAACAATAGTACAACAGATAAGACTAGTATAAAGTTTTTTCACTGCAAATACTTTTGCTGTTCACAAATAAAACTACCCTGACAATTTATGAATGAAATTTAGTGCATTATCTCTTTCACTTTTAGTCTAACAGTAACTCAATGAACCATTTTTTGTTTTCATGTCTGTCTACACTAGAATTATTTGTGACGTCACTTTAATTGCTTCGAACATGTACACACTAGAAATTCACTCCTTCATTGACCTCCTCGTAGAATACTCTTGCTTCAAACAGTCATAATAACTCCTTGCTTAGAACATTCCTGCAGAACTCATTGTAGCACTGTCTTGTAAATTCTCCTCACAGACTGACTGTCAACTTGTATTCTTAGAGTATTTATCCTCTTATCCTTTTGAACTGCAGGGTCAGACCTAACTGGAAGCATGAGAATGATCGTCCACCCTCACATTTTCCCCATGAGATTCCTACGCTTGTCTGGTAACCCCTGTTCATTGAGCAACATCTGTTTAGTTGTGTCAGCGAGCAGTATTACAAGGACGATTGTTAAACAGATCTATTAGTTTGACTAAAAGAGTTTTTTTAGTCCCTTTCTGGATTCCTCCCATTATTGTATCTTTTACTACTTTCTTCTTAATTGGTAGGAATATGTTATGTCAGTCTTGTTACAATATAAACTTAGCTATCTTTTACTGGGATTTGAACCTCAGAACCTTTGACTTTAAAAATCTACTGTTAAACAAGTGATTTGCAATGAGTTACCACTAGACCAGCTAAGTGGGTTTTTGTAAAATTCATATTACAAATTAAAAAATATTCAATTTAGTAGCAATATTGTATAAAATTTAGTAAAATAACAGTTATGCATTAGATTTTTTGTGTTTATTTGACTTCTTTATATTAGAAACTTTTCTAATTTAAAAAAAACTGTTGGTCCTGGAGGTCGGTTCAGAGAGATTTGGTGTAATTAATTTGTAATTGGTATTACATGATATAGAACATTAATCCCAAGTGAGCTCTCACTCCTTGCAAGAACTGACCAGCAAATCTATACATAATATAACAGGTACTGTTTCTTTTTATGTACACCATAACATCAAATTTCTCAATATGAGTAAATTTCAATTTAACGAGATCTTACACTTACTTTTATGAAAAAAAGTGTGTTTCATACACATCACACAGAAGGGAACAGGATATGTGTGAGGGCAAGGCAGAATTGGTTATTTTACAAATGGCAGGGGACACCTGAGGCTCACTTCTTAGCTATACGTTTAATTGACTTGGAAAATGGATGGATTAATACAGGCATAATATGTATGATTTGGAAAATCAGGCATATCTAATACAGTTACACATACTTGAATCCATCT
The DNA here is from genome assembly GCF_047948215.1 of Lycorma delicatula. Taxonomy (NCBI): domain Eukaryota; kingdom Metazoa; phylum Arthropoda; class Insecta; order Hemiptera; family Fulgoridae; genus Lycorma; species Lycorma delicatula. The sequence goes on along the minus strand of NC_134461.1, from coordinate 62,636,611 downwards.
TTTTCCGAGGTTTAAACATAGCTTATTGCGTGCTAAGTTTGCTTGGTCATTTGTTGCTACTTAGAATACGATAAATGTTGGCATTAAGACAACCAAAAAACTCCCAGAAGTGAAATTTATTAGAGCCAGTATTCCTGGGTCTAAAACCAGAATGGTGTGGTCATCGATAAAGATCATGTTCTAAATTTTCTGATGATTTTTTGTTACAGATTTAGAATGGAATAGAAACTGATGTAGATACAGTTAAAAAAGAAAAAAAAACACATATTTACCAAAAATGTCTATATAGGTATATAAACTGATTGTAAACCTTACAAATAATTAAAATCTAATGTTTGATTAACACCATTACAGCATAAATCTTATTTCATTATAGATACTGCTGGTTGTTATCATGAAGATAACATCAGTTTCAGTGATACATACTTATCATTATTGTACCTTAAAACTCCTTTACTGAATTACAGAGCTATCTATGAAATGGCCATCATTGTTAAATAACTCCAAAGATAAGGATCCTTTTTCTGTTGCTTTCACTCAGAGGTGGTGTAGAAAAAACCCTCTTTTTAATCAAGAATGTTTTCCTCCTGCTTTCTTTTTTCTTTACTTCTCCAAAGGGGTAGTGCAGTTATTATAATATATTAAATTAACCATATATGAGATTGGGTTGGTTTCATAAAAACATACAACTGTGTTTTTGACTATAAGATAATAGCAATTTTTTATGATTATTGTATCTGAGACAAATATTCTATGAGATTTATGGTTAGTTGGTATGCTAGTTTGTATTAAAGGTGTAAAATATGTATATATACACACGTACACACACACTTTATATCTTAATGAAGGAAAGATTAATTTATTAATACTTTATTTTCTATTTCAGACTAAAACCGAGCTATCATGGTATTGTGAAGGTGAAATACTTTATAAGACACTAGAACCGATGATGTACAGTCTAGAACCTAATTTGCTAAATTCTTTAATCAATTGTTTAATTACTGTATTAAGTAAAATTGTGTCAAATGAGGATAAATTAAAGGTAAGTGAATTTTAATTGAAATTACTTAATCCACCTGTCCATCATATTGATTTACTTTGTTTGATGCACGTGTGTTTTTTACACTTATTCTAATACCAGGCATTATTTGTTTATTCTAAATTATTAAAAAATGTAAGCCTAATTTGTTTTTATTATTTTACAAAACTCTTCCTTGAACGTTATACTGGTTCAAGTAAATGTTTTGAACAATAATATTTTTTATTGTTATAAAATCAAATTATTGTTTATTAAGGAGAAAATGAATTTGCTGTTGCTTCATTATTTTTTTTTTTTTTACCTAGTACACTTCACCAGTGCTTTTGAGGCTTTTCATAAATAATAGCTTATAATGGCATTGATGAGATTTAAATCAACATTTGGATTGATAAATTGTAGATGCACTTGTCTTTTATGTAATAAACTTGACTGCATTCTTTCAGTTAACATTAATATATTTTCTAAAAAATTTTAATAATGCTTACTTATCAAATTTAATTAGAATTTAAACAGCTTAGTCTTAGTTCTCCGATTATTGGCAACTACCCTTTAAGTTTGAATATTGAATTAAAAAATGCATTTTAAAACATGTACAATCTTTTAAAAATCTAGAATGTGATACAATTTGGTTATGATTGAAATATTCATATTAATTTAAATTATTGTGCAGTGTGTGTGTGTACACACACACACAGTGTTTCTCAACTACTGAGCCCTGGAATTAATTATACTGGATTGCAGGAGGTTCTTCTGGAATTTATTTTAGTCTTCTAAGCATCTTTCATAAATAAATATTTTATAATACAAATATTGTGAAGAAACTAATATTCATGAATATGTTAAAAGCTCCAACCGAGAAAACACATACATAATAATATCTTTGCAGAAAATGTCATTGACTAAGCCATATGTTTTTAAGCGTGCAAGTATTCATGAATGATTAGGAATATTTAGACATCAGAATATTTCAACATTCATGAAAGCGAATACCACGGCCATTACGACTGGTCATAAAAATTACCTGCATCCCAAATACAATAATGGGTAGTATCATCTAATACGTACTCCATTTTCAACTAACAACTACACTGAAAAATCAATGCAATAAAATTTCTGTTCTCAAAATTGATTAAAATGACATTTTTATTGTACATGTCAGTAACCAGTCTGTGAGGAGATATAAAGAAACGTTTTGTAGTGAGTAAAACTAAGGCAGTCTGTATCTGATTCTTAAATAAAGTAATACTTTAGCATGTTTTCTTACCTAAACAAGTTAAATTTAAAACATTAAGGTACACATACAACAAGATTGAATCATTCAGAAAGAAACTTTGCTTAACATGATTATAAAAATAAGTAAAATAAAAAAAAGAAGTAATGAAATTTTTTGGTTGTGCTTAGGTTATTTTTTGGTGGCAGCTGATATTTTTTTCACAGAATTCAGTTTCAGATATTATTCGAACCCAGTTGAAGATGTCGATTGAATAGTACTGTCTCAAAAATAAGGATCTTCATAGCACAATATGTGGAGTGCATACCCCTTTCCCGCGAAGAAACTCTTCAACTTTTGAATTATTGGACAAAGGCCAGGAATGTTTTTTAATTCTCTGAGTAATTTGAATGGAAATTTATTATATACATATTCATGAAATAACAGCGAGATTTCTTTGTTTCACCTATGTATCTTTCTGAGACTGCATTTTCTGTCATGTATTTGCTTAAAATGAGAGAGAGAGGACTACCTGCGACATTCAGAATCCCTCCATTTGGGTATTACTTCAATTTATTCCAGAATAATGGAAAGAATACAGCAAAAAGAGTCTCAGTAAGCTAATCATTGCCTTAAAATTTAGTTGTAAATTCATCTTTATAAAGGCTGATCATATATATTATCTGGTCAACCTTTAGCAATGCAATTTTTATAAGTTGTTAAGGATTGTTTGATTTATGAGATGAAATTAAGAACATGGAATGAAGAGATAGTTACATGTCTCCGTGGAATCACATTAATAAAATAAAATGAAAAGAATGAGATTTATTTTTGAAAAGAAACAAATTACATCACTGACAATAGAAGAGAAGTACAACCTGCTGAGAAGACATTTATTTTATGCAGATATAAAAGAATTCTTGCAGCTGAAAAGTCTGATACTGAATCCTTGACTGAAGAAGAATAAAGAGCGCATAAAGAATGTTGTAGAAGAATGCTCCCAACCCTGCCCCATAGGGGAAGACATTCCCCTTATGACGCTTCCGGTCTCTACACCACACCCCTGTTCTTAGCCCTGATGGGCTTTAATGGGAGTTGTCTTTCACCCTCTAACTTTTTACATCTCATAGTAATAAGCCAGGCCTCTTTGGGATGCCAACGATGTAAATGCCTCGGTATACATCTACATCAGCGATTTATAAACTCAGCTTCTGCCATTGCTGCAGGCCTCATTCGGACATCTTGAATGTCCTACATCGTTTGTCCTAACATAAAATGAATAAATGATTTTCAATTATTAGTAATAAATTTTATTTTTCTAGATATATTGAACTATGTTTGGAATTATTTAACCGTAAACTTTCTGATTTTTCTAAAAGGTTTTCACATTGATTACTATTTAACATTTTTTTCTTGATAATCATATTTTTTTCTAATTTTACGTATCTTGACATTTGTGTGTTTTCTCATAAAACAAGGAACTCGGTACTGTTGTGCACAGCAGAGCTTAGTTGAGAATGATATTTGGACTGGTACTTTCAAATATTCTTTCATTTTAAAATTATACTGCTTTATTATATACTGTAATACTATTTATAATTTGGCAGTTCATTTCGTGAAATTTTTTTATCGTTTTTAAAACAGGTTATTAATCTCTGTTACTAAAATACAAGTAAGTATTCTTCAACACAATGTTGAAGAAATTATAAAAATGTGATTCTAGGATAGAGTATTTGACCTTCTTCATTCTTTTGCTCGGTTTGGAGTTGTTTACAATGATAGTGTATATTATTTAATATGTGCTTTTGTTTATCATCATGATTTATTTTTTATGATGATGGTTTGGTGAATCTATTATATTTTTGTGAAACTGTATCATATCATTTTTGACTGGGTGTTTTTATTTCTTCAAAGTATTAGTATTTTACATACTTTTTAATCGTTTTTTTTTTTTTATGGTAGTTGAATATTTTTATGTTTAACATTTTAGTTTAAGTTTTTATTTTATTTTAATTTTGTTGTTGTCTTATTAGCTTTTATTTTTTATTTTATGTTTCATATTTTTGTTTTCTAAGCAATGAGAACTCGGAAATTTCTTTTGCAAAAAAAAAAATGTTCTGCATTCATTATTTTTCTTTCTCTTACATCATGTCATGCATTTTTGTTTAACTTTTTTATTGATATTTATTGTTATTAATTTTTATAGTGGACACATTATGATGATGTAATGAACATTTGGTTACCTTCCATTGAAATGGAGCAAAAATTAGCATTTAGGTCAGCACATATGGAATCTCTTTCAGTTTTTTTACAGTCAATGGGTTTAAGTTGTGTAAGATGGTCAAAAAGACTAATAAGAATTTTTGATGAGTATGCTGCTATACCTATTGATAGAGAAAATTGCTTTAAAGTAAGTACTTAACATCTTTTTTTAATTGGTGTCAGTTTATTTTTGTGTTTTAAGAAATCCTGTACTTAAATTGTATATTTGAATTACAAGATTGTATTTTAATTTTATTTTTTCCACTTTTTCCTTTATTTGAAGTTATACAATTTATGAGTATTAAGTTCAAAAAATACACAGTAAAATTCTATTGGCTAAGTGTATCTATAAAAAAGTATTTGCCCTGCTTGCTCAATTATGTTTTTTAAGATATATTGTTATTAAAGTGAGCGTGAAATTATAATATTCAGTTACTCTTATTGAATGATAGAATTTTTTCAAGAATCCACTTTAGTTTTTAATGACCATTCAATTTTAATTCTACTTGTCAAGAAAGAAAAAATTGTTTTTAACATGATTGAATTTAGTTCTGACTTTAATTTCTGATGTTAATTGTTATCTTATGAATGTCTTTAATTTTGGTGCAGTACCAAATGTAGTATTTCAGTTGTAATATCTCATAAGTATTTTACATAAATGACACATTTACATTTAAATTTGACAAATTGTAGGGTGTAAATTGATTTTGATCAACTATTTCTTACAATTTGAAATAGAAACTATTTCTTACAATTTGAAATAGAAACTATTTCTTATCTTTATATACGTGCTTTATACAAAAAAAAGGTAATAAATAAGTTAATATGAGCCTAAATTATTGAAGTCATTGTACAGTAGTTGTGCACATACAGAGTCATTGTACATGTGTGTATTTTTGTTTTCTTACTCCAGAACATTTAAATTTTATGTACTCTAATGTGACTTGTGTTACTTTGTCTTGTATATAAGTTTTAGTATACTACTGTAATTTTTATTTATTAAAAAAGTGATTTGTCACAATTTTACATTCACTAACTACTTGGCTGGTGCAAAGGTTTGTGTTTGTAAATCATCTAGATAATTTTTGTTTTGTCTGTGTTAAATATAGCCAAAGAAAGACTACTTCTAATTTGATTAAAACAACATGCAAGATTTATTTTGATAGTACACTGTAGGATCAAGAGAAAATAGAGGCTCTTGTTATTTGCTCATTGTTTCAGTTACTCAAACTGAATGCCTTAAGGGATATCAGTGAGCGAGCCATTTGTTATACTGATAATATGAACTGAATTGACTGCTGTTTTTCTCTGATTAACATATTTGTTTATTCTTTGAAAAATAGAAACTTCATAAAATATCTAAATATGTAGAAGAGCTCCAAATGCCCTCTCTTCAGTCGAACTGAGGTAGAAGGTCAAGAATCAGATGGTATAGAGAATATTGAAGACTTTCATCCTTTTGTTTGGTAATAAATCCTCTCATTTAATTCATTAAGATGAACTTTGGTTCAGTTCATTGTTTTAGATGCTCTCAATGATTTAGTTGGTTTGAAGTTATCAAATCAACAAGCTGAACTTCTGTTGTGTAGACAATAATATGAAATCTTTTAGAGAAAAAACCAATATTAATATGTGTAGAACCAGAAATAAAACTCTTTCAACATATTTTATTTTAAAAACTTCATTATAATTTTTGATCCACTTATGTTTATGACTTAATCTGAAAGGAAAGTTTCTGTAATACTTCATGGTTTACTTGATGAATTAAGGAACCATTGTTATCTTTTTTTTGTCTATGAGGTAGTCATGATACAAAAAGTCATTACCAATTAAAGGGCCGGCTACTGCGACAGAATTTTATTGCCAGGGAAATATGTAAACCCTGATAAAATCATAATAGTGCCCTGGTTGACATAAAGCTTGAACTTATAAAAAAGTTTGAAGATTTTTCTTTTGGCTCTAGACAAAGTTTGACCAAGAATGATAGAATTGCCAACTGCGCCTACCGCGTGGAAGGTCTTCAGTAATATCGTGGAGTTTTCTTGGCAACAGAAGGATGAAAAATATGTTGTATTGGTAAATAAATTGTTTATGATGTAGTTTTAATTAAAACTCCATTTCTTACATTCTTCCTTCCTTGTTCTATATAATTTTGTCTCTTATCAACAATGAGCAAGGTGAACATTTTCATCAGTAACATATTTTGATTACCAGCAAATGGGCTCCTGGAATTATGTATGATTATTATGGTTTTGGTTTAGAAGTAATAAATTAATCATAAATATACATTAAAAAAAATTGATCATCATATTTTAACAAGTAAAGGTAAAAATTTTCCATTAGTAAGATATTAAAAAACTGTTATTTTTATTATTTCAGTGGATCTATATTTAAAGAAATATACATCTAGTTGATTTTATACAAATAGATATTAATTTTATCAGACAGTTTAATTTATTTGTTATATGCATTGTGAGTAAACATGATCTGCTTTACCATGTAATTATGATATTCTTTATATCAAAAAATTCTGATGTGGGCCCCACATGGCTTCTTTGTACGCCTATTATACACATTTTTTTAAAATGAAAAGTACATAAAAGTTTACTTCATTAATATCTTCTTATATTTTTTTTATTTTTATTGTTATTGAATTACTATTTATCGTAAAACTTTTTCTTACAATCAGAGGTTAATAATTATTAATAAAATCAATATATTAACATTAAAAAAAAAAAGGGAGATGAAGTCTGATTTGAATCGATGTGCCTTCCCCCTTGTAAGATATAAATTCAGAATGACCAACATAAAACCGAACCAGTAATGTAACCGCTGCAGAATCGTTAGGTTATGTTGGAATGACAGATAAATTAAATAAGAAAAACATAAAATGTAATTTAAATGTATTTACCTTATTGTTAAAAAAGATGTTCAAAATGACTACCCTGGACATTGATGCACCTTTGTGCTCACCTGATCATATTGAGAGTCATCTGACACAAAACATTGTTGTCAATTGCGTCGATTTCTCATTGAATGTTCACCTTCAATTCATCAATATTGTGGAGATTAGATGCACAAACTCTCCTTTAAGTGGCCCCAAAGGAAAAAAATTGCAAGTAGGCAACTCTGGGGAACGGGAGGCCACCATCCTCTGCTGACAGCTCGTTCATTTGTGAAAGCTGCATGAACGCAATCCAGTGAAATGTTTGTTGTATGACATATTTCTCTGTCTTGTTGGAAGAAGCTGTATTCTTTTTCATTATCAGTTAATTGTGCATAGAATTCTTTGAAAATTGTGAGGTAAACTTGTGTATTGACAGTCCAGTCAAAAAATATTGGTCTCGCTATACGATTACTGCAAACGGCACACCAAACACTAATTTTCTTATCGTGAAGTGGACACTCAAATATCTCATGAGGATCTCTCACCATCCAATACCTGGTGTTCTGTAATCAACATGGCCATATTAAAGAAACCATGCCTTGTCTGACATGAAATATTACATCAGGTCTATCTGTCCACCAACAATGTTTTCGAGAAACCAGTTGCAATAATCAAGTCATTTCAGTTTGTCTGTCTCCTTCAGTCATTGCATAGTTGTAACATAGTATGGTTTCAATTTTAATTCATGAAGGATTTTACAAGATGTGTATTTAACACCAGATTGTTGGGATAACTTGTGTAGTGATTTTTTTTGACTGGCAATAATTGTTTCATTATCGGCAATGGCCTATAGAGTCCTAACAGAAGGTTTTCTATTTCATTTTGCATTTGAAACCAAACTAGTTGTATGCCATTTTTTAAATAAATTGCATATGCTATGCTTCGCTTGGATACAGGCATTCGGAAATTTTTGTACAAATACTTGACGTGATTCTTCAAACAATCAAGAATGAATATAGGCATCAACTATTGCTATCCTCTCCTGGATTCAATAACACATTTTACACAAACACAACTGCACTTACAATACTACACTGCAACAAAATGTATACTGCACTGACACGTAACCACCTGACAAATGGCAATTATAAATAAGAGAGTCTTTCATAAACAGTGTTGGGTAGTGGTTTTGTTACGGGTTTGGATTTGTGTTGCTGACTGTATTTCATTAATTAAAATTTCATTTGGCTATAACTCTAGAACCAATGAAAATAAGCACATTTTATGATATATCGTTGAAAAGCTCTCAAAGAGGACTTATTACTGCAGTTAAGAAAAAGTCCAAAATCCAAAAAAAAATCAGATTATGGACTTTTTTTGGACACTTGGTTCAGTTGATTGCAATCAAAAGGAGAGGTGCAGAACTAGATTTTACACCAGTCTTAAATCCAAAATTTCAACATCCTACAGCTAGTTTTTGAGTTATGCAAGATACATATGTACGTATGTATATACATACATACATACGTACAGATGTCACACCGAAACTAGTCAAAATGGATTCAGGGATGGTCAAAATGGACACTTCCGTTAAAATCTGAAATCTGAGATTTTTCATGATCACAATACTTGCTTTACTGTGTAAAGGAAGTAAAAACATTGACATTGTTCAGTAATTCTGATAAAATGTTTGAATACGGCAACAAAATTAATTAAAATCTCCATTAAAAAAAATACCTGATACCTGAAGATAATTTTTTTTCAACTCAATTGGAAGAATTATGAAAATTGGCCTGTGTTTACTGCTTTTGGAAAATTTCATGATTTCTTAAATTTTTTTTTAATAATTGAAAATCACTTCGAAAGCACAAGTTTTTAATTTTAAAATGTAATTTAATTGATGGTAAAATTGTACTGCACCTGCATTTTTGAATATCCATCAAAGTATATTTATTCTTTGCCACTCTTAATCATTCTAGATTTAGTTTTAAAAGTGTAGTCAGCTTGTTCCTCTAGAATAACATTATTGACCAATAGTTTGCTGTATGATTTTTAAAATATATTGGTTTTGTTTCTCCTGTTCCAGGTAATGTATACATTTATATCAGTGACTTGGCCAAGAACATCCAATTATTTTGATGAAATAACCATAATAATTCTTAAATCATTATCTGATGTAATCGAGGATAAAGATTCAAATAGTGATAATCTTAACAGTAATACTGTTGTAAATTCAATAGTTGAATGTTTAAATATTCTTAACGATATTGTACCTGATGAAATGCAGAAATTATCTTGTGACATTAACAACTGTGAAAGTTTAAGTGATTTGTTCAAAAGTTTTTTTAAATCAAAACATTCATCGTAAGTAATGTCAGTGCCATTTTACATGAGGGTTTATTAACTTTGTAAAAATAGTGAAAGAGCAAATTGAAAAATACTTTATGTTATTTATTTTCTACTTTCTATTCTAAGTTACTTTTAATTATCTTTTATTAACATTTTGTTGTTGTTTATGAGTGTGTGAATGTTTTTTTTATTTAATATACTGGGTTGCTTTTTTATCATTTTAAGTTCTTGGACGAGACAGTAAACTATTCTTATCTACCCATTTGAATAGATTGTCTTTTCTCATCTTGCACCCATTTTCCTTCCTTATCCTTGATGCCTTCTTCCCCATTACCAGTTATTTGGGTTACCCCTGACCCTATTAGTTTTTCCTTGCTGAGGATAAATAGAGAGAGGGCTGTCTATGGATCAGTTTTGTTTTTTTTAAGTGCTGGACAATAAATCTAATGGTGAAGTGCCTATTGGATAAAGCTAATATGACTGATTCTGCAGTACTCAACTGAAAATATTAGTGTATAAAATTATAAGATTAGAGTGTATTTTCAGTACAATTTACAATATTTTTTATTTCCCTAATGTGTAGATTGTAATCTATTAAACTATTGAACAATAAGCAATCCTCTCCCCCCAGTCAAGTATGGGACTTTGACCATACTTTACTGGTCTGCCAAAAAGGTATTTCGTTTATAAATACAGGAAAATTTCAGTACAATAATTAAAGGAAGCTGTAAACTGTACATAAGTGTGTTATTTAGTCCCGTAACTATAATAAAGCAAATATTATTGTTAATTTTTAAAATAGTGTACTAATTAAACTAATAAAAATTAGTTATTTCATTAACTTTCTCTCCGTTGTTTTTTTTTATGCAAAACATAGTTACGTACCTAATATGCTAGCAAAAAAAAATTCCCATGCTGGGAATTGAACCTGGAACTCCTGGTTGAAGGCCAGATATCCTAACCATTAGACCTCATGGGAGAACATACAATCATGTTATTAGAACTATCAGCATGTAAATTGGCACAAAAAACTACTAGAACTCAACATACATTTGGCACAGTATTAGGCCGACTGAAAACATTGTCATTGTCATTGTTTAATATAGATGTTATTTGTAACCAAAAATACATACGATTCTATTTAATTAAAACTATTTTAGTATCCCATATCCCAATTAATATTATTATTTTAAAGTACATTAAATAATTATTTTTTTTATCCACTTAATTGCTGTAGCTTGCAAATTCCGAGGTTGCTGTCATTGGTAGATTCTAAACAACTCATGTTCGATTCTGAATTAACATTATCACAAAATCGTTGATATGCATATCATATAAATGTTTATCTTCAGTGAATTTTTTTTCAACTTTGACAATATGCTCACAAACATTGCTCCACTCGACTTCAAACAATTTATGAAATTCTTCTTCAGCTAACTTAAGAACGTCTGACATGTTAAAAGTTGTATTTTTTTAGCTACTTGCCCTTTCACTTGACTCCAAATCATTTCAGTGGCATTTAAGTCAGGGTGGTAAGATGACAACTGTAGAACGGTGTGACCGTAATTTTTGAAAATATAATCTATTAAAAATTTCTTTTGATTTTCTTTGTGTAATTTTATAATAATTGAATCATATAATTCAGTCTTTGTCATAGCAGGATTTGGTTTACCATTCTGTCATATTACTTTTTAAAGAGTTAGAATTTGTCTGCTTTTGTGGTAGAACATCAAATTGTTCTACTACAAAATATTCTACGGATTGTATCGCAATACAATCCGTTATCTAGTACAATGATCAACCGAGGTGGCAAGTTGGATACACTTCTCCCATAACCATTTTGTGAATTCATCGGTTCAGAATCCATCATTTGTGATAATCTTCTTTCTTATTTGACTCGTACATAAGTAAAGAACTGTAAATGAATCCTTTATTACAGCAGGCATGAACAATTATTAATAAACACCTCAAAGCATCTGTGTCAAACAAATTTAAATTGCTCACGGTACTGGAGCAATTTACACATTTTCTCTGTAAAACAAACACATATGGCTTCTCAGTTTCATTTGATATCCCTTCTGCTATAACTCCTTGGACTCTTCGTTTTGATACTTTTGTCACTTGAAGAACTGCATTCAGCACTTCAGTTTTCCTCACTATTCCAGTTCTGGCATTGTTTAGTAAAAAGAAATTGTAAACATAGAATACAATTTCCCTGATCTGACTATGAACTACTGTACCTTTTCCTCATAATGTGGGCATTTTAAAAGCAAATATCTATATTGAAATATTAGAAATTTAAATGACTGAATTTATGACAAAGCCTTAAATGAAAACAATTCAACAGATAGTAAAAATAAATCACTAACACCTATTCACTTCATTATGTAAAATATACTCCATAAGAAATGTTTCTATAATAATCACTTCTAGAACATAATTACAAACGTTGTGACATATGATTCTTCAAAGCCCAATGATTAGAGTAGATTAAAAATAAGTAATTGAAATTCTTAGAATTGTGTGTTGTGTTTACAATTCGTAAATGGCACATTATTGCCATAGTAAATGCAATTATTATTATTATTATTATTGGCACAGTATTGCAATAGTAGAATGATTCTGCTATTATTAGTTGCTATACAACAGGAAGATCACGACATCAGTACATAATTTAAAATAAAACTCAACAATTACATCCCCTGCAGAAATTTTATGAAACCTGTTTTTGTATCTATTACCATACCCATAAAGACATAGAAAATTACAATGTTTTTAGTTTGCTTGTAGCAGAGGTCATTGCATGCTAAATGGTAGTACATAAGCTTTCAGTTCCGGCACCAACATATGTGCTGATATATATATATATATATATATATATACATTTTTAAATGAAGTCAAACATCATTTTAATTTAAATCTTTGCCAAAAGTTTTATATATATATATATATAAAAAGAAAAAAGTTTTAATTTTTATTTTAAGCGTATGTTTAATCTATAACAATAAAAATTTACAGTGCGTTGTTGTTTTCTTGTTGATGGATGTAAACAAAAAGATCACTATTATTTCCAAAGTTTAATCTCCTTCAGTCAAACAGAATTCATTAAGTCCATATACTCCTCAAGGCTGAGTTGTATACAGAACACAACACCTTTTTTTTATTATTGTTTTCGGAACCATAAGTGTGTATTGATTATTTGATTATTATTATTTTGATGGCTCGGAACATGTTATTATTATTTTGAAGTGAATAATTATGTGAACTGTGAAAATGCATATTACACTATATCAATGTAATTAAAATTTTTACCACTTCTTTCTAATGTAACTCATCTGTTTCCCAGAAATTTCAACTTCGCAAAATTTCAGAATTGTTATTCTAGTCTGAGTTGGCAGTCTGTCACTTTTGAACAATTGAAACTACTTTTGAAAATTTCCATAATTCATACAGTTTTTACTATACTGATGTAGAATCTGGAGTAAATTTGAGATGTTAAGAAGTCAGGTGATGTTTGGTTGTGTAAAATTTTTCTTCACCCAGCTATTTTCAATTGATGATAATTTATAGTTTTAAAAATCTAAACACATCCCATCAAGTATATTTCATGAATGACTTAACACTCGACAATTTGCCTACTACATAAAGTTTATTTTTTATTTCAATATAAGATAATGTTTATTAATTCTACATGAAAATGTATGGACAATTCCATCTTCAACTCTATATGTAAAATGAAATCAAAACACATTCATTCAAGCCTAAACTTTCATTTGATCGTTTTCCTACTACATGAAGTTTTTTTTTATGTTTCAATATGAGACATTTTTTCTACATACAATTCTGTGCCTAAAAATATTTATGTTAGGGTAATGATTTTTGCTATTCATTTATGTACTAGATCTGAACAAAAGTGATGTAGTGAAGTAAATTATCACAATTTATTATTAAATAGTATTCTTAATAGTGTTTCATATCTCAGTGAATTCATCCTGTAGAATTTGTTGTTGGATAAAAACAATATGTCTCTTTTTAAAATGGGATCCTGTTAGAAAAAATTGAATCAACCAAGTAACCCACATTGTAACTTGATTTATTTTCAATCAAAAACATAAGGGACTTGACCATTTGAGATTAAATTTTTATTCAGGATTCTTAAACTCGGTTCATTTATTCAAAATCATTCTTGTTTATCGAGTAATATGAATTTGAAGGTATGGAAGGCATCAAAAAGTTCTATATTAAAGATTAAAGAGGAGACAGTGCCGCCTCTCTCAAATTCTTGTACATGCCAGAGGAAGCAAGTATTGACAATTCTCGTCGATTTTAAGAAAAATTGAGGGGTGTCAACCCTCGATTTATTTAAAAGAAACTTGACTAAAAGAAAGTCTAATGCATTTGAATATATACATTCATACAGTTTATAATGTACATAAAATATGCATTTACAGTAAAGTCTTGTTTGAGGAAAATTAGGTAGACTCAAAATGATCATCTTATGGAATGGAGAAGGAACAGGCACAGGAACTGCTGATGAACAGGTAGCAGGCCAGATGGGAGGAATCTAGGAACAGTGCTTGTGCTTGGACGCAGCGGTTGCTCCCTACGATTAAACCTTGAGTGGAGAGAACCTATGGTAAGGTGGGGTATAAGCTAACCCAGTCCCTTATAGTACATGGGTATTTCCACTTGTACCTGAAGAGGTTCAGACAGATGGAGTCAGATCTGTGTATCTACTGCAGACAGGTTGTCTCTATTGAAGTTACCATCTTCAACTGCCACCACTGGAAGCAATTGCGGCAGAATGTTATCAAACTCTGGGACATCTGATCCTAATAACGTTATGGGTTGCATGGTCTGCTCTAGGAGGAGTTGGACTGTGGTAGAGTGTATGGTCATGGACATCATCAAGGGTAAGCTGACAGATAGGTAGTGGGTGACGGCCAGTCTCTGGGAGTGGGCAGCAGGGTTCCATCCGGGTTGCCACCTGCCAATGACTCCTGGTAAATGTCAGATCCTGCTCCTCAGAAGCTGACAGTATGTGTATCCTGCACCCATAAATAGGAACCGTGTTCATGCCTCATGGTTAGGTCCAGTTCTAATGAGAAGACGGGAGATTTTTTAGTTGGTGAGAGCCCAACACTACCATCTGTTGTGGTTGGATGTAGCTGGCAGAGCTTCTTCCTCCTCCTATGAGAAATTAAAAAAAAAAATCAGATTAGGAATTAAAATTGTTTGTCCAACCACAATTTTTTTTGTCTTTATAATAAAGCAAGTTTAATCTTCAAATTCAAGTGAAGTTAAGCTTCATACTCTTTAGCAAAAATTTAGGGTGTCAAACAAAGAGACATTCCATACTTTCCACTTATATACATATATTTATTTATATAAACTAGTGTATACTTTATGAAGTGCTTAATTGTGATTGTTTTTTAAATAGAAAGTAGATGAATTGGTAAATAGTCTAAAAATAATTTAATATTTTTGTATAAATCATAATCTCCATATATTTCTAAGATAATTGTTTAATCCCTATTTATTAAATTCAGATGAACTGTTCTTTATATATAAAAAATTTTATAGAAAATTGTGAAAATTTCACAGTTAGGTGATTGATATAATTTCTTATAATGATCTCTATCAATCAGTGTGAAATTTGTTTTTTCTAACTTCATAATAACTTTGCATTTCATTTTAAATGAAGTAACTTCAGTTATTTAAATTTCAATAGAATTATAGGTGAAAGGCAAAAGTTGTGTTTATCCTCACGAATACTAATGCTGTGGAAAGCTTAAGTAATAGTCTTATTGTGATGAATAATATTTCAATATTTATGGAGAACTTGTTTCATGATTTATTTTTTTGTTTAGAATGAAGGATTTTATTAATTAAGAAAAGCTGTACGATTTTATTAGCATCTTCATTTCCTACATGTTTCAAAATAATACCCAGAGAAAATACATTTTTTAATATGTAAATAAAAATAATTAATAAAGCTCTCCTGATTATTTTTTATTATTCACTGACTTGTTAGAATTTTGTAAATTAAGTGAAACATCTATTAACATTAGTACATTATTATTATTACTATTGCTTGTATTATTATTTATTACTGATTTGATTATTATTTGATTAATAGTTTAGGTTCCCCTAAATATTTATATATTAAACATAGTAAATTTAAAAAGTTAAATATGTATGGATTCCTTTGTTTTAAGTAAAATTAGATTTAATAAATTAAATTTGTAACTTTGAAAGTCTTATCTAAACTGAACTTTGCCGATTCATGAAATAAAAAAAAAAAATCACGAATTTCCAAAAATGTAATGACTGACCAATTTTGAAAATAATTATGAGAAATTTGTAATTCTGACTCCTACACTTGTATGAAAGTTCCTACCAAATGTCAGTTGATCATATTGTTCAAGTCTAAGATTCATTTTATACTTAAATGATATAAATAATTTTCTTTTAAAATGATAAAAAACAAAACAACAATAAAAATTAAATAACATTATGTTATTTATATCTATTATATTATTAAATACTTTTATTTTTGAAAAAAAAATTATGTCTCCTATTAATTGCTTATTGTTACTCAGCAAATATATGTATATATTTGCTGATGAAGCTTTTAATAATTTAAAGTTAAACCAGTCATCCAATTTCAGAAGCGATTACATCACCTTTTTGATTATTTTCTGCATTAGATGATTATAAACTTTTAATTTTACTTTTACTTTTAAGATATTTATCATTGTTAAAAAGAAAGATTTCTCGAGTGTTCTGTAGTTAGCTCAATTTTGATCACTTGTTATCAAAAAACCATTTGAACAGTTGTGTTAAAATTTTTACACAAGCTAAACTTCTATATACTTAACATTTCTGAAATTTCAGTTGAATATTTTTAACTGTTTTTGTGTTTATATTTAATTTATAAAAGAATATTATCTTTGTATCTTTACTGTGTACATACATGTACAATTCTCATTTACCTTTATTCTTAAATTAATTACTATGATATTTGATAAATGAGTTGCTAATCATGAATTTTTAGGATTTTATTTATTTAGAAAATTTTTGGAGCTTTGGCCTCTATTGAAAAGAAAAACATAATATTCATAGGTACAAAAAACCTTCTCATTGACCATGGAAGTAGGTTGCTAAGTGTGTCATCGTAGCACCTCCATCATATCAACTCAGGGCAACAATAATATTGTACATACTGTAAGGTTCTGCACTTTTGCTGTTGCAATTTTTTTTTTATTACTTGATATTTTTCAATTAGTGACAAGTAGTAAGGTCCTTAATTTAATTTATTTTTAATGTAACCAATTCTTTTTTATTTTTAATTTTATTTACAGTTACTTTATTACTATATATTTATAACGATACATATTTGTATAGATCATTAATTCATGTGATATGTCATCAGGAAGTTCTTCATCCTCCAAGTTGCTTTCGGAATCAGAACGCTGTTCATTAGCAGTAAATTGAACTTTGTAGAATTTTTTCAGCGATATGGCCATTTTCCAGTAATAATCTGCAATCATTTGAATGTGTATTACAATTTTTTCCACAATTTAGGTGTCAGAATGTAAAATTTTTTTTTACAGAAATTGTTAATCGCATCTTACCTATTAACTTTTCTTTCTTCATTCAGTCAGTTTTACTTCACTGTTTCGTTTTTTTATGAAAGTTAATAATACAAATCCAAATAAAATTAATTGTCATGAATAAATTATCCATATTCTTGTAACTTGGAAAGATATACTAAATTCCATGAATTCAACCTGTTATTGTAAATTGTCAAATCGTTGAAAATTAAAAATAATCTCTAATTAATCTCAAAGAAATTAACACTGTAATAGTATAGTATATTAATTTATATATACCCACAGGCCTTAGATTTATTAAATTACAAAACCCACATAAAAAATATTTTTTAGTTGCTAGCAAGAAGTAGTTTTCTTATGCAGTAAAAATAATTTAAATAAAAAAAAAAATGTTTTATATAATGAATTTAACAAAATTATAACTAGCAATTATTATTATTACATATAAAGTATTTAAATGTCTCCTATTTTAATATGTATCTAAGGAATTTATTAGGAAAATGAGGTTTAAGTGAAAAATGATTGGTAGCTTCAATACCTAACAGCTATTAGAAAACAAAAAGAATGAATCTCCTACAGAACGGTTTCTTCTCTCTCAGTGGCTTGACACAAAAAATTCTTAAATAGAAATTCATGAAAAACATATGGTTAACAATACATTTTATAAAATATCATCATACGTTGATGATGGTAACTAACTTGTCAGAACCAATGATAATAATAAAATTGGTTAGTTCAAGTGAAAATGTCAACACAGTAAGTCCAGTGGTTTTTTGGTAATAAGCTAACAAAGTCAAACTGTTCAACAGAATGCAAAAAAAAGATGCTCAATTTTTATTAATGTTTTTTAAGTCAATTTCTTTATCATCATAGTACAGCTTTTGCAAAAAGCACAAATACAGGTACTTAAAATGTAATTTCCTTTATTAGAATAAAGTGCAATCAATAATCACTGTAACTAACATTAAATTATTTTATTTATAAAAGATACAGTCTCAAAATTAAAGGTAGTAGATTGCAATTAAGTAACCAGAAGGACAGGTCAGATTAGGATTTACGATTAAAATGAGAAGGTATGAAATAAATAACAATAATTTTATTATAGATGGCGATAATTATTGCATCAAACTTTGTAAATTTTATTTAAATATTTTTTTTAATTTTCAAATTTTCTGTTGTTTTTTGTGGGTTTGATATAAGCTAGAAAATTATTATTTTTAAAACTACAAAATTTTGTTCATGAAAATTTCTTTTAAAAATTAATTTTTTTTCCTACTTTAATAAGACAATTATTTAAAATCAAACACAATTATCAGAATTATGATAACAATATTATGAAATAAATAGTTGATCTTTAGTATTAGGTTAAGGAATTTTGACTTATAATTGGTGGAAATTGTTAATTTGTTAACTGAATATTATGTGCAATTTATGCATGCAATGGAATGAGAATATAATGTACGTGTTTACTTTGTTTATCATGATAGTAATGCATTCTGTAGTGCTAATCGCTGGAGTTGAGTTATGACACAAACATTAACTACTAAGTGCGGTTAACATATTAATTTTTAATGAACAATACATCTTATCCTTACAGAATGTACTGTGCACCTGCACCATGTTTTCAGCTACCTTAAGTTATCTTGTTTAGTTACTTAACTTAACATAAAATAATCATGAGATAAATTAGAGGGTATAAAATACAATATATGTTTTTCAAAATTACATTTCTTTCTCTGAATTAAGTGAAGTGACTATGAGAATAATCATTTTTTGGGCTGTTAGTATTTTTTGATGACTGGAGTTAGAAGTAAATCAAAGGTAAAGTTAATGAAACTTTAAAAAATATAAAAATATAAAGTACAGGGAAAATAAAAAATATATATATATATATATATATATATATATATATATATATATTATCAATATATATTATATATATATATATATATATATTCCTTATCTCATATAATTATATAATACCCCCTTTTACTAGAAAATATAGAAAGTTTATCTTAAAATCATTTCTCTTTGGATGTAGTTGAGAAAATGTATTTAAATATCTTACAATTTAATTACAAAGTAATTTACTTTATAAGTCTTATATTTTTTTTAAAATTACTACATATTTTATTTTAACTGAACAGAAGGTTTTACAAAAGTAAAAAAGAAAAGATTTTTTATTTAATTTTATTATTCTGTACTAAGTTATTTTCAGATAAAAAATTGACTGTCATTTATGCAATTTCTAAATTGTTCCTTTTTTTTTGCAGATGTTAAAAATTTTTATTTATGTTTTACTCAATAATAACACTGTAGAACAAAAAAAATATATGATTCTGATAGTATTTTTTCTCCTGAATTCAAATATTCAGGAATAGGAAAAAACAAGGTTTGCGAAAGACGGTCATTTGTAATTTCAAACATTTTAATACTTACTGCATTCTTAACTACACAATATTCAAACATTTGAGTCGCCTAGAAAGTAAGTAATATTCCGCATTACGCAAGGTTTCCGAGAGACAGGCATTTATAATTTCTATAGGAAAATACGATTTATCTTTGGTAAGTTATATCTGCCGACATTGTAATAAATGAATGTTTAATGGTTATAACGTTTTTAATTTTTTCTCGATAAAAAATTTATACGAAATATTAATTTGAATTATCTAATTTAATATTCCCTTATTTTCATTTGCAAATGCTATTTATTGTATTCCAATAAATTCAAGCAATATAATATTCATTATTTTTTCACGATTCTCTAAATCGTCGTTATACAGACTTCTGATAGTACTTTTTCTCCTGAATTCAAATATGATATCGGTTTTTCCCGATCACATAAGGTTTCCGAGAGATGATCATTTATAATTTCAAACATTTTAATACTTACTGCATTCTTAACTACACAATATTCAAACATTTCACCTAGAAAGTAAGAAATACGATTTTCTGCAATATTTCGTCTGAAGCATTCCTCTTGATGCTCCAGCAATAATCGGCCAGCATATTAGGATTCCATTTGCCTTGATACCTCTGTTTTATAGCTGAAATCTCCTGATGAAAGTTTTTCCCGTGCTCATCGGTCACTGCGCCAAGATTTCCCGTGAAGAAATCTAGGTGCGAGTGCAGGAAGTGTACTTTTTAGGATATGTTATACAACCCAAATTATTATAAGATCGTCAACAACATCACGGTAATTTTTCGCCTCTCGATTACCAAAATACTTCTGATTAACATTTTTGAATGCTTGCCAAGCTGCTTTATCCAGAGTATTCAATAGTTCCTGAAACTTTTCATCTTGCATTAATGATTGTATTTGTGGACCCACAAATATTCCGTCATTAATTTTTGCATCACTAGTTTTAGGAAGCTTCTGTTTTAAGTACATGAAACCAGTTGTATTGACCATGGCCTTGATGAAATTCTTTATTAATCCTACTTTGATATGTAACGGAAGTAGATAAACATTTTTATTATTGCACAATGGGTCATGTTCACATTTTCCTGTTGAGGTGGGAGTGATTCACTTTTAGACCATTCCTTTCTAATGAAATGCTTTTTTCTGACCCTACATCCCCATTCACACATAAAACATCAATAGTTTGTGTGACTAAGTTGCAAACCAAGAGATCCTTAAAAATTCTCCACTGCAATTAATTTTCTCTTGTAACGTGTGTTTTCTTGTGAATCATGTCTTTATCAAAATCATTCAGATCTGTCACAGGTTTTCTTATGTGGTCATTTTTTCTTCAAAGAAGAAAAAGAATCTACACTTTTTTGTAATCAACTTTCTTTTTGGTAGCGCCTTTATTATCCTGTACAATAATTTTCTCGACAGTTCTGAGAGAAGCACAACAAGCAACTGCTGTAGCTTTTTGAACGTTGAAATATATTCGTGAAAAAGCATCACTAAATCAATGTTGAAAATAACAATAAACATTATACACAGCATTCTGACTTCATAAATCAGTTAAAAGTAGTGACATTTTTAAGAATAGACCACACACACAAGAAAACACTCCTACAATCACAGTTTTTAAGACACGTACACTGCACAGCGAAAGCATGGCACTGTTTTCATAGTAACTTGTATACAGTCATGCAGAGTAGGAGTTTTGGGATATAGTGGGGAGTGACAAGGCAAGTAAATGCTACCAGGTGGTGGAAAAAACGACCTATATAAATGATAATGAGTATAGTATGAACTTTAGTTCTAGAAATTAAGAAGAAATTCTTGAGAATATTTGCATGTAAAGTAGGTAAAACGTTTTGAAAAAAGCTCCACCTATGTAATTCTACTACAGAACTAAACAAAGATTATCACATAACAGAAAACAATGGAGAATTCCATCAAACTAGTCAACTGTTCTAACAATAAGAACAATCTTTTTTTCAGATTTTATAAATCTTCTTACGAAATTGAAAACATAATTGACATAAAATAAAAAAGGAAAATAATAAAGGCCTTTTAAATGTAATGTTACAAGGCCTGAAAATTAGTGAGTCAAAGTTAAAATGAAGAGGTCTTCAGATGAATAAGAGGAGAGAAATTTTGTAAAAAGAATTTTTAAAAGAGTAAATAGATTGGTGGGCCGTGAATTAAGACATTCAGATTTAAATTAATTTGACAGAGGAACTGATGGAGAATAATAGCTGCAAATAAAGACAATGATTAGCATAAATAAAACAGAAATTGAGGAGATTGGACATAAGGTTGAAAGATTATCATAGAATACAAAGGAATGGACAATAGCAACATACCAGTCAACCCTCTCAAATAAAAAAAAACCATGTATTTCTCAGTTTTTTAAAACTTTTTACATAAATGATAATAAATCTACCAAATTTGTTTTTTTATATTTTGATGTAAAATAAATGAGTTATCTGTTATTTCTATGGTGTACTGGTAATTATTTGGTTGGAGCTAAAAGGCAATAGATTATTGTGCTCTTGTATAATTCAAAATCATTGTAATATCACAGTATTGTTTCTGAGAATTTAGTATTTACTAGAATTTCTCTCTAAATTATTATTATTATTGTAGTATATATAATTTTAATGAATTAGTTTGTATAAAATTAATTATGTCGGTTGTCCAAATATATTCAGATTAAATGGAAAGCATTTAATCATTTGTATAATTAAGCAATTACATAGTATAATTAATCACTAAATATTGTCTCATATTTCCTTCTTTGATTGTTAATTCCATTATAATGATGATTAAGCAAGACAATGATATGAGCCTTCATTCTAGTCTAATTCTGTTTACTATTTCATGATACATGAAACCGTTCTCGAAATATCCACAAATATAAATTAATTTATATTACTTTATTTTGAAATTAGTATTACATCGTTAAGTTTTGTTTTCTGTTTATATGTTAATAGAGAATTCAGAATAAATAAACAAAATTGAAGTATTTATAATAAAAAAATATTGTTGAAAATTAGGTTAGGTAAGATTCATATTTTGAATTTTTAACAATATTAATATATTAATTTTACATGAAGGGAATTGTTTG
Organism: Lycorma delicatula; assembly: GCF_047948215.1. Lineage (NCBI taxonomy): Eukaryota > Metazoa > Arthropoda > Insecta > Hemiptera > Fulgoridae > Lycorma > Lycorma delicatula. The sequence continues at coordinate 62,613,720 of NC_134461.1, read as the reverse complement.
TATGAATTTTATTTTTTAACATTAGTAATATTGAAATCTGGAAGAATGTAATCGTTTTTTTACAGGTGTTAATAATGTCTGTTGAGAATAAAAAAAATTCAACTACATATTTCTGACATTATTTTGTCATTCTGTGCTGTTTTGTTTTTTATGTGTTATCTATAAATGGACTAAAATGTTATTTCTATATTAAAAAAGAAAGTACAGTATCAGATAGCTGTAGTTATTACATCATGAATGAAGGAATATTAGAAGAAAGATTATTTGAACAGATTGAATCAAATAATATGATACTTCAGATCTTTAAGGAATTCTTCATTAAGGATCCATATGTACAATTTAAAATAAGGTTGTATGTTTATAATATCATATTTTTTTCAGATGTGTGTAATTTACTACTTATTATTTAAATGCGATTTTGTATTTCTCTCTCTCTCTCTCTCTCTCTCTCTCTCTCTCTCTCTCTCTCTCTCTCTCTCTCTCTCTCTCTCTCTCTCTCTCTCTCTCTCTCTCTCTCTCCCTCCCTCTGTGTGTGTGTTATACAATCTGTATAACACTGTGGCTCAACGAACAGCCACTGTCACTGTTACTAAATATGCAACACAACTGGCTGCACCTGCCTCCAGTTACTTGACCCAAAACATAAACTAAAAAAAAATTGACCAAGATGTAAAAAAAACTAACCTTATAGTGGAGGTAAAATCATAACGGGATGCTAATATTTTTATAAATTTGTAATGAACTTCTAATTTTCATACTAGTAGTAATATTATTTAAAATTAAAGTTAGTTTCCAACAGTAACATTTTATTTTAATTACAAATTTTTGTTACAATTTCAAATTTTTGCGAAATTTAATTTTTAAATTTATATAAAAAAAAATTCCTTTCGGCTCACCGGAAGGCGGAGGTAGAATTCATCAGAGCAAAATACCAGTAGGTGAACTCAGATTGCACGAGCTCATATCAAACATTACTTTCCATGTTTTATGGACACTATGTTTTCTCATCAGAGTATAAGCTATGCTAAACATATCACTACTTCCTTATGATTTTTCCTGAACTGCTTGATAACATACCTAACAGGTGTCCCATATAAAACGCAACCCATCAATCACTCATCCATGAAATTTCAAAAGTCAAGCTTACTCCCTTACTCGTTAATGAAATGGACTCGTCCAACATCTGAACATCGCGGCGACGCAGTAGAACACTACCGATAGTAACAACAATGCAATCATAACGTTCAGTGTATTGCTAGAGACAAGATGGTGTTTTCGCTAGATGAACGTGTTTTCATTGTTGAGTCGTACTTCAGTACGAAGTCAGTGGTTGCAGTGCAAGATTTGCGTCGCCATAAGTACCCAGATAAACCAGCTCCTAACAAAACATCAGTATTAAGGTTAGTTGCAAAATTTAGAGACCGGTTCTGTTAATAACAAGGAACACAAAAGATCTGCGTCAGTGTTGAATACAGATACAGTCACTGAAATCAAAGACCGATTACTCGCCTCGCCAAATAAATCGATCAGACGTTTGTTTGCTGAAATTAATTTGTCTAAATCAACTAATTGTTCATCGGGCGACCAAACAATTACAATTACAACCTTATCGCATTCAAACGGTTCATCAGCTTCTTGAGCCCGACAAAGAAAAACGGCTACAATATTGTCAACGGTTCCGTCGATTTCTGCATGAGGGAATTAATGTTATGGATTCGTTATTTTTCACAGATGAAGCACGGTTTCATTTGGATGGCTACGTAAACAGCCAAAACAGTAGAATTTGGAGTGCTGAAAATTCCCACGTTTATCACGAAAAACAATTACACCCGCAGAAGTTGGGCGTGTGGTGCACGATATCGCTGAAGAAGATAATCGGTCCTATTTTTTTCGAGTACACCATTAATGCAGAACGATATCAGGATATTTTATTTCAGTTCATTGCACTCTTGGAATCGGAAGACAGACACTGCTGGCTACAACATGACGGTGCGACGTCGCACTACGCAGGTTCAACTTCTGATTTCGTTGAGGAATTCTTTGGTAATCGTGTTATCGGTCGAGGCTTGTGGTAACCAAGATCTCCAGATTTGACTGTGGCGGGTTTTTTTCTATGGGGTTACCTCAAAGAAAAAGCCTACAGCAACAAACTACGTACACTTGAACAATTGAAAGTCAATATTGAACAAGCTGTATTATTTATCCAGCCACAAACTTTGAAAAAAGTTGCAAGAAACGCTGTAAAAAGAATTGAATCTTGTATTCAAGAAGATGGCGGCCACTCCAACATTTACTCTAAATGTAAGGTAATGGATGGTAATAATACAAATTACATTTACATTTACACATGCCTTTTTATTATTTCAATACCTACCAATATAAGGTTGGGTTGCGTTTTATATGGGACATCCTGTATTTGAGGATTAGTAAGAGTTTCTAGGTTTGTCTCTTTGTATTGATAAAAAAACAATGTTTTCAGAAAGTTTTATTTAAAAACGTGTATAAATGTAACAAAATTGATGTTGAGAAGATGATTTGAAAGTACAATAGGCCTAAATTACCCACATAAAATATTGTCACTTGCAAAAATTAAAATATACCCAGTACTAAGTCACGGCAGTTTATGCGTTCACTTCAAACTCGCTCAATACTGCAATGGTTTCATATGTAAACAAGTTTCACATGTATAGCATATGGGAAGTCTTCTTCTTATAATTCCAACAATATTTTGGTCGGTCATTCCTTGTCGTAAGGGTTGGTCATATTAAAAATCGTTTCAGACAATATTTTTAGATAATATTAAGAACACTAACGACCACTTTAAACAGATTCTATCCTGTGTCTATTAAGGGAGCTATAATTTTTCTTGTCCTTGAAACCCCATTTTTTTCACCCCTTGGCCCTTATCCAAAGAATAGTAGGAACTTTAAACGAATTCGATATTTTCCTTTATTAAAAAAGTTATAGCGTTATTTGTTTTTACTCTTTTTTTTTTCTTTGGTTTTGGTCATCCCTTGCCGTAAGAGTTGGTCATATCAAAAATTGTTTCAGACAAAATTTTTAAGTAATGTTTACAGGACTAACGACCACTTTAAACCGATACGATACTGTGCCTATTAAGGGAGGTATGATGTTTTTTGTCTTCGAAACCCCATTTTTTCCACCCCTGGGCCAATGGCTGGCGATGTCGAAAAACTTTACTTGGGTAAGTTTTAGGCCCTTATCCAAAGATAGTAGGAACTTTAAACGAATTAAATATTTTACTCAATAACAGTATTACAGCGATATTTTGTTTCTTTGAAAAAGTCCTCCAGTTTCCACTCCCATGTTGATTTTGCCCATTAACGAACTCGACAGAGATTTTTGGTTGTTATATTTTATGTATCAATTTGAAAGTAATTGGCACAAAATTACGGCAGTTATTGTGTCCACAAGAAAGTGAAATATATATTTATATTAATGTATATAAACTTTTGGGGTGTGGGGGTTGTGAAACGCGAAGATATGTCGAAATTTTCCGGAAGTCGAATCATGGTACCCATTACAATGGTAGCTTTGTTATGAAATCTACCTAAAAAATACTACTTTTCTCTAATTTTGTTAATTTATCTGGTTGATGTTAAAAATGTAATATTTTACGTAATTACAATTATACAAAAATAAATTTTGCAGAAAACATCTTGGACAATTTTAAATTCTAGGTGTGTATTTATGTATGTTGCTTACCAACGTTGTTGTAGATGATCTGAAACAAACCCAGATCACTCATGAAAATAGTTTAGTCATTCTCAACTATTACTAGTATCTGATGCTAGACTTGCTAGGAAAGTACGATTACACTTCTCCCTGATGTCATGGGCTACTCCATAGAGTCGAATATTCTGTTGCAAATCAGCATGTAAGGCCTACAAAAATACCAGGCTGAATTTACGAAATTCTTTATTCAGTTCAACAATTAATACTTTCACTGTGCACCTAGGCACTAAGTGTATTTAGAAGTACTTCTTTTTATTTATACATATATTACAAATTGGGGTAAAGTAACAAATACTAGGAAGAAAACGTGTTTTAGGAAACACTAAAAAATATAAGTAATAATTTTAATAATAAGATTTTTAGTAATAATTATGTATTTTTTTCTAAATTTTAAATAATTAAAATACAAAAATTTTTCTTGACACGACTAACGAGTGGTAAACAGCATTTAATATTATAATTTGCTTTTGCTGTCCCTTTTTTTGAATAAAAACTTTTTTTTATAATGAAAATATTTGTACAATCATAATATTAAAAAAAATAATACAAAAATAGTCATCGAAAATGTTATATTGTTTTATTTAAACAGAAGTCACTGAAATATTTTGTATCCGACTATAAACAACAGCCAACCTGCACTGATCGGGAGGTGACTAGGTCTGTTCGCGTCAAAATCGTGATTTTGCCAAAGCGTGAAATGTGCGTACGAGCTTGTCATCGTCTGTTGCCTTATAAAATATAAGGCAACCAAATTTATAAGTTAAATTTTATGAAATGTCAGTATGTAGGTAGTTTAAAACATGACACTGCGTTCTTTCACTTTGGAGGTTTGCCTATGACGTTTGTCATAAGATCCGTCATGAGGTTTGTTATCGTATGTTTTACTATAAAACATACGAATCTTCTCCTGCAGTGCAGGAATATGCTTTCCTGTTTTATCTGTTTCAGGTTGTTACAGGTGAACCAGATCAACGACTACGGCCTCGCGGTCCCCTCAAACCCTTCCGGACACACGTGTGTCTGGGTTATTTTAAAATTAAGTTTTTCTCGAAAAAATCCTCATTTGATCAAATAAAATAATGTAATCGCCTTCCTCCAACACTCGCGAACGCGAAATTTTTGATACAAAATTGTAAGAAACCCAACCATCCCATTTCCTAATTCAAGAAGAAGAAGATCGCCGAAGGACATCTCAATTCCCTCCCAAGGGGAAGAAATCCCACCAAGTAGCTTGTCTGGTCTATACACCACCTCTCCGTTCCTAGCAATCAGTGGCTTAATCGGAGGACACCTTTCACCCTCAAACTGATCACATTCCACACTCTTCTGCAGATGCCCCGAGGGACATCTACATTGGTAATTTGCGCCCTAGTCAAGTTTTGCCTTCAAAGAAGACATCAGACACCTAATACTACCACATAGCCCATCGCCAAAGGACAGCGAAGCCCAGCAGCCGCCCGTCGGATGAGGTAAGAGGCCTGTATTTTTCTCGGCGCTGCTCTTTCCAGGCCACGCGATTATTCAAGGTTTATGGTTTGTAAATTTACAGCCGGTTTACGGAAAGGCAAGCTACAGAAGAAAGAACAATGAAAATCGGCCCGCCAGCACGAAGTGGAATCCGGCCCGACGGAGCTCAGACGCAGCAGCGAAGACAGTCTGAGTGAAGGAAGATTACTAATTTCACCTCATCAATCACCCACCATCCTCTTTACCTAATTCTTACATTTATATCCCTGGCCAGCACATATTACTTCCTCCGGAAAGGGGAGCACATTGTTTCTTTCAAACACTAGGACCCCCAGAAGGCGTATGCCTGTTAGGCCAAAAGGTGCTAGCATTGAAAGGACTTCAGGGTACGGAGTGAAGGAGAATTATGCCAGGAACTCATATGTGCCTAGCCTCCCACGATCAGCCCCTGTCAATAATTTCTAACTAGTCTAAAGACTTTCTTTCTTTTTCCTGTTTAGCCTCCGGTAACTACCGTTTAGATAATACTTCAGAGGATGAATGAGTGTGAATGAGAATGAAGTGTAGTCTTGTACATTCTCAGTTCGACCATACCTGAGATGTGTGGCTAATTGAAACCCAACCACCAAAGAACACCGGTATCCATGATCTAGTATTCAAGTCCGTGTAAAAATAGCTGGCTTTACTAGGACTTGAACGCTGGAACTCTCGACTTCCAAATCAGCTGATTCGGGAAGACGCGTTCACCACTAGACCAACCCGGTGGGTTGATCTAAAGACTGGAACGCATTAAAAAAAAGAAACCACCATTAAATAAATAATGACCTGTCCTATAAATTAAATCAAGGAAAAATCTACCTTGCTGTACGATTAGTAGTGAGATAACAAACTACCGCCATCCTTGCATCCGTTCTGCTCCTGATTGGGAGAAATATTTTTGAAATTATAAAATCTGTTTTTTTTTAACCATTTATTGGTAATGATTTTATGAGAGATTATTTTGTTTATTCTTCTAACTGTGAATAAAGGTGGGAAAGTCAAAATCTATTGGGTCGAATTTAAAAAAAATCTAACCGTGTTTATAAATCTATTGAGGATAAATTGTACTAGTGGAGTTAATTAGTTAAAACATACACAATTAATTTTAAAAAAAGATTAATTATAAACTTTAAAAATGATAAATAGAAGCACATTTTATTAAAATTTAAATAAGTTTTGTTGAAGGTGTGTGTGTGTTTTTTTGTTACTTTTCATAATGGGAGGTCAAGAAAATGCGATTGTTAATTGTTTTCTTATTCAAGTGTAATGTATAATTTATAGTGGTTCTTGTTACAAATTTTATACAAGTTTTTAAATAACTAATGTTGAAATTTTTAACCTTTCTTTCTACCATCTTTAGTGTTTGGTGTTGCTGTTCTCAGTCTGTCATTAATTGATATTATGTTGACATGCTTTTTTATCTTTGTTAACATAGGTAAGAATATATCTTCATAATGGTAAAAGTTTGTTTAGGATCTGAACCTTTTTTGTACATTTATACATTTTTTGTTTTAGAATGTATTTCAGAATGTTTGAGCTTGTTAAGATGTGATCCTATTTTTTTATCTGTTTAATATCAAGCTTGTTATTAGTGTTGGTGGACTTGTTGTTTTGTTTTACTATAGGCAAACTCTATATGATTAATTTTATTTTGCTATGGTAAGCTTTTAAATTAATATGTTTGTTTGTAAGCTTTTATATGTTTGTTTGGAAGTATACCTCCATATGACCAGTGTAGAACACTGCACAGTCAGAGCATTTACTTTTTATTTTCCATAGACAATGTATTTATTTTTGCTTTTTCTGTTTGTGTTCTGAAGACCACACATTACACCCAAATTTTTTAAAACAGTGAATTATTTTCTCCAAATTCTTTTTATTCACGGATTTTATATTCTGTTGATTTTTTATTTTTAATTTTATATAGGAGTGTGTCAATAAGTTTGCTAAGTGTTTTGTAGCATTAAGTTCTTCTGTTTGGTCTTCAGATGAAATGTTTAACGAATAGTCTGTGTATTACACTTCTAAAACAAGGTTGGGTGGTTTTAGATATTATGAATTAGATTGTTTGTTACCGTTCATTTTCTCTATATTTTGTTGAAAGTGTATGTGTTTTTTGTTACTTTTCATAATGGTGTAGTCAAGAAAATTCATTTGTTAATTGTTTTCATATTTTAATGTAATGTATAATTTATAGTGGTTGTTTTAATGGTTGTTTAATATAGTTTATAAATTTTAATAATTTTTTATATTGTCTTGTATTACCTTGGTTTTATAAGATGGTCTCATTAACATATTTATATGTATATTATTTTATATAGTGTTTGTGAGTATGTAAATCTGTATGCTACAGATAGATCTCTGCTGGAATCAGTGGGAAAACTGGAAAAGTCTTCCCATCAGTTGTGCATAACCAATGGATTGTGGACAATATTTGGTGCGGAATTTAAAGTAATTTCTGTCAGAACAACAGCATCCCAGTCACTAAAGATGATTGCAAGAACAGCTGAATAGTAAGTAATTAAATATGTTGTAATTGTAATATTGATTTTGATTTGTGATTTCAAAAATGCATCTTAAGTAATGATAATTAATAATTGAATACTATAATTAATATTATTAAATAATTTAATTACTAACATTAACTGATAATTTTTGTTATCTACAATCCTGCGCAAAAAGTAAGAAATTAAAAAAATGTCCTCTGTGACAAAAAAAATCAGTGTTTTTTTGTTTGTTTACTACAAGAAATGTTTTTATGTATTTTCTGGATAATAATTAGTAAATAGATAATAACTGTTATAGTTTAATTTTACTTAAGTTTGATATTAACTTATAAATTTAAAAATTATATTTGTATTCCAGACTTTATATATATTAAATGTAACTAAAGAATTTTTTATTCAACAAAGATAATGACTTATTGAAAGAAAATAGAGCAAGGACAGAACTAAATTGATGGAAGTTTAAGGACGGCTGTGATATTTTTAAAAGAAAGTGTTTACTTAAGATGTATGTGCAAACATACTCTACTGTACTACAAATGTTTGAAACTCTACCATATATGAAATGTTAGCGAGAAAAGTTTTATTGAAGTATAACATTGGATTTTATTAAGAAAGGAATTGTTTACTAACAATTAAATTTTTCTCTGTTTTTTTTTTATTTAAAACAATATGTTCTTATAAAAAAAAAAGAAAGTTAATTTTTATTTGCAGAAAGGTATTTTGAATACCTTATAGATGTATTATTAGTTGACATTATATTTTTATTTGGTGTTAAACACATTCATGTTATTGTTGGAATAAATTATGTAAAAATATCTAACTTTTATGTTAAATTTAAAAAAAATACATATTTTAAAACATATTCTATTTAAAATCATGTAAATGACACGATTAATATACATGTCTGTACCAAAATATGACTACAGTTAGTTGTAAGAATACAGCAAATTTATTACTGTTTAAAATATAATTTTATATCTATCCATTTATTAAACTACTTATGTTTATTGATTACAATAAAGTCTCATTAAAACAGATTATCATCTGAGATCAAATTTCTAATTTATTTGTTCGATACTGGATGGAAAAGTCAATATTTTAAAATATTAAAAATTGTTAAAAAAATTGTTCAAAATTATTATTCATAAAATAAAACAACTTATGAATAATCATTTTTATAAGTCAACTGTTTTAACAACTAATTTTTAAAATTAAGGTTCTGAGGTTCAAAATCTAGTAATTACTTTCATACAGATTAGAATACTAGACAGTGGATATTGGTGTACTTTGATGGTTGGGATTTAATTAACCATACATCGCAGGAATGATTACCATGAATCTGTACAAGACTGTACTTCATTTACATTTAATATTTAACATCCCAATCTCATTGGGCATGGGGTTACTTATTGTTCACATGTTGAACAGATTCCAAGATACACATTAGGAGTAGAAAAAAGAATCTAAAATAAAAAAACTGTTTTGAAAATATTGCGGATTTAAATATATCCAACTAGATTTTTTTTTTACAAATGCTAATATTAGAAACTGGAAAAATACTTTCTTTCCAATGTTGTTAATAATCTAAAATAATTTATATTAACAAATTTATTTTCAAAGATCTGCTTTACAACCAGAAGATAAACATTTAGTAATATTTGTTATTTTTTCAGTAATCCTATATAACTTAAATCTATTAATTATTGGAAAATATAATTTATCTATGCAAGAGAAAAATATTCAGCTGACAAAGGTACAATTAACATTCAAATTAGCTGCTTTGTGTTAGTTAAAGGCTTACTTCTTTTTATAACTCTTTTAAATGTTGATTTGACTCTTGGGCATATCTTCTTTGAGCAACTTGAAAAGAAGAGGAAGTTCTCAATATGTATATATATATTTGTGTGTGCATGTGTGTGTGTGTGTGTGTGTGTGTCAATTTATTTTTCTCATATGTTAGAGGTTCTTTTGATCAAATGCACTGAATTCGATTATTTTTTTCTGAAGCTTTTTTGATGGATCTGTAGTAAAATTCTTCCAAATATCTTAAGTAAAGTATCTTAGAAACAAAAAACTTAAAATAAAAAAAAAATTAAACAATTATGAAACTGATAATAAACAAAAAGCTCTAAAAGTAAATTAACTTTTTTTAAATCTCCAAATTTTTAAATTGGCTGTAAATTTATGTTTATTAAGTTGTGTAATATATTTTTAATTTCGTGCCGATTTCAAAACGTTGATGTTGCAAAAAAAAAATTATTTTTTCTTATATGAGATAATATTTTCTTCTTTAACTTTATTTTATAAATGATTATTTAAAAAAAATTGAAGTTAAAATTTTGTTCTTATTTAATTCTATAAACAGTCTCTCTTAAGTTAGTGGACAAACCAATTATTTACTTATTATTCCTATTTTTTCGATTCAAATCCCTTACCTAAAATTTGGATCAGAAAATTTCATAGATAATCCCTATAGGTCTTAGCACTTCTTACTGGCCTAGAAAAATTCATAAGTTCGTGTGCACAAATGTGTGTATATATATATATATATATATATATATATATATATATATATATATATATATATCAATAAACATGTGACAAAATAACTTTATACCGGATAATTGTTGTTATGCACCTGTTATATCTGTCTGTTGTTATTAAAACATGAGTAATATTAAAAAAAAAAATTTGCTTTTATGAACCTTCATAAAATCATTTTGATTTAGGATTAAATATAAATTAAATACATAATGTGTACTTTTCATCGTGGTATTGATGAGGCTAAACTCAAAATAATTTTAGTTTTCTTATTAATGTATCCTATGTTGTATAGTTGTAACCTACCATTTCTTACTCTGTCTCATATTTTTATTGTTGCTTGGTTCATATTTGATTCTAAATTTCTTAATTTAATCCGATAATAAAAAATTGGATTATTTAGCAAACTTGTAGTACACGGTGTTACATCCTTTCTAAGTTTTACTCGGTATATATGGTTAAAAATTTGTCAAAAGTAATAATTTTCTTTAGTTATTTTTCCGTTTTTTTTATTATTTTTTTTTTAAGAAAAAATCCAATAAAAATTTTAACCTAACAGAATCAAATAGGGATTAAATAAACCTTACGATTTTTATCCTTGTTAACCAAGGGTTATTAAGCTTATTATTTAAACGATGATAATGTATTGTATACATTGATAGAGACCGGAAAAGAAATTACTGATGAAACTAAAGTTGAGAAAATATCGATTACGAGATTTCGCATATCAATACTTTAAATGAAACCGATATGAAAACGATGGAAGTTAGACTGAAAACGAGATCGTAATCGATATGTCCAGTTAAGTTATCGGGTTTCATACGGATAGGAGAAACAAGGCCGTAAACGATTCGTTTACGATTTAATTCGATTCTTATAATTTTAAAAATAAAAAGTTTTTTTTAAAATCTGGATGATTACCCTTAAGAAGAATAAAGACCAGTTTGAATAATATGTACAAATTTTTACTGATTTTTAAAAAGTCTCATTACTATATAAAGAGAATGTTTTTTTCGCGAAAACTGCCGAATCAATCGGTACGAAATTTTAATTATAGCTTACTTATGACCCACCAAAATGTTTACCAAAGTTTAAACCTCACCAATCTCACTACTATATAAATCATAAATTAAAAAAACCATAAATAATTAGGCTAGAACTTTTTTTACTATATTTAATGTCATTGCATTTATTGTAATTCAGTTTAATTCATTTATTGCAATTTAGTTATTGTCTTTGTTTAGTTGTTATTCTTAGTTTAGTCGTTTTGCGTTATTGTTTAGTTACTGATAATTATCCAATATTGGATCATAGTCTATGTCCATATCTACTTGTTTAGACAGTCATATGTGATTTACTAAATTTAATGTCATTCTCTATAAAATATTAGTTTGTATTATCATCGTAATATACGTAAAAACCAATCACTTTTATAATAAAATTAAAGAAAATGTCGACATTTTTATAGTTTAAGGAATATTGAATTTCGATATCAATACAAAATCTTCAGAAAGTTATTATGTGTGACTAAATCTAATGGCATTGTCTAATCTGGCGGCGTCCCGCGAGAACTCATCCTAACGCTAGCAAAGTAGCACTTTGTACATTTTTATGTACTGAAACAGCAATTCCACCAGGGTAAGCCATACATATAATTGGCATAGATTCAACTTTCAATTTTGTATAACTATTTTCATAATTCCTAGTTCGGTGAAGTTATAAATAGCAAGAAAAACTTCTAGGGATATAATAATTTATGATCGTATATAACGCGAATCTACGCCAGAGCGTTCTCGAAGAGGAACCTGTGTTTCCACTACTCAAAATCGAGTTCAACCTTCGACAAATATGTTACCTCAAATCAAATTTTGATTATCACTGAAATTTACTATCTTTCGGATTTTAGAAATATGGTTGGTTATATGGTTGATTTTTCGGTACTAGGCGAATCAATAAAAACTCCAGTTATTGATTTGTTAATAAAAAAATGAAAACATAAGAAAATATTTAAGCCAACACATTATAATGTTTGTTAATTTTCGGAACCACGGTGGAATATATTCCAGTGACCAGTAATGGGAGAAAGATTGCCAGGTTGTTGTCAAGGTTTTAAAAATTAAAAAAATGTTCTACATTAAAAATTATGATCACGTAATAAACATATAATTTTCATACGACCTATGAGCTTGAACCTTATACTGGTTGCATGATTTGTACGTGACAACACGTTGATTCCATATAATTAACACATGATAAATATGTGACCAGCGATCTTAAACTTTATATAGATAAGATCATAAGATCAAGTAATTGGCAGAACCAATATTTTTACTCTACCATTTATATGTAACATAATCACCTTTTTTAGTGCGTCTAACCTCAAGTTTGAGTGCCTCTCTTAACAGTTTCAGTAGTGTTTGAACTTGTCGTCAGGCATGATAAAAATAGTTAATTAAAAATTTGCATCACATTTTACATTCCAGCTTTGCACAGCTCCTCTATGCTCATAATTCCATTGTACGCTGCATGACCAGTATAAAATCATCAAAAAAGAACTAACCTATCAAATAATTAGTTTAGAGCACCTCGGTTCACTTTTTCTTTTTCTGTTTTAGCCTCTGGAAACACTGTAAGGTATTACTTTAGAAGATGAATAAGAATAATATGTATGAATGTAAATGAAGTGTAGTCTTGTACAGTCTCAGGTCGACCAATCTTGAGATATATGGTTAATTGAAACCCAACCACCAAAGAACTCCATGATCTGGTATTGAAACCCCGGTTCACTTAGTTTGTTCTGACTGGCAGTCATGATATCTTGTCCGTGTGATCCTTGAGCCTCAATCCCATTGTTATGTTTTCTTCGTTTTGGTTTAAAAATCTCGGTAATCTTGTAGTCTTCAAGTAAACCTATGATGTAAGATGAGCTCCAGATTTCTCCAGTATCCTTTGTATTTCCGCAAATTTCTTCTATTTCTTGAGAAAATAATCATTGTAATATATTGTGAATTAAATTGGTGGTGACAAGGGCACTAGTATGGGTCGTGTTGAACTGGTACTCATCATTGATTTGTAACCTGTAAATGTTGTACATAAATGTTAGTTGTATTGTGTATATTGTGTAATATTAATAACTGACTGGTTGTGCCAGTTGCGGTGGGCGCAAATATCTTGCTGAACTAAGCTGGTGGTCATGGCCGAATTAAGGTATGTTATATGCAACAAATTTATTGTGTAATATATTTTGTAAATTGTATTTTGTATTTTGTAATAACTGTGTGTTTTAATATAAGGCAATTTTGTTGTGCTCATGGACACCATTGATTGTGGCGTTAAGCTTGTGATCATAGCCGTCTGGGCTATACTGATAATCATGTGTTTATAAATAATGTATTAGGTTAGTGATTTGATTGTATTCTTTTGTATTCAGTGTTTTATATTGTGTTGTATAAGTAATGTTAACACTAGTAGCTTCCCTTAACAGCTTGAAAGTGATCAGTCAAGCACTCAACACAGCACGGGGAAGGAAGTATCCAAGGAGAGAGGGAGACATTAGAGGAAAAAAAAATTTTAATATATATATTACACAGGAAGAGACCTCAAAAATAAAGGAAGTCAGGACGAAACATGGTGATGTCTTGGGCCAGGCAGGCAGCCTCCTAGTCTAGGACACTTGGCTCACCTATACACAAGAGCAGGGAAGTCGGGGTGCTTCTGAGATGGCACGGAGGACCCTGATAGTATGAGAGGGCGTGTTCCGAGGGGAAGGGCGTGCGAAATGCATCCCTGGAACTTTGTAGGTTAGGGCTAGAAAGTGCAGCTCCCTTGGGGAGGGGGCATTTTGGCTATCCAGAAGCGGAAGTCAGGTTGGGTTTGTATGATCAAGGGGAGATCCCAATGGGGGCCTCTGAGGGAGCCAAGTCAGGGTGAGGCAATCGGCTACCACGACACTCTGGAGCAATCAGGGTAATACTTTAAGGCTGTACCGGTCGCTCTGGGAGTGTTGAAAAGAAAACAAGCTTTTAAATATTAAAATTCATCTACGTTTGTCTGATGCAGTTTATTAATAATACAGAGTTATTGGCATCAAATGATAATGGTTATCTTGTTATCCGAAATTATGCGTGTAATATTATGTTATTGTGCATGTTTTAATTTCAATCAAGAGAGTATTGAATATAAAGCTAGTGCCATATTATTTTGTTTACCTATCAATTAACCTATTTTACTAGCAGCTAATTTTTCTGGAGATTTATCATTAAGTTAAGTATATGCTTATCAATCATACATTTACAGAAAATAGCTGTCTTGTAAATTTCATCCTAAGACCTGATCAATATCATATGTATCTTCCTTTTCTAATATTCCTTAACTTTTTCTGCTTTACACTAATGCAAAATATAACATACACTTGAATAGAAACTATCTTTAAAAAAAAAGAAAAGAACATTTAATGCAAGTAGTGTAATATTTTAAACAAATTATTCAATTTTTAAATTTAGAATTTTTCTATAGGATTTCCAATTTAAAGCATTTTTATAAACATTTCTTATTTTATTAAAATTTATCAATATGTTTACCTTACAATTCATGTATTTGTATTCAGTACATGATACCCATCACCATCTCATTTTGATTTTTACACAGCATATATATTCTTTCCAATAAGAAAAATACTTTATACGCTTCAGTTAAATTCTTCAGTGCGGTTTGTTTAATTTGCTTCCTTTCAAATCATTCTGTATTTGTTACAGTACGGCACATAACTTACAATATTTGTTATCCTATTTGTGTTTTACGTTTTCCTACATTGTACTATTTCTTCTATTTTAGTGTATTAGTTATATATAATACTAAATGTAGAGTTACATGATTAAAAAAATTGCATACAAGTTGTGCTATATCATTATACATAAGGTCAACTATACAGTTTTTTTTTGCATAGTGTCACAAATCTTAAAGTTGAAATTTTAATAACTTGAAAAAATATGCAGGTTGATTCACAAAGAATGCTATTCTTTGTGAATCTTTTATATGTTATTAAACATATAAAAGTCTTTTATTTGTTATCTTTTTATGTTATTCTTTTCTTTTTTTTATTAAACTTCAAAATTCTTACGTCTGTATTTAGTTTCTGTGAACTTTATTCATGCCAATTTTATTAAAAATCAAATTATCTACAAGTTCCAATTAAATCTTTTATGTGTTTATTTAACAAAGTTATTTTACACCAACATAACACAGTGTGTTTTACAACCTCAATCTTTTTCTTTTACCCTGGAATTCTCTTAAACTATTAAAAATATATTTTTGCGACATATTTTTTTCAATCTTTCAAGTCAAATTTTATATAAAAAACTAAATTTACCCTTTAATTTATGTGCCAAGAATTACAGTTCAACATAATTTTACCGAAGATGCAGAAATCAGGGCAAAATTTTTAGCCAGCCGACACTTGCTAATGAAGGTTTCCTAACTTACATTTATATGAAATTTCTTCTACATCAGAACATGTCCTGATAGTTTGTTTTATTTTTTGTTAATCATTCTGTATTTCTCTTCAGATCTAGTTACCGAGGTTTGAGTGTAATATAATGTGACTATAAGAATATAAAATTTTAATTTATGAGTATAAATTAACCGGAAGCATCTTCAAAAATTAGATTTTTCATATTAATAAAAATAAAATGAATCAGTCGCTCAATATGTATGTGCTTACTAAATGGAATACTTCAATTCTTATGTTAATTAATGGTACTATAGGATTTTGGTACAAGCGATCGGGAGACTAGGGTGCAAATTCTTAATAAAAAGAAAAGAAGAGATCAATATCTTTTTTATAAAAATTGAATGTTTATAAAATTGAGTAATATTTGGCAGCAATGCATTTAATTCATGCCAAAAATGAATTTAACGACTTACAATTGTATAAACTGATTCTAGAACAAGTGTTATATTTAAATCTTTTGCAGTTTTACAAAAAAAATCCATTTTACATTTTTTACTTAATGTAAAATGAATCTTTATAGTATTGTAGATCCATTTTAGAGAATCCAGTAATAAGAAATATTTCTTTTAAATCATTTCTACAAAGTTAATTAGTAGATCATTTTAATTACAATTGTTGTTTTCAGGAAAAGTAAGGCTGAAAAGTATTATCACTTTTTTCAGTTGCGAGTATTTTGCTTTATAAACCTGTGTAGGTGAGTGGGAATGCAAGTGTGTTTTTATGTGCAAGCGAACATGTGTGGACGATTATATATCCTTGTATTTAGATAAGGATGATCATGTTTAATCACACAGGTGCCGTCTCACATTTGTACCTACCGGTCTTGGGGTAAGTCCAAGCATTTGTGTAGAATAAGTTGTGGTCTGTTTATGTTAGTACAAAGGTTTGAATGAGTTATATCGAGGCACGTAGGTTTAGTACTTTGTGGTTAATTGATGTGTTTTTTAGTCGTGTAAATTTAAGCATTTCAGTATCTGAGTAACAGATGTTTCTTCTTTTTCAATCATTCAATTGAATGTTTTAAAGTGTTTTTCCTTAAATAATAAAAATTTTAAGATATTTTTAAATGTAAAATTTTTATAACTTATTTATTTATTTATTCAGTGAAATGATGTTCTTAAATAAATGTAGTTGTATCATAATACATACATACAGCACAATGCAATCAATTTATTGCCCAAACAAAAATTACGCAATACATAATATGAACAATAAATCCATAGCATAAAAATAAAGAATATGTAATGAAGTGTATATATGCTTAAATATAAATGCAACATAATTTTAAGGCATCAGCCAGGATAATAAGACTTGTTTGCTTGTTGATAATGAGGCTGATTATAATTTAAAAAGAGAAATACAAATATAAAAATAAATCCTTTAAAATTCTAGTTTCTTCAATAATACAAAAATGAAGAAAACAAAATTCATACATAACACACACATTTAGTAAATTTATACAATATTTAATTTGGAAAAATTTATAAAATTCATTTTTTTACATTTATAGATACATTCATGCTACATTGATTAAATCATAGGGAATATTATTAATTATTTTAGGGCCAATATAAATTAGTTGCTTTTGAATTGTAGTCAAATTAGACGCATAACAGCAGTTGAATTATTTATAGCATTATAAACTCTGTTATTGTTCATCATAAAGTTGTTTTTATACTTAAAGTATTTGATAATATTCATTACATACAACTGTCTTGTTGTAATAACTTTGAATTCTTTAAATATTAGGTTCACTGGATAAATTTTGGGTTTACTCAAAATTGTTTTTATAATCATTTTTTGCATTGAAAATATGTCAGCCATGTGAGTATTATATGTACTTTAACATAATACTAAGCTATATTGAAAAATGGATTATACAATTCATTTACATATTGATAACTATTTATTTTTTCAGCCGTAGACAAAGAAAATAAATTGTGGTCTTTTTAATTAAAGAACTGTAATTATAGATTAATTAAATATAGCTTTTTTTATTAAAATTTCATTGCAATATTTTTTATTTTATTTTAATAAGATTTCATGTATTCTGTGAAAAAATAATGGCTCTGCCTAAACACACATACACAAACAGCGAGAGGGGGGTAAAATGATATATCATGAGTACATGATAGGACATCGGTAACTGTATCTGTATGTCTACCAAATTAGACATTTTTTTAAGTTAAAGTAAACATCAATTTAAACAGGGGTGTAATGGATTATTACATAAATCAGGCTGTTTAAAAATTTGTATGTTTCAAAATAGTTTTATAAAAATTGTTTACAAATGATAAAATTTAAACAAATATCTTCCATTTATATAAAATTACATTAAAATTTTATAAAAAAAAAATAATAATAATAAACCATTTATGAGAAATTCAATTTTCAAAATTAGGTTTTTAAAGAAATAATAATTTTTTTTTTTTTTTTTATAGGCGAAAATACTTGTGGAGAAATGACAGATATCAATACAGCAGAACAGTTTTTAAAACCTTAGTAAGTTGACTGTTAGTGAGTATTATTATAAAAATTATCAGATTAAAAAACGTTTATTACTAAAAGAATTATAAAGTTATATGACCCTTTATTTTCCTAATTTATTCATTGAATATGTTAAACCTAAAATTATGAGAAATATATCTTTAAATAATTCTTTAACTTAATTAAGCATATCTGTAATAATTTATTATACAGTACACTTTAAATTCTGAGTAACATATTTCTTCGTGATTGTGTAAAAAGTTTTTAATTTTCTAAGACCATTTTTCATTGTTTGGACTTTAAGAATATGCATTACTTTATAGAAAATAGTTTATTATGTATATCTCGAATACATAATAAATACTATTTTTTAATATTTAACTGCATATGAATATCATTTACATCGTACTCTGTTGGCAGATCTATAAATTTATTCTTAAGCTGCTTAAAAATGTATACTGTACAGGAATACTGACAACAGCTCTTTTCAAGTAACAGTATTATATTCTCAATGGTTGGGAACTAAGGATTTTAAAGTAGCGTTCAATTACTTATACTCTTAAACAGTGGCAGCTCGTAGCTAAAATTAATGGGGGTGCTGCTCCAGAAAATTTTTTTCTGAGGCTTTTCAAGGCCATGGTTTTCTATAAAATAAAAAAAAAAATGAATCAAAAGAATAGCTGGAACCAGGATAATAATCTAATTCTACACTTTATCACATTCAAGAATATGGTACATGGTTTTTAAGCATATTGTGCTTAAAAACCATATTCGGTTTAACCTAATAAATAAAATGTTAATACAAATAATGTTTTTTAGAATTAGTAAAAAATAATTTAATGAAATGTTCGCTTAAAAACATTATAGTTCAGTAGTGCTTAATTTAAATGTCTATCTACTCAGAAACAAATGCATAACTATTTTTTACTAATTACCTTCTCTTTCGCTCTTCCAGCATGTTTTTGGACAGACTTGGCAATCAAAGAGCCCTTGCTTTCTGCCATCTTCTGAAATCACTACTGAAAAAACAACGAAACCACTTTCATATTCCTTTCACCGACTAAAATAGAAAAAGGAACGAACAAGAAACGTTCTATACAGATACAGAAAAAAAATACCTCCCACCAGCACACCAGGGTCGGCACTGCGGGAGCGACAATGCTCTCTGTTCCTTGCAGCTTCCTATGTGAGCATGTGCACAACAGCCAAACACTACGCTACTGGAACTGTGAAGCGCATAGTTCCGTACAAAGATTTTTGTATCTTTTTCATAAACTGGGGGATAGCTATTGACATTAAGCTTAAGGATTATATATTGTACAAGTATAAAGAAAGAATTAAAAAAAAAAAAGACTCATTATGTTAAATGTTATTGATAATATCAAGTGGAAATAGGGAGTGCTGCAGTTCAACAGTGCCTATACGCGAGCCACCACTGCTCTTAAAATTTCTCACAGTCCACTTGACAAGCTCAAAATTACATTTTGCTTTTGCCAATATCCTCTGGATGACTACTCTAGTACAATCCTGAGTCAAAAAGAATTACAAAATCCCTCAATTGGGATTCTACAAGTACAGTTATTTTAGTTTTTGAAAGGCAGAGCTGATATATTGGTTTTCGTAGAATATGAAAACATCAGAATTTCTTGCTACATTAATAAACATTCCTTTCTCTTTAACCTATTTAATCATATTTTCTACATTTTGCTGCAAAGTAAAATGCTCATTTGGGGAACTTACAAGCTGATATATTTTCATATCATCAGCATATACTTCATGGCTGCAATTCATATGAAATATCATTAATAAATAATAAAAAAAAGAAGTGATCCAATGTCAATTGAGATACTCTTAACACAGCTTTAAAAGTTTCAGTAGACTTAACACCTCCAAATTTTATAGAAAAAGATTTGTCAGTCAAATTTCAAATAAATCTTATTAATTAGAGCATGACCAAAACCTAGCATAGTTAATTTCTTTCTGGAACACGGATCAAAATTTTATCCAAAGCTTTTTGGAAATCAAAGTAGATTTCACCACAGTCATGTTGATATTGATGATGGTCAATTTCTATCACAAGTACAATAGTACATAAAGAAGTACTCTTGTTTGTTCCAGTAGAATGACCTTTTATAAATTTATGTTTATTTGGGTATTTAAAATGTTCTTCGTACTTGTATATGAATGATTGAACGTCTTCATAAATGTTCTAAGTACAAAAACTAGTCAGTAATAATTAATAGATGACTGGCCATGAATTTATTTTTCTACATAAATGGGAGAGTTTATCTATCTACATAGATAGCTAAACCTCGTCTAGAGACTCCAATTAAAAATGGATTCCAAAACAGGAACAATATACTCATTAATTACTTTTACAATAAACACCAGAATTCCATCCTGTCCATCAGGTGATTTTTATTTATTTGCTTTTTGCATTCAATTTTAATAAAAGTAATATCCACCTGTCATATTTTAATCTGATAATCAGGGGACACTCAATCCTTATTTATTTAAATAAATGATTTTTGTAATCAGACTCTCAACCTGATTTAGTCATGGTCATCCTGGTAGACCAAAGTAAACATTTTTTCCAAATCCTGGACTCAGAATGTCAGATACTTAATAACTATTAGAGCTGGGAACATAGTTGGAATTCATTCAATATTTAATATAATAATATATTTATTGAATGGATTCAATATTTAACCATATATATCTCGAAATATTTTATGAATTTAATCATAAACCATCTTCACATCAGCTAGCATACTTACAACAACCAACACAAATTATTGTGTATTAATAATAAGTTCTGTGCTAACAGTATTAATATAATAGTTATTACTGTTAATACTTACTGTTAATCCATGCAAACTCTTCATCAAATTTTAGTTGTGCGTGCTTGTATCATTTATTAGAGATTATTTTTTTTATCGAGGCAGTGTTTCAGCTTTTTGGAAAACCAGTAAGAATATCTCATGGAGTGTATGCATTTCATAGATATATTTCTTTTCATAGTCTCAGTAATAACATAATGAAGAACTTGATCCAGCCATATTGATGTCTGACCTTATTATTTGATATAAGAGAATATCTGGGAAAATTGTCTTTTTATATTGTCTTTATTTATGGACGATTATAACGGTTAAGCCAAGATGGTTTTAAAAATTTGTAATGCTTTAATAAGAACTAATTAATTAAATTAAGTCATTCGAATACTGTTGTCTGAAGACTACAGTGAAACTATTCATGAAACTGAATAAGATTGAAACTGGAATGAAATTTTAGGATTGAAACCCTAACGGTGTTTAAGTTTTCAGATTTACGTAATCCTTTATTTACTAGAAAGCTTCTTGTTTAACACTGAAATAGTTTTCTTCAAAATTCTACATGTAGACTTTAATAGCACAGACTAATAGTAACCCATCAAACAACCGTTTTGACACCATTTCATAATCCAGTGGCATCGAAACTATCATCATTTCTTTTTGAATATACTTGAGTGTCATCGGAAAAGTATGTTTTTAATAGCTCAATAAAATGCTTCAACTATTATTTAGATGTTTGTATTCATATACAGGAAAAACCAAAGTTATGGGTGTTTATTATTTTCTTTGCTCATAATTTAACATTTCAGAACAGTGATCACAAAAAAAATATCTTAAATAAAATATAATTCCTACACTCGATAACATTAAATAAGATACTTAAAGTGATTAATTAATAATACATAGGAAAAGTAAAACAAGTCAATAAATCGTATGGACAAAAGTGTATTTTAAAAAAGTGGGAGAATCACAGAAAATATATTTGTACAGTAGCAGACCCGGCAATGCTTTGCTATTGCTAGATTTGAGAATTATATATATATATATATATAAATGAAAACAATTGAAAGTTTGATAAAACATTAACAAAAACAAATATTACAGAACTTCAAAAAATTTAATCTTCCCTTTTCCTCTTTTCCCCTTCTCCATCTTCCCCTTTCCTTTCTCATTTTCTCCATTTTCATTTCTACCATATTCCCCCCTCGTTTTCCCCCTTAACTTACCCAAATTTTACCGTTTTTTCCCTTTCCTTCCACAATTTCTCTTTCCCTTTCACTCTTCATCTTTTCCCTTTTCCCCTTTTTTCTCCTTTCCCCTTCCTATTTCCCTTTTTTCCTTTTCCCCGTTTCCCCCTTTTCTCTTTTTTCCATTTTCTCCTTTGCATGATGATGAATAAATTTCACAGAAACTAAATACAAACTAAAGAATTTCGAAGTTTATTAAAAAAATATTTCAGAAGGTGACAGATTTTAACTAGGTATTAAACAAAACAAAATTAAATTCGCTTACTTTATTTCTTCTTAAAGTTTTATTATTTATTTATCTTTGCTTCTACTTAGAAAATTGTATTATTAGTATTCGTTATTGCATAATTTAAAATGAGAGAACAGTATTACTTTCATAGCTTAAAATATTTATGTATAATGTTTATTATGCTTATTGTTTGTATAAATATTTATTAAAGGAATTTAAATAAATTTATGAATTAATAAAATGAAATTAAACCTTTGATTATGAATAGTATAAGTAAGCCTATATAATGTTTCATATGTAAGGAATATGTTAAGGAAAAATTGTTTGAAATATGAGCATTACAAAAGTGAAAAGTGTTGGAAACGTTACGTAACACCTCCTCATATTATTCTCTCCTTTACTCTTAACGTCTTATACTCCTCATTATCTTGGATATTCATACTAATGATCCTTATGGTGATGATGATAATGATGATGAAAACTCTAGCAATGTTCTTTCTTTTCATCTTTCCACTTCAAAGTTTTCCTGATATTTGTTTCAGTTAGTGTGCGAATTTAATTTAGTTTTGTTTCTATTTATTATCATTATTATAATTAGTGTATGTAGCACTAAGATATTATTAGTATAAATAAATAAAAAAATAACTAAAAAAGTAATCTAAATAAAAAGTTATTATTAATTCTTATTTTTTAAAAAAAGCTAATTAATTAAATAAAAGTTACTGTATGGCGGAACAGTTATAATAATTATTATGATTTTTTATTTATTTCTTATATATAATACTAATAACTGGACTTATCCTCCTTGAAAGTTGTAAAATTTTAAAAATTAAACATTTTCATTTTGTACAGAATAAGGAATAATTATTGTCATAAAAATTGTTTAATATTAACTCTTTAATTATATTCGTGTGTTCGTTCAATTTTGTTTGAATGTCTTTACGCGCGCGTGCGCGCGCGTGTGTGTTCGTGTGCCTTTGTATACGGTATTATGCGATGTATATTGTTTTATATCTAGCACATTATCTAGGTAGCACTGTTATGAACTTGGGTTTTCCTAGATCGCTAATTAAAAAAAGTTAGTATTATTTAAAAATAATTCCATATTTTTGAAGAGAAAAATTTATGTTAGTAAAGTTCATTTAAGCCATAGGTAGTAATAATGACTGTATTTATAAAACAGCCTCACCGGGGAATTAGATATTCATGATCTAATAAAACTGATCACGTGGCATTGAAGGATGATTTATTGTTTTCAAATAGAATATATTTCTCAGTTCTTTCCTCATATAGTATTTCAGCTTTTATAGCACCAACATAATATTCTCACTGATGTAATATACATCACTGTATTTTCATTAAGCTAATTGGCACCGATAATTGTACTATTGTGATCAAGTCAAAGGTTAAATGTAATATAACAATCACAAACATGTTCTGGCAATATTTATACTTTGTGACAGGGTCTCCTTCTTTAAATTATTATTACATTGTTTCTAATCTTTCCTGCTATGGAATTTTTGAAGCCCTCAAAAATGTAGCAAGGTAATATCTCTAAACCTTTAGCACTATTTATAATGAAATGAAACTTTTTAATTTATAACGAAATAATTCATTTCGCTGTAAAAATATCATTCACTAGGGTTCACTTCTGGGCCATTATTCTAAAACAGCGGCTCCCAACCTGGGGTCCGCGGGAGCATCAATAATCACTCAAAAAAAAAAAAAAAATTATATTAATAAAAAAATTATTAATTTTACTATCAAAGTAAGATGATTTTAAACTTAAATTTATCATGTTCTCGTTTGTAAGAATATATTTAGCTTTTTCACAAGAGTTTCCAGTCTTATAATTTACGAAGGAATGTTTATACGGTTACTAGGGGAGAGTTAAATAACCCACTCTTTCCTACCAGCTATCTTTTGTTAGCAAAAGTAACACCCCCACCTCTAAAAATTTTAACTATTCTGGCAGATTTTGTAGTTTGTAACAACTTGTAAGTATTTCAGACATTCTCTTTATAGTGTGGTTGGTTCCGACTTGCATTAATCGTTCTTTCGGAAATTCAAAACGTGGATTTAACGTAACTATCATTTAAATTTAATTTTCCTTTGAAAAATATGTGTTGCTGGTTGAAGTAAGGTTCACTAAAGCCTCCAAACAGTGAAGACAGCAATTTACGTAGCGTTTAAAATTCAGAAATACAGATAAAGAAATGTTGAAAGTATTTGGATATTTGCTTGGAATTCGGATTCAAAGTGTTAGATAAAGGCGGGGATGAGAAGCCACAATGTTATTTGCAGTGAATTTCTATCAAATAAGTCTAAGAAATATTTACAAACTAAATATAGTGACTGTGCCAATAAACTATATATTTGACTGTGCCACTATATATTTTTGAAGTAGGCTTGTACAACTAAACTAGTTTAAGAAAACAACTAAGAGTTTTGTATTAAGTTCAAACCACGAAATGGCCATCCTACCTTCCTATGAAGTTGCTCATATAGTAGCTAAAAAAGCGCAGCCACGTACGGTAGCAGAAGAGGTAATTTTTCCTGCATTGAAGAGAATAAAAACTAGTGTGTGTTGTGATAAATGTACAAAGAAAGTGTCTTCAAAATCATTATCAAATAACACAATAAAAAGAGAAATTGATAAAATGAAGGAAAATGTACATTAGTTGAACAAGTGCGATCAAGTGAATATTTTGCATTGTAACTGGATGAAAACAATGACATTTAAAAAATGCGAACTTATTATCTTTTGGAGGTACGAATATAATGACAGCTCATGCAGTTAGGTAAGCTCTAGGAGCTAATTAGGATATTGGTCGCTAAACCGTTTTGAGGAACAGTAGACGTTTGTGGTTTGTGGTTTGGACATTCGGCCTTATGCTTTAGGGCGACCAAATGGGATGCTGGTGGAAGAAATGCCAGACAAACCAATAATAATGACATTTATGAAGACATTATTTTACAATGCAGTGCCAGTACATGCTACCGCTGAGGCTGTGTTTCAATAATTCTATCGAAGGCAGTGAAATTTAATTGGGATAAATATGCTGGGATGTGCACAGATGCCACAAGGACTATGTAAGAAAATTTAAGGAAATTGTGGCGCGCATTCAATCCATTGTCCGTTTGTGAAATTGACTAACTGTAGTATTCATCGTGAAGCATTGGCCTTACATACTATGCCTACCTATATGAAATCCAATCTTGATGGTGCAGTGAAAAGAATAAATTTCATTAAATCTCGCCTCTTAATTCTCGCATCTTCACCATACTATGTCAAGAAATGGGAAGTGAACACGAAGATTTCCTGTTTCATTCAGAGGTGCACTAGTTATCACGAGGTAAAGTGTTAACACATCTGTTTCAGCTGCTTGATGAGAGAGGATTTTTCTTCTTGTCACCAGATTTGAACATAAAGATTATTTGTTCAACTTTTCTTGTCTTGTTTGTCTAGCCTATTTATTTGGCATTTTTAATTTTTTAAATGCTCTAAATTCCAGTCTTTAGGGTTTGTCTTTAGCAGTGTTCTTTGTTCAGGACACGATATGGAAAAAAACCATAAAATATTAAACTTATGTTCACGCCAAGTTGCTAATCGAGAATTCCTTAGTTTCCCCTTCTCAGTGATTTTCTTGCAACAAATATTGATCAGCTATCGTCCGATATGATTTAATACATAAAAGAAAATTAACGTTGAGTCATTAGCATTCCAATAAAGGAACTATTTTCCTTCTTGCAGTAGAAATAATAACTAGATTGAAAATCCTTTACTGGTAACAAAATAATCTTTTTGGCAAAGTAGTTGGAATTATCGTGTGATTCCAGTTTGAAAATTGTATTTCCACTATACCCGGTTTGCATACACGACCGACGTACCCATATGTTTTCCGCTGTTGTAATACATTACAACACTTATTGACATTTGCATCAACATACTTGAGTGAGTGTACGTTTTCTGATTTAGTTTTGTAAACAAGTATAGAAATAAACTTAATGTGGAACCAGATTTGCGACTTCACAATTGAACTAGACTTCGAATAACTGGCACTCCAAAACAACATCAGTCGTCCCACTGATAATTTTATGGTAAATCTGAAAATCCTTTTCACAGTGACATCATATAAATTTATGTTCATTTTTTCTCAGATACATTTACATGCTAAAATTGAAATATGATTTCGTTATGACTTCTTGAGGTGTTTAATTCGTTGCATTATTCAAATATTTAATGAGGGTACATTAAGTTGACCAGCGTTAATTAGGAAAAACTTTACAGAATCTGTCAGAATACAGTATAGGATGTAAAGGATCTTTTCTTTCTTTTTCCTGTTAGCCTCCGGGAATTACCGTTCAGGCATTACTTCAGAGGATGATATGTATGAGTGCAAATAAAATGTATTTTTGTAGTCTCAGTTGCGATTATTCCTGAGATGTGCGGTTAATTGAAATCCAACTACCAAAGACCACCGGTATCCACAAACTAGTATTCAAATCCGTATAAAAGTAACTGCCTTTACTAGGGCTTGATTGTTTGAACTCTCGACTTCCACATCAGCTGATTTGGGAAGACGCGTTCACCACTAGACTAACCCGTTGGGTTAGGCTGTAAAGGATCTGTGGCAATGAAATGTTTGGGAACCGCTGTTCTAGAACTTCGTGTTTGATTATTAGGAGTCCGTTTTCAGAGGATATCGCAGATCAAACTATCATAGATTAGTGCAGAGTATACTATTCTAGAATAGTAACTCAAGTTGTAATTAAAAAACACAACACAAGTAACAAGTTGTAAGTCTTTATTGATAATGGAGGCCTGGATAGATAAGAACAAATTGAATATTTTCATACCTAAGGCAAAATCCATACTTTTGAAAGTACAATAAAATTAAATTTAAGACAGAAATCGTATAATTAAAAAAATCTCCATTAGTACAGTTAATTATCATAATTAGTACAGTTCTTATCTGTAATTACTATGCCATTATTCATTTGACGATAAATTGGTTGCAGCGAAGCGACCAAGTCGACACTTTGTTAGAGCAGCCTCTTTAAAATTAGAGTATCCAGTACTTGGATACTATACTATGATTATTCTAAAAATAAATAAATGCAATAATAAGTTTTACTTATTACTAAGATATTATCTTATTTTATAAATTTATAAGCCCATACAACACCTTTTATAATTGTTTGAAAGGTTTATCTATTATTTGATAATATTATATAATATTTGCGTAGATCATTTCCTTTCAAAAATTAACATTTATATTTGTGATTATTAATTAATAATTTTTGATATTAAATAGAAAAAAAAATCGTTAAGAATGAAACTAAAGTTTGTATTATTGAATCAAAAGTTACGTGTTATCTAGGGTTTTAAGGAAATAGGAAAAACATAATTTTATTTTGAGTTTATACATTCTTTCTGTAGTTTAAATAATTTGAAAAAAACTTATTTTTAATGGTAAAAAAGTGAAAAAAATGTTTATTCGTTTTTGAAGAATGCAAACTACTATTTTATTTTTTATTTATTATAATTTTTTATTGGGTATTTTACTGAATTCGTATACATTCTTTCGATGAATAACAATTTTTATTTTACTGTTTGGAATATACTCATACTTTTAAAAATTTGATACAGTGTGGGCATAGTACGTAATTATTGTAGCATAGCAAAACAATTCTAATTATTAATGTATTTTTATTTTTTAATATTCAGTTTAAAAGATAAAATATATAAAGCATGTTTTCTTTTTCTTTTTTTTTATATAGGGTTATTGCTGTATACTGAATTAGTCCAGAAGAAAGCTTCTTGTTAATAATCCATAGGTATCAATAATAACAAAAATTTAACACGTGCTACAACTGAGTCATAGTGCAGCCATGTGATTTGCTTGATGTTGTAAGAAGAATAATGTACAGACCCAAATTACCATAAGGAAAAAATATCTGGATGATGCTACGGAATTAGAATTATGTTCCTTCTAAGAACTGAAATTTTATGTTTGCTGATTGATTCTTGCGTTGCTTTTAAACATCTAGGTAAATATATTTATGTAAATATCCAAGAACTGTGTGTCCTCTCGAGAGACAAGGTGAGAGATATCATACCGCTATTTATCTTGAGTATTTAGCTCTATCTCAATTAAATTAAATTGTATTTGTTTTTTTTTTTTTTTTAAATAACAGTAAAGTTAACCATGTATTGTATGATACTCGCTTTAACAGCATTTTAAAATAACTTTTGGTAATTTCCACGTTCTTTATATAAAATAAATTTTACTTTCTAAATTTAAAATCGATAAAAAGTGACATTTATAAGAAGGATGCTCTTCTTGAAGATTGGTTTGATTAAAGATAATCTGATCATCATCATTGATGTCAACGTACTCCAAATTTGATTTGAGTTATAGAGATAAGTTCTTTTTTAAACTTTTAAATTTTATTTATTTTATTAACTTCAGTTTCCTTTCTTCTCGCCATATACTTTTATTTTCTAAACATCATAGCTCTACAGAAACGCTGTAAGAAAGAAAATATGGTAATCAGTCAAAAAATAGAATACGGGTTGTTTTTTATTTCGTAACATTTCATGAGTCAGGGAACCCAAAAAACAAAAAAAAAAGTAGGGAGAAATGTTCGTACGTCCGTATGTACTTGCGTTGGCGTATTTGAAGTTTAATAACTTTTGATTGAATAAACCGATTTTGATGAAATTTTTTGTAAGGAATTGTATATACGGTGCAATTTTACGTTAAAATTCTAGGGTTAATATCTACAGTGGTAGGGTAGATAATTTTTTGGGATAAATTCTCTCAAAATTTGGAAAACATAACTCCATTTTATATTAAGATCAGTACATGCGTTCATGCTTATCTTACCATGTAAAATAAAATTATCCCAAAATTCCTTTTTTTCTAAAAATGTAAAAAATTATCTTTTTATTTATTGAATATTTTTAAACGATTTTTTTTTTACTTTGGGGGCAATATTAAAGGTGGAGGAGCCAATCAAAGTTTAGATATAGATTTTTTAATTTTTCATTAAGTTTTTGGTTTATTTTCATGTATCATCGTTATTTTTTCACTAAAAGAGAATGAATAACCAAAACCAGGAAAGTATTACAACTTTTGTTTTCAGTTTTTAAAAAAAATTATCGTTCTTGTAATAAATACTGTTTCTGTGCTGAATGGTTGAATGTTATGATCTGAAAAATAAGTGCAGCATTATGAGAATAATTTGTTCACAGAATTCACAGAAAGAAATGTTCTGAGTAAACTACAAAGAAAAATTTTAAAAGAAAATCATTAGTCCATGAAGTGTATGTTTTGTGCAAGACAATTATAGAACACTGAATTTTAATGGACGATGAAAGGATTTTGACTTGAAGGAAACACCATAATTAAGAAATAACAAAAAAATAAATAAAAAGGTATCTAAGATTCCTTTTTTTTGCGGTGGTGGTAATTTATAATGAAGTTTTATTGTAAAATTATCGTTATATATTCACAAAAGTTTTATAAATTCAAAAAAATTTAATTTTTATTTTTTTCTGCTCGCCCACCTCCAAAATTCAAGAAAATATTTTGATTTTTCTAAGTTTACTACGTTAAATGGAAGACTCTAAAAAATGTATTTCACACGAAATCAATAATTCTGCAATCCGATAATGGTCGGGCATATACTCGTACATATAATGCAACAGCCGAGACTCTTGTGAAGTTGAAATTTGAACCTATTTTATCCTCAATACCCAATAGATTTGGTTTTTTCTGTTTGAAATGATGCGCCCAAGTTTCGTCTTCCATCTCAATATTGAAAGGAAGTTATCTCAACGTAAGAATAACGTTTCAAAAACCGAAAACATTTCTTTCGTTTGTATTTGTTCTTTTCTTTGCGTTTGCATGACACCCTCCGCGGATATTTTTATGATAGTCCAGTCGTTCAATTATTCATCTACTCACATTACTTCGATCAACAGTTTCGTCACCGTAAACGGCTTTTAGATGATTGTGAATATCTACAGCGTTCAGTTTTTCCGCTTTTAAAAATTCAATTACTGCAATTTGTTTTAGACGCGTTAACGTAACCGACGTATTCGATTCCATAACAATGGCGATTGGAAAAAAATAAAAAAGCGTTTGTTAACGAGTTTTGAAATGTTAGTAGGTAGGGGAATAAAACTAAAATATGACAGTGCTTTGTGCGACTTTTTGTTCTCCCGTTGTGTTTCATTTACCCTTCGTATTGAGCGTGTAATTTCCAGCTGGTTGATTTAGCTTACGGCAAAAAAATTAATTGAAGAATTTCCGATGTCAGTGACAGAATAGTAGCGTCTCGGCCTTTCATCCTAAAGTCCGTGGTTCGAATCCTGGTGAGGCATGGTATTTTTCATATGCTAAAAGATGTCGATATCATATTCCTACTCGCAAACTTCCAGCTTATACGGTAAATTAATAATAAGAAAAAGAAATTGGTAACAGAAGAATGTAAATAAACTTTTTTTGTTTTTTTTTTTTTAGGTGTTAGCTTTAATATTTTGGATCAAAAGCTTTTATTTTAATAAATATTTGGCTAATAAGAGGTAGTTTTAAAAACATTCACAGTTTACTGAAACAAATTTTAATAACAATTTTATCCTGTATTTGTCAGTTTTTAAGTTACGCTGTATTTTCAATATATGACTAGCGTCAATTGGACTTCAACTGTATATGACTTCTATATACGATAAATAAACTACTGGTATTCCTATAGGAACCACGTTATATTTATTTATTGGAAAAATTTTAAAATACATTTATTTTGTACGAAAAATGTTTAAAATTTTATTTAGTATAATTCTTGTCCAATTAAATTTTTTTAAACATCAATACATAAATCATAAAAATTATTCCACAAGAAAGAAGCGAAATCTCTGAAATTTCAGAAACTTTCTTTGGAAGTTATGTATAAAGTTATTTTATATAATTTTCTTCCTTTAAACGGTTATTTTTAAAATACATCCTGGAGGTTCAAATACACGCATATATTTTTACTGTAATGTGACTGGGTTTAATATTATCGTATTATTGTATATGCATCCTGCATAAAAACAAAACATTTATGTGCATTCAAGAGAGATAACTCAGTGGAATATTTCAAGTGTAGAAGTAACAGTCACTGCTAAGATTTAAATTTGTAAAACTGCTTTGTTTAGTTAAAACGAGTAACCTATTGCTTAATCCCGTAAAAATATTTTATCGTAAATATTTTTATTAATTAGCTGATATTTCCAGAGAAGTTTACTGGATCTTAAAAAATAATTTAAAAATTTAGTTAATTTTTTAAATTTCACTAGATGAAACCATTCTCTTTTACAGAACGTGAAATAATCAGCGACCAAGAATGTTACTACAAAAAAATGACGTTCTGAAGTATAAAACCCTATGTTTTTAGCTTTACTCCACATTCACAAGATCCTTTAATTGCAAAAAGCAGGTCTAAGAGGTATTCAGATAGTACAAACAGTTAATTAAATTAAACTTTCATTTAATAATAATACAGAATGATTCAAAGAAACGGGAAATTTTGAAAGTTGTGTTGGTAGCCGTGGGCGATTGTTACCACTTGATAAGTGGCGCCAGCCTCTCTAATCTAACCTGCCATTTAGTTGTCATGGATCCTTGGAGTGGTGCGCAATGTGCATTTGCTATCAAAGCGTTTTACAAAAACAATGACAGTGTGGAGGGAGCGCGTAGAGAATTTCGCCGTCATTTTAATCTGGGACGGCACGACCGTGTTCCATCAGCACGTGCAATTAAAACATGGATATCTAATTTTGAGAAAACTGGTTCGGCAATGAAAAAGAAACCTCCAGGCCGTGAGCGAACCGTCCGTACACCACAGAATGTTCAAGCTTTACAAGATGCTGTCACACGAAGTTCACATCGGCCAATCCGTCGTCTCTCAGCATCTTTGCAATCGCATAGTTCAAGTGTTCGAAGAATGTTACTGAAGGACTTGCGATTCCATCCATACAAGTTGCAGATCATCCAGGAACTGAAACTGAACGATGCAGTTATGCGAGGACAATTCTGTAATGTAATGCTTCAGAAGATAAATGATAACGAAGAGTTTGTTCACGAACTGTG
This sequence comes from Lycorma delicatula, assembly GCF_047948215.1. NCBI lineage: Eukaryota > Metazoa > Arthropoda > Insecta > Hemiptera > Fulgoridae > Lycorma > Lycorma delicatula. Next base: position 62,580,965 of record NC_134461.1, on the reverse strand, counting down.
GATGTCAGACGAAGCGCATTTCCACCTCAGTGGATTTGTTAACAAGCAAAATTTCAGATACTGGGCACAAGAAAGTCCTACGCAGCTACACCAGTGTCCGTTGCACAGCCGGAAAGTGACCGTGTGGTGTGCTATGTCATCTTACGGTGTTATAGGCCCTTATTTTTTTGAGGATGACAACGGTCTTGCGATTACAGTGACGTCGGCTCGTTACTAGCCATGCTTGAAACCTTTGTTGTGGAACAACAAAAGAGATTTCTACCAATTCCTAACACAGCCTGGTTTCAACAAGACGGAGCAACGTCACATACTGCACGAATATCGATGGCAGCTGTACGCCTATTGTTTGGACAACGTGTCATTTTACGAAATGGTGACATTAGATGGCCTCCCAGATCGCCTGATCTCTCAGCTTGCGATTACTTTTTGGGGGTCACCTTAAAAGCAAAGTGTTCCACAGTAGACCTGTTACAACGGAAGAACTGAAGGCAAAGATCCGAGAAGCAATTGCGGAAATTCCAGTTGAGATGTTACGTCAAACCATGAACAATTTAAGGAAGAGACTTCGTGAGTGTTTACGTAGAAGAGGAGGTCACCTGCAAGATGTCATCTTTAAAAAATAAACTAAAATGTATGTATTCTAAAATGGCAACATTTGTACAATTACATGAAATAAAATTCATTTTCTAAAAGAGATTTTTCATTAACGTTATTTAATTTTTAAAATTTCCCGTTTCTTTGAATCACTCTGTAGAAATTATTAATAATTTAATTATTAATATGGTGAAGTGATGCTCAAGTCCCAAAGGTTAAACCTTATTCTGTTAGTAAAAAAAGTGTTATGAACTTTATTTTGGGTGTAGGTGCTCCCCACAGACGAAATATAGCAGAAAATCGTAATTTCTTACTTTCTATGCGATTCAAATATTTGAATATTGTGAAGTTACGAATGCAGAAAGTAATAAAAGGTATGAAATTATAAATGCCTGTCTCTCGAAATCTTGCGTGATGGAAAAAACCGATATCATATTTGAATTCAGGAGAAAATATATCAGAATCGCATATTTTTCTTCCTGAAACAAAAAAAAAAAATTCTTTTTTGTTCCCTAATGTAATTTATATATTTTTAATTTTGTTGCTTAATTAAATTATTTAGTATAATTTTTACTTTTTTACGAATATAAATAAATATAATAATAATAATAATAATAGATTGATTGAAATGTAAACATTTTATAAATTTAAGTAATTGCATAAATTTTATTTTCGGTTGGGTGTTACATTCTTTTTTTTCTAGTGTAGCAACAAAAAACTTCAGAAGATTGTATTGTTGAGAAGATTGTAAGATCTTAAGAGGGGAAAACTATATACAGAGGTAGCTAATGGATTATTGACCCTGAAACTTATTACAGACCGTAACGAAGAAATCGAATGGAATAAGAAAAAAGTACGGTTTTTCCATTTTAATAACATTAATTAATTTTGACCTTTAAAAATATAATTTTCTGTTGATTTACAGTATGTTTTTATAAAGAATATTTTAAAAAATTTTTATTATCATAAGAATGATTTCTTCGATTGATAGTTTCTTTCATTTTCATTGCATATTGTTAGTCTATTACTGGCTTATATTATGCTATATTTTGCCTTATTACGAGTTAAAGTTTTCCTGTTTGCGAATTATTATAATTGTTTTATGAATTTTCTGTAATAAAACTATCAATAAGGACAAAATTATAACAAAGATTTTATTTGATAAAAAAGTTTAGTGCAGAATTCAGAGGCTGAGTGAGTAGCATCTCGTTATTTCATGTGGAGGTCCCGGGTTCGAATACCGGTCATTTAATAAATGGGATTAGCCCCATTTAATAAATTTAAAACATAAATATAAATTATATTACAAAGAGAATAAACAAGCAACAGCTTCTTGATATCATTTGGTTCTTTTTTGGGAAAACCTTTTGATGAGAAATTTTTCTCTTGGATTTATATCCTAAGATTTTAAGCAATACAAAGTTTTCTAGAGAAATATCTATTTACTATTAAGCATCTTTTCATACGCTACCAATTTCCACCGGGCTAATGACCATAGCTGTTGAGCCCACTCTTTCACAAAAAAAAAATTAATACGTAGTAATTAAACATTTTCTGTCAAACTTTTACTGTATGAAGAGAAAAAAACGGTTTTGAATTCTGCTGAAATATTAGGATATTTATATATACTTATATTTTACTAGGAGAATTAAAAACAAGCTAAAATATGTTTTTTCCGACATTTTATTTAGACTAATGTGTTTTCAAATACTATACCATGATTTTTGAAATCGTATTAAAACAAAATGGAATGTCAATTTCAATTTGTTCAAAATAAGATATTGAACATTTTGTTTAATTAAACATAAGATTTTACAGAAATATTTAAAAATTAAAATTGTGGTTACATAGAAACTTAAAATTTTAAATTGCCATATTTCTGTATTTGTTATAGAATATTGGTATAAATATCTGTACCAGATGTTATTAGAATATATCAGTATGTTACTGCGTAATGAATTTCTGTTAAAAACTACAAAAAGACAAAGCGAGATGGTGTAGTCGTTTATGCCTTCTACAATTTTTTTTACAATCACGCCTTATGTTTCCCATTTTGAGGATTTTCTCTTGCGACACGTATATTTAGTGTACGTTAAAAATTTTCTTGTTTACAAAAAAAATATTTTGTTAACTTATAATCTGCATTGGAGAAGTCTGCTTGAACGATTTATAGTAAAAGTGTTATTTGTATCAGTGCAGAGAATTAGAAACATGGATCTAATTTTTGAAATTATAATATTTTGTATGGAAACGAAGTTTTAATTTCATTTTATTCATATAATGAATTTGTCATACGTGTAAGTATATGAAATTTTATTTATCTCCTTGCATTCTTCTTATCAGTTATCTTAGATCTGGATTTTCTTATTCTCTCTCACACTCCTTAATTTATCTTTTTGTTTTAACCTCCGGGTCCACCGTTAGGCATGATTCAGAGGATGAGCTGAATGATTTGTAGCGTGTGTGAAAATTCCATGCCTGACCGGGATTCGAACCCGGGACCTCCGAATGAAAGGCCGAGACGCTACCACTCGCGTCTTAATTTTATCTAACAACCATTTTCATTTCCTTGGTACCCTGGAAAAAAAAATTATATATATGGAACACTAGCATTCCCCGTCCCAGCTTCGCTCGCGCTATATGCGAATAGAACTTCAAAAATTGGAAATAAATCCTAACAAATCAAACTTCAAAGATTCATCAATTCATTTTTTGGCATTACTATGGTTACATATCTTAATCATGTTACCTAGATGAATAGGTTTCAAACTGCTCTTTGAGAACCGGTCAGGCATAAATTCACGTTGTTTACAATCATAAATCTAGTCTTAAAAGTTCTTCCTATCTGTGATCTTCCCGACCAAGGTGAGATCACAGATAGGAATATAATATAATTAATATTTTTGAAAATATTAATTAAATTGAAATTTGTATCTATCCTAATTCCATGAATGGCTTGCACTGATGGAACTTCTCAGTTCAAGGTTAAAATATTTACAGAATGCTACTTCAGCCGCGTGAGACTGAGTTCTCTCGGGTCACCGCCTGATTAATGATTTGTTTATTCCTAATATGTATATTGCAATCTGTTCAACTAGTGAATAATAAGCAATACCTCCATGGCTCAATGAGATGAGAATGATATGTATGACATTTAAATGACGTCTAGTCTTGAACCAACTCAGGCCAACCGTAATCACAGTAACATTAAACTTGACATTACATTTAACAATAACATTGAATTTAGTAAAACACATAATAATTTTCTAAAGAAGTCGATATTGATATCGAAATTCAATATTTTTCAAACAATCAAAACTTTGTTAAATCTATAAGTAGATTCCCTTTAATTTTATTAGCAAGCTAATTTGTTTTATGTATATAGGAAAATAATACAAATTGATATTTTATAGACAGTGTCATTAGTTTTAGTAAATCACATAACTTACTGAAGAAGTTGGCATAGACAACGATCGATATGAACAATGACAGTCGATGTAGACAACGATATTAAATTTACCAAACAAATTTCTAAGTTATTTATTTAAACTTTTTTTATTTATGATTTATATATACTAGTGAGATTAGTAAGATATGAACTGTGATGTACATCCTGGTCTTGATAAGAAAATTACAGTAAAAATTTGGTAATTATTGGTTCAGTAGTTATTGCGGTTTTCGGGAACTAAGAAAAACGTTGCCTGTTTATATAGTATAAAAATAATAACATTAATCTAAGCCTGATTTAATATATAGTAAATTTTAAACTTAAATGTAAAATATATTTCAAGAAGAATAAATGAGCAATAACTCCTAAATACCAGCTAGCCCTTATTTGGAAAAATCTTACAATTTGGAATTGTTTTTATTATTAATACATACTTTTCATTTAACGAGAAGATAAACATTTAAAAAGATAATTTCATAAGGTTGAATTTCAATTAAAATAATAAGAAAAAAATTTTTCTTTTAATAGAGAGGTAAAAAATTAAAATTTCAAAATCTTGTTTGGAAGTTAAGAGTTTTGCTATTACCATAAAGTGCAAAAAATGATACATTATTCTTGGATTGTTTTAAATTGAATTTTCTTATAACATTTCCAATAACAAAGATCTGTTGAAACATATATAGAATATTCCTAGAACATTTCAGATATGATGAATAGTTTATATTAGTTTACATTATCAAAGCATAAATTAAATATTTATTGAAAATAAACATATCGATTTTTTCTTCTCTGTTTATCTTACGTAAGCATTTGAGTAGCCTTTGTTGGGGGAAAAAATCTAAGTGCAAACCTCCTCGTACGATGCTTACTTACTTTTAACTTGAATGGCCTCAGCTGAACAATACTACGTTCCATCCTGTGATTTAACTCCAACTGTCCTAATTTTGTATTATGATGATTAAACCTACTTTGAAAACTCTGCTTTTTAATTAATATAGGTGTCCCGGGAGGACAACTGTAAAAAAGCCTGAACTTCATAGGCGTAAAAAATGAGTCGCAGAAATGTATTCCCATTATTTTCTACAAAATAAGGTGACAGAAACTCTATTTCTTTCTTAATTTTTATTTAACAAAAAAAATTGACATCAAAAAGAGATTTTTAGTTTTAGCATAAAATAACTGTTAAATTGTCAATAAACAAATTAAACTTATTGGTTAAAATTGATAGGGAATGTAATCTTGTAAATAAATTATTTACCAACAATATCCCATAATAGCAATTTAGTTAAAATTTCATGACAAAAAATAACAAAAAAATTGCGCTGATTCTTATCTGCCTGCAGTATTATGATGGTATTTCTTAATTATTAGTGCATTAATTTCCCATTATGAGCGTTGTAATTCTGAACACTATTAGTAGTCTGTTTTTAATCTACCAGAGAGCAAAGCTCTACAAAGAAAATATTCCACTAAATTCGCCCCTTAATTTCATAGGGAAATTCTGGGAATTTCCCTATCGAATTCCCAGAATTTCGATAGGGAATAATTTTAGCGGAGGAGCAGAAATTAGGGCGAAGTATTTCACTAGTTGTAACTCGCTAACGAAGCATTTTCGGACCCATGTTTATGTGTACTTTTTTCATTATTTTAATGAGAAAAATACATCTATGAAATTTAGCAGAATCCTTCTTATATATATATATATATATATATATATATATATATATATATATATATAAAATTCATTATAGGATCTTTCTGATAATTTGTAAGTCATTTTAGACAGTGTACTAGCACGAATTTAAATAAATACAAATGGATGGTACCGATGAGGCACGAAAAAGACTGAGTCCCGACGGGGTGCCCCACTCGGGGTGTCCCTGTTAGAGGCATAAAGACCGAGTCCCAGCTCTCGGGGTGAGGACCCAGGGACAGCATAACCGGGCCTGGTGGATCCTACTCTGGGTATTTGAGGCGGACGTAAAGTAAAATCCGACCGGCGGATCCCGTTAGAGTAAAGGACACTCCCCTGGGCTGCGTAATATTTAACTGCAGGTTCCGATCCGGCGGAGTAGGTAAAAAATAAAATAAATAAATAAATACGGGAAGAAAAAAGCTACAGTAAAAGAGAATATGATAAATAATGATTAAGAGATAAATTTTTAATTGCGCTTATAAAATTGCTTTTTCATTAGCTATTAGATATAATGATAAATTCATATAAATTTGTGATATCCTACTGACAAGTGGAAAGTTATTAGTGACCTAAATAACAGCATAAAAATTTATTAATAACAAATATTTAAGAATTTTGATTTCTTTCCTGTCAAATTAAAATATGAATATTAAATTGCGTTCTTACAATATATAATAATTTCCAAAAGAAAGACTTCAATAAGAATTTTTTAGCGAGTAACGAACTGTGACTTTCTTGTCTGGCGTAAAAGGTGTCACTTTATGTACATAGATTTTATACTTTATTATTTATAAAATACTTTGTGCAAAATGATTTTATTTACGATATGAAACGACAAAAAATACACAAAACATTTCTTAATATAAGGCATAAAGAAAATGGAAAAAAAAACTCAATGATGTGTAAAAAAAATGATTGTGTTTCTTTATCGATATTATTTTCTTCAATAAATGGATAATTTGCATACATTTATAAATCCTAATATATATAAGTAATAAACACGAATACACGAAAGAAATTCGCTTACCATATAATTTATGTGAAATCATTCACTTATGGTTGGATGATTATTGAGGTTATGGACAAAATAAGATAGGTGTACAGGTGATTCGCGGAAAAGAGATATTTTGAAAAATTGACTGTTCTTACGACATTTAAATAGAAAAAACATGCTATTTATGAATACATATATAACATTTTTTTTTTTGAAGATCACATCTTGCGTGTGATGAGTTCTGTCTCTGCGTTGACATTCCTGCAGTCTTCTAGTGAATCTGCATGATTCGGCGCAACACATTTCTACAAGAATTTTAGGAATTGCTATTCGGATCTTGGCTTTTATTTTTCTTACGTAGCAGGTCGACTACTGTACAGGTTGCTTTTAAAATGACCTCACAAGAAGAAATCGCACATCCATAAATCAGGAGACCTGGGAGGTCATGGAATGTCACCATTCCTCGAAATTGTACGGTTGCCAAACTACTGACGTACAGTTGCCATCGGTATTCGTGCCTTGTTTAATGTTGATTCATCTTTTGGAAACCAAGCGTTGTCAGTAATTTGTGGAAATATCTGAATTTTTGTGCCGCAAAGTTTATCAGCACGCAGATATATCGATCTCATTAGATCGATGATTAGTCGTGAGGTCATAAGGGGCTATTATGCCGTTCGATGACTCACATCACCATTCGGTAATCTTATCGCTGCGTAGTTGGTTAGAATTCTTTTCAGCCTAAAGACGAAAATTTTGTTTATTAACAAACACGTTAAGGTGGAATGGGCTTTGCCCGACATCCATAGTTCGTTTTTAAGGGCAACGGGTGCTCAGGTGCTCACCAATCATGTTAATTTGAACCAATATCTGTTTCGGTTCCGCCTGGAAACTTATGAGCTGTGCGTCTGCGGAGAGGTTCAGTCAATTGAACACCTGATGTTTGACTGCCCTGCTATTGCGGGGGCCAGGACCGGGCCATCCTGTAACTTAGAGGTCAAGGGGAAAATTAGCCACTCACAAGCGGCGAGTCAGTGTCTCAAGAGCCGCATTGTCCGACCGTGTGGGAGTTCCTTGATGCGGTTAGTATGTTTAACTGACATTAGTAGTTTACTTAAGGGAAAGACTCCTACCGTACTGCTGTGGGAAGGTAAATTGAGATATATGGCTGACCACCAGCCAATTAGGGCCCCAAGCCCTTTAATATGGAGGACAGGTACTTGCTGGCATTCAGCGACGTACGCATGACAACGATTTGCTGTCTTGACAAAGTAATTTTTAATTTATGGATTTCATATTTATTTTTAGTTGTTGACGGGGTGTGCCTACCCATTTTAGTAAATATGTGACAAGTGAGCGGTTGGGACACATAAGCTGGTGGTGTATAACACCGCGCTCAGTCCGCTCATGCTGTTAGGTAAGCATTGGGTGCTATTTAGGACTGGTCGCTAAACTGTTTCGAGGCTCACTAGCCGTTTGTGGCACAGACATTCGATCTTATGCTTTAGGGCGACCGAATCGGGTGGTGGCGGGAGAAATGCCAAGCAAACCAATCCACAGTTGTTAACAAAGTCATTTGGCTTCATTTATCTTTACAACTATTCCTCCACAAAACTGATGACGCATAATGTTATTGTATTGGTTTCAATTCTAAACGACCTACAACTTGTATGGTGAAGTAAGTCCTGCAACAATATTCTTCGAACGTTTGAACTACTATATGCAAGTGTACAGATTTCTTATAACAGCAGTTCAAACAGTCTCGATATTCATTTGGTGTATGAAGAGTTTCACACACCTAGAGATTTTCCTTTTTCATTCCTGAACCTATTTTTTCAAAATTATGTAAACATTTGTTAATTGCTTGTGCTAACGGTACATTATCGTGGCATCCTAAATTAAACTGGAGAAAATTCTCACGTGTAGCTTCCCCAACGTCATTTTTTTTTATAAAACGCTTTGATGGAAAAATTGCGCAGGATTCCAAACATTAATGATAAATAAATAGCAAGAGGGCATGAACTGGCTTCTATAAGTTATTCAGTGTTGACACTTATACAGAGCTACCAACAAAGAATTTCAAAATTTCTCGTTTCCACGAATCACTGTGCATTTAAGTTATACGAAGAATATTTTTACGTTCGTCGCTATAGCTGTATTATTGCTACTGTAGTATAACTATAAAATAGAACAGTGAGCAAAAATTTTGGGTATCGGGGTTTTTGAAAATGTTGAAATTTCAAGATTCCTAGTATAAAAAACCAAAACTTTTCAGAAATTTCCGGAAGATGCATATATATATATATATATATACATAGCGCGTGGGCCTAGATTGTGATTGATATCTCCAAACTGGAAAAATCATTTTTCAAAAATGAATAATAAAATTCCTCTAGGACATTAATAGCATTCAATTTTGGATAAAATAAAAAAAAGAGGGATAGTAGTTTTTGCCATTATTAGTTTTTGTAAAATGGTTGAAGAAAATTATGCTTTAGTACGTTGAACATACATATTAAGTAATTTAAACCTCCTAAGTTTTAAATTAATCGGAATTTGGGTGGGGATATTCGATCATTATTTCTAAACAATTTAGTTTAAATTACCTTATACCTCGATAACCAAAATGTTGAAATTTGGCCATATGTATCTTAGCTTTGGTCTGATTATCGACTCCATTGGACAAGAAGACATCTACGCTACTTATTATTTTTTTAATAGTAAATTAAATTTTTAGTGTTGTTGAACTATAATGCTTCGAATTGACCTGAAGTATTGAAATAAATAATTAATAAATAAAATTTAACTCCCAAAAACCAAGGGGGCTGATTGGGACGCGTACATGAAATATCAATGTTTTTTTAATTTTAATTTTAAAGACTGAAAATCCGACAGTATATACAAGTAATAACTTATAGACGATATAAGTATCTCATGGAACAGGTCTTAAGAATTTAAAATAAAATAATATAATATAATATTGATAACATAATATAATATTGGTATAATATTATAATATTAAATTTTTTTACAATTTCTGATACTTTACCCGTTTTTAAAGTTATAGTCTTTATAGAAAGTGTTGTTACATGGTCGATTAAAATAATTTAATACGATGAAAGTTAAGTTATTTAAAAATTGGAAAGTTTTAAGATGGATTTAGAAGAGAGGTATAGTAGAACATTATTGCTAGAAAATTGATTTTAAATTACTTAATACTTCATTTTTTAAGTACATAAAATTTATTTCATTAATAACTTCTGATATTTTTTTATTATTTTATTATTATTTATCGTAAAACCTTATTTTACAGAGATTAATAATTATTAATAAATCACTATATTTAAATTTAAAAAAAAAAGGAGATACCCTTCTAAGATCCAAATGTTTCATTAATTAAAATTTGTAGCCAAATCTCTGAAACCAGTGAAAATAAGTATCACTTTTTATATATCGTTGAAAAGCTCCAATTTATTTTGGATTTTGGGCTTTTTTGGATACTTTTGGTTCAGTCGATTGCAATCAAAAAGGGAGGTGCAAAACTAGATGTTAGAACAGTCCTAAATCCAAAATTTCAAAATCCTATAGCTAATTGTTTTTGAACTGTGCGAGGTACATACCTACGTACGTACATACATACATACATACATACATACATACGTATGTACAGACGTCACGCTGAAACTAGTCAAAATGGATCCATTGATGGTCAAAATAGATTTTCATTGAAATCTGTATACCGAAGTTCTTCGCGACCACATTACTTCCTTTACTTCGTACAAGGAAGTAAAAATAATAAAAACAAAATAAAAATAATTTTTTTTTTTATTTTTGTGTGAAAAATTTCCAAAAGTTTTGAAACCTCGACATTCAATATTTAATATTTTTTTAAAAGTTCACGTGAACATTTTAATATCATTTTTGCTAAATATTGTTTCTTTTGTTTTAATATCATATTTTTTTACAACCATGTTGTTCAATGAAACACATTCTTTTAGGAAACTGTTAATAAATAACGTGATTCTTTCTTGTGTAGAAAAAAACATAAAATTTAGTGTAAATTTTTTAATTAAATGAGTTATCACTTTTATAGTATTGTATTTTAATGTTACTTATTGCGGTGTCATCTACCGACCTTTCGTTTGTCTACTTAGTCTGCTTAGAGGACTACGTCAACATTTAGTCCACTTAGTGGCGTTTGACGCTAAGTAATAATATGTTAGGTCTACTCTTATTATCTTAAAACGATAGAAATATGTTTATTTTCAAATTATTTCTGGTAATCGAACCCTGTCCGATTGGGTTGATTAGTTTTTACAATATCAGTATTTTTAACACTTAAGATCATTGAAAGAGAGATAATGTGTGGGAAATCTTTAGTTAAACTGAGAATATAAGATAGCAAAAATAAGAATCATAGTAAAGATTTTTCTTGTACTGAAGACCAATCTCTTACACTGCACGCAATATTAACCTCATGCTGCTATCTGGTTAATATAGCTGAGTTCTGAATAAGATGGGAACGATTTATCACACAGAAGTTTTGTCATAACTATATGTCATATCAGAACAAGCCAAAAGTATACGATTTTATTTTCTTGTTAAAAATTGTTAGTAATCAGATATTACTAACAACTTTAACTTCTGAAAATGGTAAAATGAAGCTAATTTTGGTAAACTATAATCTAACTGGATTCGGCATGAAATTATGTATTTTTTCAAATAGATAGAGATTTTTTGTGATAGTTTTGTTTCAAACATTGTGTAAAAATTGCTTATGGATGGATATAAAAATGTATTCTTGATAAAAAGATTTATTCAAATTCTATTGAAATTTTGACAATCATTTTTGAGAATTATAATTTTAATTTAAGAAATAAATTTACAAGTAATAGGCTTATCACTTAAAGTGGTTTCAGCACAGTATTTATTCCGTTGTTTACGATAAAAAATTATAAAGATTAAAAGTGAGTATTGTTAGGGAATATAGTAAGGTTAAAATTGATATAACGGATGTCTACTATAGATTAATCTTTTGGATTCTTTACGATGTAAATTTTATATATTTGTTATTGAAATCGATGTGTCCGTGACATTATATAACCACCCACATGTCCTGTTCGCTTTATTTTTTGTTATGTATTTACCCTGTATGCTTACAAAAAAGTACAGTCAGTGGATGAAATAAAACTGGATAGGGGGTTCTTCTATCCCATATTATAAAGGGAGGTGCAGTTTCATTGACGTAGGTGAAAACTGAATATGTAGGGGCAATCACAGTTTAAAAATCATTACAAAACTGTTTTCAATTAACAACTGATTAATACGTTTATTTACATCATATGATGTATATACACGTACACATGTATATTTTTTTTGGCAGTCATTAAAAAAAAAATACAGAGCCACCATCTGAAACTGTAATTTTATTCGGAAATTTTTTAACTGGAAGTAATAATCACGTCGGTTAAATTTGTATAACATATTGTGGAAAATTATTTTATCTCTTCTTTAATTATTAAATAAAACAAGAAGAATTAGGCGAGAAATATTTTTGATTATATAATTTAATTTTTTTTCAAAGCACATTACACTTTTTACTACCTTGTACGAAGTAAAGGAAGTATTATGATCGCGAAAAATTTCGGTTTTCAGATTTCAACGGAAATATCTATTTTGACCATCCCTGAATGCATTATGACTAGTTTTGGCGTGACGTCTTTACGTACATATGTATGTGTGTATAAACGATTAGCCGGATTATGTTGAAATTTTGGAGTTAGGACTGCTGTAACATCTAGTTGTGCGTGCACCTTTCCTTTTGATTGCAATCCACTGAACCAAAAGTGTCCAAAAAAGCCCAAAAACCCAAACGTTTGGATTTTTAACCTTTTATTAAATACAGTAATAAGCCCTCATAGAGAGATTCTTAACGATATATGATAAGTGGTACTTAGTTTCATTGGTTGCAGAGTTATAGCCAAATGAAATTTTAGTTAATGAAATATTTGGGTCTTACAAGAGAAGACACATCGGTTCGAATCAGACTTCATCTCCTTTTTTTTAACTTTGTTTTACTTTATTTTATTAACTTTTTTTAAATTTAAATATATTGATTTATTAATAATTATTAACCCGTGATTGTAAAAAAATCTTTACAATAAATAATTATTCAATAATAACATTTTTTTTTTGTCTTCAGTCATTTGACTGGTTTGATGCAGCTCTCCAAGATTCCCTATCTAGTGCTAGTCGTTTCATTTCAGTATACCCTCTACATCCTACATCCCTAACAATTTGTTTTACATATTCCAAACGTGGCCTGCCTACACAATTTTTTCCTTTACCCGTCCTTCCAATATTAAAGCGACTATTCCAGGATGCCTCAGTATGTGGCCTATAAGTCTGTCTCTTCTTTTTACTATATTCTTCTAAATGCTTCTTTCTTCATCTATTTGCCGCAATACCTCTTCGTTTGTCATTTTATCCACCCATCTGATTTTTAACATTCTCCTATAGCACCACATTTAAAAAGCTATTAATCTTTTCTTCTCAGATACTCCGATCGTCCAAGTTTCACTTCCATATAAAGCGACACTCCAAACATATACTTTCAAAAATCTTTTCCTGACATTTAAATTAATTTTTGATGTAAACAAATTATATCTCTTACTGAAGGCTCGTTTCGTTTGTGCTATTCGGCATTTTATATCGCTCCTGCTTCGTTCATCTTTAGTAATTCTACTTCCCAAATAACAAAATTCTTCTACCTCCATAATCTTTTCTCCTCCTATTTTAACATTCAGTGGTCCATCTTTGTTATTTCTACTACATTTCATTACTTTTGTTTTATTCTTGTTTATTTTCGTGCAATAGTTCTTGCGTAGGACTTCATCTATGCCGTTCATTGTTTCTTCTAAATCCTTTTTACTCTCGGCTAGAATTACTATATCATCAGCAAATCGTAGCATCTTTATCTTTTCACCTTGTACTGTTACTCCGAATCTAAATTGTTCTTTAACATCATTAACTGCTAGTTCCATGTAAAGATTAAAAAGTAACGGGGATAGGGAACATCCTTGTCGGACTACCTTTCTTATTAGGGCTTCTTTCTTATGTTCTTCGATTATTACTGTTGCGGTTTGGTTCCTGTACATGTTAGCAATTGTTCTTCTATCTCTGTATTTGAACCCTAACTTTTTTAAAATGCTGAACATTTTATTCCAGTCTACGTTATCGAATGCCTTTTCTAGGTCTATAAACGCCAAGAATGTTGGTTTGTTTTTCTTTAATCTTCCTTCTACTATTAATCTGAGGCCTAAAATTGCTTCCCTTGTCCCTATACTTTTCCTGAAACCAAATTGATCTTCTCCTAACACTTCTTCCACTCTCCTCTCAATTCTTCTGTATAGAATTCTAGTTAAGATTTTTGATGCATGACTAGTTAAACTTATTGTTCTGTATTCTTCACATTTATCTGCCCCTGCTTTCTTTGGTATCATGACTATAACACTTTTTTTGAAGTCTGACGGAAATTCCCCTTTTTCATAAATATTACACACCAGTTTGTATAATCTATCAATCGCTTCCTCACCTGCACTGCGCAGTAATTCTACAGGTATTCCGTCTATTCCAGGAGCCTTTCTGCCATTTAAAACTTTTAATGATCTCTTAAATTCAGATCTCAGTATTGTTTCTCCCATTTCATCCTCCTCAGCTTCCTCTTCTTCCTCTATAACACCATTTTCTAATTCATTTCCTCCGTATAACTCTTCAATATATTCCACCCATCTATCGACTTTACCTTTCGTATTATATATTGGTGTACCATCTTTGTTTAACACATTATTAGATTTTAATTTATGTACCCCAAAAGTTTCCTTAACTTTCTTGTATGCCCCGTCTATTTTACCAATGAAATATTACTTAGTATTTCTTTATTTTAATACTGACAGTATTTTCATTAAATTTAACCACAGTTTTTAAAATTAATATTAAATGATAATAGATCACATTTCTATTATAAACAATTTGATATTGGTAGACATATTGTGCAATTTTATCTACAAATAAATGTTACGTATTATTTGTTATTTAAAAATGAGAAAAAAAGGACGTAAAAAATTAAACGTAGCATTCCTTCCCTAAGGCGGATTTTCTGTCATTACTAACCATATTCATGTAATAATAATAGATACAATATAAAAAAATCTCATACAATTTTTTCTTTTAATTTAACAGGAAAATTTTTACTGAGCTTTGAGACTTTAATTAAAACTGTTTATTATTTCATTTATGAAGTTGTCATTTTTATAACTACTTTAAATCGTCTAAGGAAAAACAAAATGAAGTAGTTTAATCTTTTGAAAACTGATTTAAAGTTAATTACTGTTTACAATTAATATTGTGTTGAAATAAGAAAAAACTTTTTTATAACTGAGAATTTATGGATTTCTTTTTTTATTTTCTCTTAATCGATTTTTATTATTTTTTTTAAGTTACTAGAAGTTTTATAAATTTTAGTTTAGTTCTAAAGAAGCCCACCATTACATGTAGGAAACTTATCACTTAAATCCAGAAAGTCTGTGGTTAAAATCCCGGTTTAAGTTTTTATTTCTCTTACGACTATGTTTGTATATATGTTAAATAGCATTAACATTACATTGCTGTATGTGATCTGCTGCGAGTCAAAATTCATTTAAAAAAAAAATTTTCGAGAATAACAACCATCCTAGGCCAGGCTTGTTAGGGAAAACTATGATTGGAGTTTTTCTTCTTTACCGTTTTCTTCTTCACTGAGCCTATAATATTTTAGATTACGAAGACCATCGAAATGCAGAAGAGATTCCGCCCTTTAAAAGACGGATTTATTCGATTGATACAGGTAGTATAGTGTACATCATATTTTCAAATAAAATCATCTTTGATTGTTAACTTCTTTGCCTCAGGTGGGTTACATATGTTACAAATATGACAAAGATTATACACTTTTTCTTTTCTTCCTGATCTATCGTATTATTTTTGACTTTCAAGAATAGTTTTTCTTTATACTAAGTGATGAATTTAGGTTATGTGATAAGCAATATGTTAAGGTACTAAGTAAATAAAATTAATTAATCGGAAAATTGGAAAACCAATAATTATCCATCTAACGAAACATTTAGAAATTTCGCGCTATGAGCTAGCAAAAATAATATCGTTGTCATTAAAAGTAACCGAAATTCTAGTTACGCAATTAATAATGTTACGTCTAATTGACAACCAAATTACAACGGTTTTATCCATATTTAAAGTTAGTTTAATATGGTTATCCATATTTTTAGTTATGTAAATTCTTTACATAGAATTTTTTAGTCTTTTTAATTGATTATCTTTCGATATAAATAAAACTGTATCATCCGAGAAGGTAACACAATTAATGGTTCAAGATTTTTGATTGCTTTTTTAATAAATAATAAAAAAATCAAAGAACTAAGAGATCAATTAATAGTTAGATATTAATAGAACTAAGAGATCAATTAATAGTTAACAGCTTTTTTTTTATGGCAGAACGTTTTCTTTATCTTGAAGTGAGGACTTATATTTGATATATCAATAAGATCAAATTTCAATGTCTATTTTACAGATAGTAAAGTATGATTTTGACCTCTTTAAGCATCTACTCTGATACCAAAATAAATAATTTTGTTTTCTTTGGTTTGTGGTGCTTTGCCAATAATTATTTTTTATTCAAAATTAAACTAAAAAAAAAAAACTGCGAAAATATTCCAAATTTGCACTCAATTTTTTCTAAAATTTTTTAAATCAACGTCTGGTTAAATAATAAAAATATTTCGTACAGTAAAAATTGAAAGATGTAAGAATATATTTAGGCAGACTAAAAGATCAAGATTAAATTAACAAGTTGAACTTAAATACTTAATTTTTAGTAAGCTCAGTTTTATTATAAATCCATTTTACCAGTTATTTGGGTACCGGGAAGAAAGTCTGTTCTTACTTTAACAAGTGGTGTTCCTTGTATATGAAGTAAAATTAAAAACAATAGAAAGCAAATAAATAAAAAAAAAAAAGTAGTTATCCAGTCTTAGATGTTCTAATGTAAAATTCAATGGACTCGTATCATTTATTAGTGGAACAAATTTTCCAAAAAAAAAAAAAAAAAAATATGAAGTCCATCTATAAAATACAGAAGAAATGTAACTTTACTGAAAAAATTATTAATCAAAACAGTCAATATGAAGATCAAAATTTAAAAAAATATATAAATTTTTTGCCTTTTACATTTTTACACAATACCCTTTTCTTATTTTTTACTATCGGTAGCCTCCGATAACTACCGTTTAGATAATACTTCAGAGGATGAATGAAGATGATATGTATGAGTGTAAATGAAGTGTAGTCTTGTACATTCTCAGTTCGATCAATCCTGAGATGTGTAGTTAATTGAAACCCAACCACCAAAGAACACCGGTATCCACAACCTAGCATTCAAATCCATGTAAACATAACTGGCTTTACTAGGACTTGAACGCTGGAACACTCGGCTTTCAAATCATCAATTTGGGAAGACGCGTTCACCACTAGACCAACCCGGTGGGTTTTTACACAATACCCAGGTGATTCAAAAAGGACTTCACAACTTTAAAAGCATATAAAAATTTACCTAGATGAATTCGGTTGAGATTTTACTTTATAACCAAACAAATCAAGTTTTGACTCGCGTTGATCATTAGTACTGAATCTGGCCACCAGTGCTGTTAAAATGGAAAGATTTACCCGTGAGAAACGTGTGTTTTGGTTTCACAATTTGCAGTAAACAACTGCAGTTTAACGTAATTTTCGTAGTGTTTGATAGGGAGCATCCTAGTAGGCATACCATTTACTCTTAGCACCAAACCTTGAATGAGAAAGTTGTTCTGTCAAACACACAAAATCACCAGTACGATCACGTGTTCCGAAGTTACCATGGAACAACTCAGAGAAAGCTTTGCACGTAGTCTGAAGAAATTAAATCGTCATGGGTCACGTGAGACAGGCATTCCACAAACTACTGTTAGCGCGTATTACGTAAACGATTGCATTTGAAGTCATACAAAGTAACCTTGTTTCAACACATTACAGATAATAAAGTTGCTCAGCTGCAGTATTGTGTGGAAATTATGGATAAAATTGCAGACAACGATACATTTTTAGACAATGTAATTTTTAGCGATGAGTCTACATTTCACATCAGTTGTAAGGTGACACCCATAACTGCCAAAAACCCTCATGAAACTTTGCAGCACATTCATGATAGCCCTAAGGTCAATGTTTTTTTGTCCTAAGCAAACAAAGACTGTACAACCCGTTCTTCTTCCAGCAGACAACCTAAATTGTATCGTTTAATTGGATACGCTTCAAAATTTTCTAATTCCACTGTTAGGTGATAATGACCAAGATGGACGCCATTACTATTAATTAATTAGCAAGACAGAGCATCACCTCAGTACCGCCTAGAAGTCCGAGATTTTCTTGGTACCGATTCCCAGGTGAAGGTTCAATTGCATGGCCCCCTCGCTCCACAGATTTGATCCCGCTAGATTTTTTCTTGTGTGGTTTCATTAAAAACCGGATTTATAGACCACCTTTGTCTGCTGATCTTGTTAATGTAAGACTTCGAATAACGCCGCAGCTGCTGATGTAACGCCCGAATTGCTGGTTACAATCTGGAATGAATAGACAGTGGGATGTATTACAAATGCAAGCGATATTGAACCAACGTGAATGTTGAGGACAAACTTGATGTATTTTTCTATGAAATGAGACTTCAGCCAAATCTGTATGTTATCTGAATAAATTATTATATGCTTTTACATTAATGAAATCATTTTTTAATCACCCGGAATATTTAAAACGAAATAGTATTATCTATGTGAAAATAGGATTTTCTTAAATTAATGTCAAGTAGGACCACATTAACATTTAACGAAACAATTATTATTATGCATTAAAACTCAATAGAATATTTTTATAAATAGATTTAAACTTTTTAACAATTAACGATCGACAGTATTTTTGTTTTATATAATGTATTAAAAATATTTTTTAGTAATAAATATATTAATTTATTCCTTTATAATACGTTATATTTAAAAAATTAGATAGATTGCACTGGAATAAAAAAAAAGTGCTTGTTATTTATTTACTGTCACATATCAGTCAGCCTTGCTATCTAAGAGCGGCCGGAATGTGGCTACGCATTCAGAAAACCATATCAGTTACACTGATAATAAATATATAGAGAACTTGTTAATAGAGAAACCTCTAAATAGCGCAGAATATAAATTGGCCATAAAATATGTCCACTATTTGAAAATTTCCGTAATTTAGAGCAAGCCAAAGAAAAAAATTATTGTAGTTCTAACTAATGAAAAATTTTTGTTTTTACTTCACTCTTATTGTTACACTATACTCCACATCGTAAGAATTATTGTTTATGTTGATTTTTATAATATTTTTCCAAGAAAAAGTTGTTTTTATAAATTAAAAAAATTTTACAACCTCGAAACCGCTTTTATCTTTTTTTAACTTTATAACTAACTACTTTACAGCTATGATACTTTAGATCCCTTCAAAACACGATGATGTAATCTTTGATGGACGATCATTAATATAAATTAGACTGCATACTTCTTGTTACTTTCATACCCTTAATTTACAGAATTCACAAATGCCAATCTCACTTATGATTATTTACTCTTATCTTATTACCTGCTTTTAGAGTGTCCGCTCTTTTGAAATATTTAAAATAAGAAACAAAATCTCAAGGGATAGTGAATCGTAAAAATGTGAGTTGTCCCTAGTATTAAGTGTTTGTTAAACAATTTCACTGTTCCAATTAGATAATTACAAAAAAACTTCTTAATAACCTTTTTCTGTTTACCCAGCACTCATTCTGTCCCATTCAACTAAAATAAACACTTTTTATTTTTACTTAAAATTTTTATGGGTATTTCTTAAAAAAATAAAAAAGAACATTCCTCATTTATGTTAAATGGCTTTCCTGAAAACAAAACTGCATTTTGCAAACGTGCAATAGGAAGCGAAGAAAAATTAAAATTAATTATTTAATCAGCAAGACGTCAGCATTTAGTTTAGACATAACCAGCGGGAATGTAGGTGTGTATTCATTCTAAATATTTTCTTAAGATTTCTTAAGATTTAAGTTATTTTTAAAGCGAACACTCTAAAAAAACGGGCGGGAAAACGTAGTAAAAATAATTTTTTTCCACAACTAATATATTTGCAATCGACTCCTTAAGTGGAATCATAAGTAAATCGTTTGATAATAATTACATGACTGGGGGTTCTTAAGAAACTCCCATAATAAGTCAATCCATAGTAATAGTTACCAGTAAGCAGTAATCTTAAAGTACATTAGAAAATTTATTTCATAGGTGGACCTATGGGCTCATACGAGACGTCAGGAACTGGGTGGAGCGAAAGCATGGTAATACAGGCTACGAATTCACCCAGTTCCTGTCTGGACATGGATGTTTTCGAGACCACCTGTACAGGATGGGCAGATGCCATACAAGTCGCTATCACGATTGTGGCGGACTGGATACAGCAGAGCATGTAGTTTTTTTTGCCCTAGATGGCGCAACTTCCGTGTAGTGCTCGAGGGTCAGGGTGTGGAGGGGACCAACAATATAATCGAGGTAATGCTCAGCAATGGCAACAAGTGGGAGTGTGTCTCGACTACGATCGCATCAATGATACGAGAGAAGGCCAATGAAGAGAGGCGACGGCAGGCTGAGTTGATGCGAATCTATGGAGGCTTGGAGGTTGATGACGGTTGATCAAGGGAGGCCAGCTTCTGGGGGTGGGCGGCGGGGGCTCCTCGGAGTCGTCGCTCGTCGATCGCCCCCTGGGGACGCCTTCCGGTCACACGGATTCGGATAGTGGAGTGCCTGGGTGGTCATGCAGGGGCTGTACATATCATATGGCTTAGATCCGGCCCCTGCATGGTAGAAGGGGAGGTTTTTTAGAGAGTGACAGCCCGACACTGCCGTCAGTAGGGGCCTGACGGCGGCTGGCAGAGCTTTTTCCTCCGCTACGGAAAAAAAACAAAAAAAAAACAAAAAAAAAAAAACAGATAAATAATCAATAAAAACACAAACAAATAATCAAGCGAAAAATAAATAAAGAAGTAAAGAAAAATAATATCATTGGCGGTAGTAACTGTAAGCTGTCATTCAGTAGCCCCTGAGTCAAATACATGGAAAGGTTTCAACCTTCGGATATCCATTCCATTATTATGAAGCAGATTGATCGCTAAGTGGTTGGCGTGATTTTCTAAACGTTGTTGGTATTTAAAACTGTGCTCTCTCACAACCTCACGAACAGTCGAAAGCTCCAGCTATTCGTGAATTTCATCATTCTACGTGAACCATGGTGGCCTTTACAATTGTTCTCGTTACTTTATTTTGGAAGCGTTGTATGACATCTACGTTACTATTACGTGCTCTTCTACACAACTTCACGCAATACTTTCAGATTTGTCATAGATTAACTTTGTAAATCAGAACTTTGTTGGACAATGTGAAGTGTGAGTTTCTTCGCAGCAGCCAATGCAATTTCCCATAGTTCGGAATCAGTTGTTTTCTTTTCACCCTTACGTGGTATTTCCAGATAAATGCCGACCTAAGTGAAGTATTAGGTATCCCACACTCTCTGTTTGTGGGATCAAGACACCATACATGTTCACACTGGGACAGTCACCCTTTCTCATGGCAATGTGACGTGCTTCGATTTATCTTGATTAATTTTAATTTTCCAATTTTTCTGCAATGCACAAACAAGGCCGAATGCCATTTGCAGCTCCTGCGAGGCTAGTTCAGGGTCTTTATCAACGGTAAGGATATCAGTGTCATCGGCAAATTTGGTGAGGATATTCAATGCGGACCTTCCAGGGTTGGAAAGTCAGCATTGAATATCGAATATAGCTTGTAGTATAACAAGCATTTTTTGCGTCACTAAACCAAAGCCCGGGGCTTTCTTAAAAAAAAAATCGGGTGGGGCTGTGTCGGGGCGCACGGCCGTTGGTTTTACTTAAAACATTACAGACCTTGAGTGAAGTTCCTCCGAGCTACAGATCGACCAACTTATCTGTAGAGATAAATGGGAGAGCCACCATCGTAATTTTTTTAAACAAAATTGAAAGTCTCCAATGGAAAATTTTAGTTCCTTCATTTGGCCAACTCTACAGATAAATTGGTCGGTCTGTATGTCAGCGAATCACTTTTAGTGTATTGCATTGAAATAAAAACGAGACATTGACTGCGTACTAAATTTAATTTTAACATAAAACAGACACTAAATGGTACATAATATTTATTTCAACTAATATTCGAGGACAGTTTTGTTCAACATTGATCTGTGATGTGAGAAATAAGAGACATAAGGGATAATAAACAGCGGTAAAGGTGCTCGCGCAGTCGGCGTCGTTTACTAAGCGCGCTGTGCCAGCTTTGCCATGCTCCCGAAAAATTCTCTCTCGCTCGGCACCGGATATTGGGGTACCTATGTGTGGCTCATAACCTCCCCTTTCTAACGATATGGGTAATTTATACTTCTAGCTGGCGTTTGCGCGGGCTGAGGCTGACATATTGAATTTTTATACTTTTTTACATGTTTACTTTAATTTTTTACAGATAAATATTGCCCAAAACACACTTATTATTACTTAAATCGATCTATTTTGATAGAATCTAAACAAAAACACACGTATAACCGCGCTATCACATCTAAGTCGTGAGCTACACGGAATAGAAATGAGTGAGAGCGCCAGTTTTGGCCGATCTGCGCTGTGAAACCTTGTCGCCAATCCGCTCGCCAGTGACGCAAACTCAAAGTCGTATCGGCGTGTAATTTTTAAAATGACATCGTACTTACGTATCCGAGACTAATAGTTAGGGAGTTATTAAGGCAGGACGATATAGACCTTTTCGTTACGCTACAATTTCTGTTCTGGTGGTACCCGTATGTTTCGGTGTGATTTTAAAAACGTTTCACGTCATTAATTCAATAATTTTTATGTGTATTATAAAAATAAATTCTGTTTTAATGAAATCCTATTTTTGATTCATATGCTATGTTTCATTATATATTTCCATATTTACATGAAAGAATTCTCGGTTCTTTGCCTGTAGAAAACTGCGGGTAATGCAGCTTAACACAGTTTGAAATCACTGTTAATAATTTTTAATTCAAGTACCTAAGCATCCATTAACGTCAATTTTGTGTATGTTGCAAGTCAAATACTTTTCCACCATCTAAAATTTTAATATTTTTTTTCATAAAGTACCGTTTCGTAAAGGAAATGTGATGTCTTGCATTAACACAATAAATGATAGAGATGTTTGTAGATACACTACGTTAATCTAAGTCTAGATTGTAATAAACTAACATAATAGTTAGCATTGATGGAAATCTGTGTAAGAAAGAAAATTGAGATATTTTATAAGCAAGCGTTACCAAACAAAATGATGGAAGTGGTATGTGTTTATCGACAATATCTTATATAAAAGAGAATGTCCTGTCTGATTCACTGACTCATAATCAACGTACAAACAAAACTATTATAGGCAGAGACTTGAAATTTTCAGGGTACCTTCGTATCTTTAAGTAGGCGTGCACTAAGAAAGGATTTTGCGAAATTTTGATTTTTAAGGGGTTCAAATCGATAGAAAACTAAATTTCGTGTTAACAACGCTACCTGTTGGACGTAAAAGCAACATACTCTATACTAAATATTTTACGATTCCATTGCAGTGTTTCCGATATGTGTGTCTGCTATAGACTAAAAAACTACTGGACCAATTTACGCGCGGGGAAGAAGGAAGAAAGGGAAAAATTGGAAAAAGGTAAAAAGAGAACAAGACAAAAATGGAAAAAATAAAAAGGGGAAAACGGGAAAAGAGGAAAGAGGAAGGGGGAAAGGGAAATGGGGGAAGAGGAAGAAGATTAAATAAATTTAATTAAAATTAAATAAAATAATATTAAATTAAATTTAAAATAAATAAATAATTAAATTAAAACGGAATTAAAAAATTAGAATATGTAAAGCAAATAATTGACGAAGTACGATGCAAAAAAAAATTGGTTGAGATTAAAAACGTAGGTAAAGCATGAAAATTATGTTATTCATTACATCTGTCAAATAAGTAATATTAATACATTGTGTGGTGCGCAGAGCGACGGAATGAGTGTGTGAGTGCTCCAGAAGAATGCCGTTAAATTTTATAGCTGTATTTCCCTGTTTAAAATAATGAAAAAAGTTCATAATAAACATGTATCCGAAAAAGGCTTTGTTTTTAAATTAGGAATAACAAAGAATTTTACCATGATTTTATTTAGCGGCAAAATGAACCTATACCGAAATTCATCGAAAACTAATGGAATTGAAAACCGGCAAAGAAGGGAGAAAGGGAAAAATCGGAAAAGGGAAATAGGAAAAAATCGAAAAAGGTAAAAGGGCAGAGGGTAAAAAGGGATGAAGGGGAAAATTGGAAATTGGGGAAGAGGAAGGGAAAAGCGAAGTAAGGGAAAGAGAAACGGGAGAAGGAAACGGAAACGGGAAGGGAGAGCGAAGCGAGCCATGACCCACTGATCGTGATGGGAAGCGCAAGTAACCATAGAGCATTGGCGAAGCAGCGATGGGGATACTAGTTTTGATATTATAATAATTTTTTTTTCTTATCTTAAATTGTTTATTTTAAAAAAGTATTGCATCTATATTGTGGGCGAAGTCCCGACGGGGTACACTAATGTATAATAAGGGGAGCTCCATCAAAGGATATATCGCTTACTGTAATAAATCAAACAGATTTTAGCTGTAAAGTAGAATACAATGCTTAATTTTTTATTTAAAAATGCAATTTTTTGTGTTAAAAATAATTAACAAAAGGAAATTTCTTTCACTAAAAATAATTTACAAAATTGTGTTTTAAAAAAATAATTTACAAAATTGTGTTTTAAAAAAATAATTTTTTTTTTGTAAGTTTTTCAATTTTCTTTAGTTATGTATTCAATGAATAAAACGTAATTTTATTATTGTGATTTTTATTTATATTCAGTTAAATTGGATCATTTGAAAGAATAGAGTAAATGCTATTGTGTTTTGTTATTCTAAAGTAAGCGGGCGCAATCGATTTCGAATGGAACAGTGGTAAATGAATAAACATTCTAGTTCTATACTTTACATTGTCTGCTAATTAATTTGCAGATTAATTTTGTCTATTATCACTAATTTTGTAATTAGGTGTAATTATCACTCGTAAAAATGAAATAAATTAAAAAAAAAAAATTGTCATGTGAAACTTAATGAAATTTTTTCAGGCTCCTTGTTACTCATATATTTTAACTCATATATTTTCCGGTCCTTAATACTGTAATCTATTTGGAGGTTTAATTGTAAATATTCTCTGGATATAAAATTAGGTTGCTGCCTACCCTATTAATTCAATCTTGCTTTTTTTTTATATGTCGATAATAGTCTGTAGTTAAAAGTTCTTTTACAATAAGTTGTATTTACTTGTACATTCATAGTATTCTATGACAAATATATTTAAAAAAAAAATATATATGCCAACACATCTATCGAAAAAGGAAGTAAAATAATTATTGCGATAAAGAAAAAAAAAGAAGATTCTTGATGGCGGGTTCTCTAGAACGGAAATATATATATGTAGAGAGAGAAAGAAAGAGAGAGAAATCTCGCTTATGCTAAATATTATTTGATATGGACATTTTTAACTTTTTTTCCAATTAGGGTACCATGTATTCAATTTTTTATTGATAATTTACTGTTTTGATTATTTATTCATTTAAAAAATACTATTGAATGTTGTGAAAATAATTTTGAAGTGTTGTATTTATAACACTTATCAAATAAAAAAGCTCACAAAAATGTTGTAATACTTTCCTGGCGATGGTTATTTATTCTTATAGAGTGGAAAATAATGATAAATAAAAAAGTTACCTAAAATTTCTTTTTTGGGCTGGATTTAATTTATGATGATGTTTTACTGAAAAATTATCGTTATAAGTCCAAAAAAAAGTTTAAAAAGTCGATATTTAAAAATTTTTTCTACTTCACCTCCGAAATTATCCTTTGATTTTTGAAAATGCTTTAATTTTTCTACGTTTACTATATTAAATAAATGAAAGAAAAAAAATTTACAGCCAATAAATAGTTACCAAAGATTCCTTTTTTTTTGGTGCGGGGGGGGGGGGTGGTTAATTATGATGAAATTTTATGGTAATATTAAAAAATAAAATTAAAATTTTATTACTTAAACTTTTAATAATATTAGAAGTTTAAACAAAACAACAAAGTTTGGAAAGTTTAAGAAATATACGGCTCCCCCACCTCAATATTACCCCCAACGTATTTTTTGGGTCTCTTCTTCCACTACTTCGCCGAGGAAGACAAAAAAGATCCATTAAAAAATATTCAATTAATAAAAATGTTTTTTTTATTTTTTGGAGGAAGGAATTTTGAAGAAAACCTTTTTAAAAATGGTAAGATAAGCATGCAAGAATGTATTGAAAATATAAAGTGACATTATGTTTTTCAAAATTTTGAGAAAATTGACCCCAAAAAACTATCTACCCACCCCCTGGAGATATGTACCTTAACATTTTATTAAAAATTACCCCATATGTCAGAGTCTCTGTACAAAATTTCATCAAAATCGTTTTATCCAGACGTTAACAATCTTAAAACTCACTAAGACACGTACGTATGAACATTACCCCTCTCCCTTTTTGGTTTTTTGGGTCCCTGGATCATGAAGCATCGAGAAATGCAAAAAATCTCACACCCCATATTTTGACTGATTACTATACTTTTTTTTTCTTTCAGCACAGCTGAAAGAAAAAAATCTATGCAATCTCTGGTATTTAAATTAAACGGAGTTTGGAGAAAAAAATTGTTTAAAAAAAAATTCAGTCAAATCTAGTTGGCCATTTCAGTCATAAAACAATTATCATCAATAGATACCGTGGAATTAGTATGCTATTAAAAAAAACAACAAAATTAGACTAAAAATAGATTAATTAATTCATGAGTAATAGCATAAATTAAATGATACACACCGACTACAAAAGGAGCATTTTTACCGGCGTATATAGAAAAAACAAGTAAACAGAAATTTCGGCTGTTTTGACTAATTTGAAGCTAACTTCATAGTATCGATTGAGGTTGCCTAAATAGATTCGTTTTATTACGTTATTTTATACGTTATACTTTATTTTACAAAACTTACTTCTAATTAATTATTATTATTCTCCCTGTGGGTCGGGGTAGAGGTTGTCGAGACCAAGCTTGCCGCAAAGTACCCCCGGTATGATGATTGACCGGAAACTCAGCTTTGCTGAGCAGCTTTGTAGAGCCGCCGACAAAGCTGCGAGAGCCGTAGCTGCTCTCACTTAGCTCATGGCGAATGTAGGCGGACCGAAGGCCAGCAGACGGCGATTGCTGATGTCCACGGTGCATTCCATGCTGTTGTACGGGTCGGAAATGTGGGCCCAGGCATTAAGAGTTGCAAGAAACCGGAAGCGGCTCGCGCAGGTGCAACGCACCGCAGCCTTGCGAGTCGCTTCCGCATATCGGACGGTCTCCGAGCCTGCAGTACTTGTGGTCGCCGGCATCATACCCATTGCTATTCTGGCAAGGGAGCGCCAGGTGATCTACAAGAGACGACGGGCAGGTGAAGACCGGGAGACCATTGCCAACGAGGAACGCACTCGCACGTTCCTCGCATGGCAAGAGATCTGGGACCACGAGACCAGATGACCGCAACGCTTATCCCTCTGGTCAGTCTGTGGACGGAGCGACGGCATGGAGAGGTGGAGTACTACATGACCCAATTTTTAACGGGTCACGGGTACTTCCGCGCTTACCTCCATGTCATAGGGAAAGCGCCGTCCCCCGACTGTCTCTGTTGCCCCGGTGTACGGGACGACGCTGAGCACACCTTTTTCAAATGTGCTTGGTAGGCGGCAGATCGAGGGACACTAGAGGCAGATCTCGGAGCACTGATCCCCCATAACGTGGTGATGCTCCGTGACCTCAGTAGCTGGGAAAGTTTAGCCTCATTCGTCGACAACATTCTCAGGGCCAAAAAGGTTGACCTGGATAGGCCTGAAAATTAGGTAGCACCTATCAGGCTACTATAGGAGGACTCGACCGAAAGTAATGTGTTAAACGGTTCCGGGTCGAGTCATGGTAGAAAGGGGAGTGGTTTTAGTCGGTAGTATGCTGATAGTGATTGGATAATTCCATCAGCGGGAGCCCGACACTCCGTGCGTAAATGTATTTCCACCTCCCTCGGCAAAAAAAAAGAAATTATTATTAGTTCATGTATCGTGCAGTTTTACTAGCGGATTTGTAACAAAACACAGAGCACTGAAATTTATAATTTAAATCTTAATAAAGATTAACTGAATATCATCAAGCAGCATATTTTTAAGGGACTTAAATAACCATTCAATTATGCAATATTTTAATTTAACCATTCAATTATGCATTATTTAGAATAGAATTGAAAAAAAAAAATATTCAATTAAAAAAATTTGGATCCGACTTGATCCTGTTGTTTTGCCTTAAAAATGAGCCAATATTAAAGGTATAATAAAAAAAAATATATGAAAATTCTTACAAAACGTTTGGGCCTTAGTTGACCTTCCTGTCTCTTTTTTAGAATCAAAATTATACTGTACTTAGAGTATCAAATAGGCGGTCAGTTTCCCGTCTAGCGGGAGGGCTCTGTCCCTCGGACACCCCGGCTTCATCAAATCCTCGCTTGTGAAAATAATAAGATAAATAAAAATTAAAGCCGGTTAATTCGTAAAAACTATCAGTGAAATGTAATTTCGTTAAAGCAACAGTTTAGTCAATACAGGACCCGAAACTTTGAGTGATCTGAAGAATGCGGGTTTCAAAGTAGTCGGACACCATCTTAAAAATAATAATAATAATAGTTTAATAGCTGGGTTACCTGTACGAAGGACGGGTAACAATGTATTTTTCCCGGTTCTTAGCGTTACCCGACAAATACCACTAGGAGGTGACCGTAATTCATTTCTCATTTGCGTTTTTTTAAAATTTATTTTATTTTATATTTTTCAGTCAATTAACCGTGGGCAGGTACTGCCTGTCGTGCCGCACATTCAGTGACAGTGGCAGTGGCTGTCTTAATTAAGCCACCGTCACACCCCTTAAAAATCGAAATTCAAAAAATTCCGAAAATGAGTTTTAGATATTTATCTGAAGAGTTGCAAGCCCAAATCAAACGAATGTATGTTTATTGTAGTCGGAAACGGCAAAAAATTACAAAAACTGTTCAAAATGTTTTACCTTTCTTCACCCTTTTCAAGGACGAATTTCGAAACATATTGAAATTGATTTTTAAATATTCACAAGAAGATTACACATATCAAAAATCAAAATGATATTTTCATTTGTTACCGAGAAATTAAATAAATAGTAATATTTAATATTACTACATTTTAACTCTTTAAACTAGGAAGTTCAAAACTCTTTTGTTAGTGTGCACATACACTGTAAGAAAAACGTGTATACAAATTTTAATCAATTTATCTTCTGTATTTTAGCTGAGCGTTGATTATAAATCAGTCAGGACATGTTATTTTATAGGTACAGATGGATAAAACAAAATGAAACTTTTTTGAAAATAATATGGGTCTCATTTGTTCTCATTTATCAAAACTATGTACATATAACGGTTTTAATGAAAACAGTTAAATAAAAAAATTACTTCCTGAGAACTTGCTTTTTACCGTAATGGGAACTGCAGGATCGCCTGGTAGAAAAGAGACGAAGGAACTCAGCGGATTTCCACGGATACAGTTAGAACAGATCCATCCACGTCCAAACGTGGATTGTGATGATACTCCTCACAATCACGGGAAACAGCATTCCACTTCTTGACATAAAGGAGCGTAACACTATGTTGAACGCTTCTAGTGGGCCCGTTACTACACACTACACTCTTTAATCCGTCCACCTACCCCACACGAAAATCACGTACTCGACATCATCAAGGGCGCCACAATACGGGCACAATCGTCCTTGCTGTGCTTCTCCCCACATACAGATTCGTCATGAAGCAGCCATAACCCGAGAGGAAATGGGTTAAGAATGATCACCTCTCCAAAACCCGTACCGATCCACGGCACGACACGTTCCATCAATCTGTGCGTTCATCTACCCTTAACTGTTGCATTCCATCGGAATTGCCATCTATGTAGAAGAATATCATAGGATGACATCCTACCTTTCCCACGATAGCCAGAAGGTCCTGAACCTTTCCATCAAGTCTTTCTTTTTCCTGTTTAGCCTCCGGTAATTACCATTCAGATAATACTTCAGAGGATGAATGAGGATGATATGTAGGATTGTAACGGAGTGTATGAGTCTTGTACAGTCTCAGTTCGACCATTCCTGAGATGTGAGGTTAATTGAAACCCAACCACCAAAGAAAACCGGTATCCACGATCTAGTATTCAAATCCGTATAAAAGTAATTGCCTTTAGTACGAACTCTTTAACGTTGGAACTCTCGACTCTTCGAAATCAGCTGATTTACGATGACGCGTTCACCACTAGACCAACCCGGTGGGTACTTAATATTTTTTTTTTTTAATCTCTGGGACCACCGTTAGGAAATGCTACAGAGGATGAGATGAATATAAATTTTGTGGCGTGTGAAAATGCCAAGCCTAACCGGAATTCGAACCCAGGACCTCCGGTTGAAAGGCCGAGACGCTACCACTCGCGCCACGGAGGCCGGCTGGCGGGTACTTTTTTCTTTTTCATTTTTTTTTCTTGTTTAACCTCCGGAACCATCGTTAGGTATTGCTTCAGAGAATGAGATGAATGATTTGTAGCGTACGTGAAAAATGGCATGCCTGTTCGGGATTCGAACCCGAGACCTCCGGATGAAAGGCCGAGATGCTACCACTAGCGCCACGGAGGCCCGCGGCTGGTGGGTACTTAATCTAATTTTTCCTAACCTAGCTGACGAGTTATATATTATGGGTCTTGTTATTCCGGTTGCCAGAAAAATATCTGATCCAATAATTGTTGCCAAAAGCAAAGCCATATTGTGACCCGCAATTTTATTCTCTCCTTGCTATAGCTCGATTATTGATCAACAGCATAGTCATAAAGGAAAAATATAGCGACTACAATTTTGAGTAATGGGCTATATTCTTCGAGAGTTACTATCTATCTTTATTTTTGCTGCAATTTACCACACCTATTTTCCCCTACATGTAATATAATTAGTACATCTTATTTCGATAGTTTTAGTTTGGTTGTGCGAATAATTCCACTAATTATAAATTTTGCAGTTCCTTTAAAATCTAAATTATTCAAAATTTTATTTTTTATTTACATTATGGTTTTCATGGAAATTTTGATTTTTTATTGGTGGGCACTTTCTCGTTTAAATTTATTATCATAATCTGAATATTTTGTATATTCAATCTCGCCATTAGGACAGGTATATTCTTTATCATTTTATAATACACATGTTCAGGTTAATAAAAGTATGTATTATATTACAATAAACGCCAGATAATAAATAAAGTACAATAAATGAAAATAAGAAAAAAAACTCTACGTAATAAAATTTAATAAAAAGAGAAATAAGATGCGTTGAAAATAGTTTCACCGATCCATAGAGTGGTGGAATATCTCAAGCCGAATTTAGACACTGTTTATTTCAATTGTAAGAAAAAAAATGACTGACACAAGCTTACAAACGATTTGCTACGAAGGTAATAATACTGGAAAGTATGTTTTATATTGCCAGAATCCATGTAATATTAAAAAACATTCGCATAATAGGGTGTACGAGTCCCCAGCGATGCAGCTTCATGAGTAACCGTCTACGATTATAATAAATCTTTAACATAATTATTCAATAATATTTTAGGTTTGTTGAATTGTCTCAAATTATATAGAAAGTATTTAAATGTAGTTATTTAGGCTTATTTTGATATATTCTTATGCTTAATATTAACTATAAAACATATATAATTATTTGCGTTTAATTATTACTATTTTGTTTATTATTATTAACAATGTTCAATAATTAGTGGTATTTCAAAGCTGAATTATGAAGAATCATAACATTTTGATGGTTATAGTATAGTAGTTTGTGTAGAGAAAATCTTTGTAATAAATACAGACACCGAATAACAGCAAACTTGAGTTTGTTTAGTAGGCTATAGAAAAATAATAATAGAGAAAAGTTAACCATAACAAACACTGATAGTTATTAACGCAACTCTTAAGAATACGTTTATACAGACAAATGAATAAACAGCGCATGCGTATTAAACAACGCAGACGGAACATCCAGTGTACGTCCAGCCTTCGTTGTGTCGGTACATACAACACCACATTCTATGTTACAAACAAACTGTTGCCGCGGTAGAACGTGTTACTCTTAAAAAACTTCCATGTGTTAGTAGAGTGCGTTTTTATATAATCGTGTAATTTAATAAATTATGTGTTTTTATTGCAACTTCATCAACAGTTTCGTTTTTTCAATATTTAAATAGTTTTAACAAACTAAATCAGGTATGTTTATTTTTGATTAATTAACTGTGAAACTTTTATTTTATTGTTTTACTTTTTTAATAATTATAATTTTTTTATATTAGTTATGATAACATGAAAATGTTTACATTATAAAATCCATTTCAAACGTTTATATATAAATATAAATAAAACTTTTATTACTCACAGTAATTTTTTTATTAATTTGATTCCGTTTTTTCTCTAAGCTAATATTTTTTATTCTATGTTCACTGCGTTAATAATGTTTAATCTGTTCCAATTATTGTCTTTTCTTTTAATTTTACTTATTAAACTTATTATAATTGTCAAATCAAATCTAAATGCTTGAATAAAGCACACACAAAAAATATTTATTGAAATAAGAATGTTTAAAATATGTTTGTTTTACTTTTACTATCCAGTTTATCTTAAAATTTCATACTTAATCCCAATTAATTTTCAAAATTTTCCTTAAAGACTGTATTTTAAAAAAAATGTGTTTTTTATTTTGATGTTGAACAATGATTTTTTATGTTGGACAAGTGCATTGTACACATATTTCCGTAAAGATTACGTATTTATTATTTGTTTGTTGTTCCTAAATTAATGTTTTGCCCTAATTCTCCTTTTTTCATTTTTTGTTTCGTCAAAATAGAATAAAAAAAAACTTTCAAAAGTAGATTATGTTGCTGACCTGAAAAGAAGTATTTTATAAACAGTAATTTAACAACTTTTCCAATTATTCTATCGTTTCACCCACCTTCTGTAAATTTAAACTCCTTTAATATATAAGTTAAAGTTTAATGTAATTTAAAAATAAATAATATCCAAGGTTAAATAATGTCGTTTTTTATTATGTATAATTAAAATTATGTTTACTGTCTTACGTTTGTTAATTAGATACACTGTCGTGATCATAAATATTTTTTTTTAATTTTTATTAATTTATTTATGATTATAGATGATATTTTAAGTTATTCATCCTACTTTCAAAGACATTTTATGAATTTTATAAAACCACGATGGTTGGTTATATTATTCCTACAACTTGTAAGCGATTGAGTTATTAATTTACGTATCGTAAGAAGAGAAATTTTTTTTACTATATTGTAGTTTTTAGTACTTTTTAGTTTTTACTTTAGTTTTAGAAAAAACAAAATAATGCAAATCACAAAAATGAGAAATCATATAAAGTGATATATTTTATTAAAATTATGTATAACTGCGTGAAAAAATAAATTGCTAAATCTAATTAATTTTTTACCTTGGTTTATTCTTGAAAATCCAATACAGAGAATTGATTGCTAACTTTCATTTTCAAAATTAAAATGCAATTAAGTTATTGTAATGAGAGATATATGATGAAGGGTTTTATTCATTTACAATCAAAAATCAAAAAACGTAAGAAACAATTTCTTATATTTAAAAAGGTGAATTCTGTAATCTGTTATTATTTATACAGCTATATATACATGGCGTTGTAGTTAACTGTTTTAAATGGAACTCAAGTTGATTTCTTGTTAGCTTTAATTTAAAGTTACGGTAAAAATTTAAAAAATATGCCAAGAAAAGCACATACCTTGTTATAAAACAAGTTTTATTACCCTTTATTAATTTAAATATCATTTTATTAAAAATCTAGAAAAAAATAATTTTAATTTACCTTAAACAATTTAGAATAAATATTATATTTTTCTCATTACTAATATTTTATGTATAGCGAAATTTAACGAAAACTTACGTTTCCTTCACATTGACTGTGATTTTAATTATAGTAACTCATGTATGAAATTGAAAAAATAAAAAACTAATCATGTAAAAAGAAGAAGAAATTTTTCTCACCAGTATTTCAGTTACTTTCTATTTTGGTACGGGTTGTCATATATACTAAATATTTAAAACTGTAAATGATACTTGTTTGTTATCGTTTTGCCCCTTTTCTTACTTTTTTGATACAACTTTTTCAGATTTCATGAGAAAATGAATAATATTTATTTAAGGTGGAAAAAATTTTTTTTTCATTATTTAATGAAAAAAAAAAAAAATTTAATTACCAAAATGTTAGGTTATGTTGAATCCTTGTACTGATGAATCGTACGTACATCAAGATAATCAACCAAACATAGCCTACGCTCGCTAACCTCGCCTAATTAACGTTAAATAGCATATAATATGCATAAAGAAAATTATATGAGGTTAGCGGGCGAAGCGTGTGTAGGGTATGTTGATTTTTTTTTGTCTTCAGTCATTTGACTGGTTTGATGCTGCTCTCCAAGATTCTCTATCTAGTGCTAGTCGTTTCATTTCGGTATAACACCTACTTCGTACATCCCTAACAATTTGTTTTACATATTCCAAACGTGGCCTGCGTACACAATTTTTTCCTTCTACCTGTCCTTCCAATATTAAAGCGACTATTCCAGGATGCCTTAGTATGTGGCCTATAAGTCTGTCCGTTCTTTTAACTATATTTTTCCAAATGCTTCTTTCTTCATCTATTTGCCGCAATACCTCTTCATTTGTCACTTTATCCACCCATCTGATTTTTAACATTCTCCTATAGCATCACATTTCAAAAGCTTCTAATCTTTTCTTCTCAGATCGTCGAACTTTCACTTCCATATAAAGCGACACTCCAAACATATACTTTCAAAAATCTTTTCCTGACATTTAAATCAATTTTTGATGTAAACAAATTATATTTCTGACTGAAGGCTCGTTTCGCTTGTGCTATTCGGCATTTTATATCGCTCCTGCTTCGTCCATCTTTAGTAATTCTACTTCCTAAAACACAAAATTCTTCTACCTCCATAATATTTTCTCCTTAAAATTTTCACATTCAGTGGTCCATCTTTGTTATTTCTACTACATTTCATTACTTTTGTTTTGTTCTTGTTTATTTTCATGCGATAGTTCTTGCGTAGGACTTCATCTATGCCATTCATTGTTTCTTCTAAATCCTTTTTACTCTCGGCTAGAATTACTATATCATCAGCAAATCGTAGCATCTTTATCTTTTCACCTTGTACTGTTACTCCGAATCTAAATTGTTCTTTAACATCATTAACTGCTAGTTCCATGTAAAGATTAAAAGGTAACGGGGATAGGGAACATCCTTGTCGGATTCCCTTTCTTATTACGGCTTCTTTCTTATTGTCTTCAAATATTACTTTTGCTTTTTGGTTCTTGTAAATGTTAGCAATTGTTCTTCTATCTCTCTATTTGAACCCTAATTTTTTTAAAATGCTGAACATTTTATTCTAGTCTACGTTATCGAATTCCTTTTCTAGGTCTATAAATGCCAAGTTGATATTTACTATCCAGTATCTTTAGCGGAACGAATGGTGTGTTAGCTAAATGCCAGAATGTAGAAATCTTAAATATTCAGCAGTAAAAAATTAATCTGTTGATATTAGCTGTTTATATTAAAAACATTTATCTGATTTATCTGTTTATATTAAAAAATTATCTGATATTATTAGGATGTATAATAATAGGATACTTTGCAAGGTAATACAGAATGTTGTAGCCTGTCTCCTTTTCTTTTTCCTGTATAGCCTCCGGTAATTACCTTTCAGATAATACTTCAGAGGATGAATAAGGATGATATGTATGAGTGTAAATGAAGTGTAGTCTTGTACAGTCTCAGTTCGACCATTCCTGAGATGTGTGGTTAATTGAAACCCAACCACCAAAGAACACCGGTAAACACGATCTAGTATTCAAATCCGTGTAAAAATAACTGACTTTACTAAATGCAGCTTGGCTCTTACACGTAGTAAACCCATTTGATCCAAAAATGGATTAAGAAAAATAAGCTTACTTTGTTTAAAAATAGTTTGATTATTTTTAAGGCTATTTATCTCATTACCATAATTTATAGATTGGGAATGTAGCAAGAAAAAGATAAGAGTATGAAAAACAGTAGACACATTTGACATTTACGTTTTTCCAGTAAACATTCTGGATTCTAGTTAAAGTTATTGAAAATAGAATTGTGATTTGGCCAAATAATGAAGATTGTGAAAGTCAACTCGGACCGTGCCACCATAACAACATATTGATTTATTTATTTGGAAAACAACCTCTAGGTAATATGCCAGGATTGTCTGAACATTTAAAATTCCAATTAGCAACTACCGTGTTTTGTTTAATTTCAGAAATTCTATTACTTACAAATATCTTTCAGATAGATGGCGTCCATGAATACAATAAAGTGCAATTGTGCATCTGTATATAAATGTATCTCCGCAACATTTATTCGTAACGCATTAGTTACCTTTATCAACAAACGAGAAAGTAAGAAATAACCGCATAATCCCAGTCTTGGTAAAGTTGTCTATTTAAGAGAGGCCAATCTTGATTTTGAGCATAGTAAATTTGATGAGATTGTGTTGTTGGCATATACTAATTTTATATAAATACAATAACCATAATCCTTTATAGAAGCATCAGAAAAGCCGTGTATTTGTATTGACTTAATCTTAAATTCATTAATAGGTTTTGTAGAAGGATTTAAAATAAATGATTGAATTGAACATAACTGTTAGTTACTTTTATACGGATTTGAATACTAGATCGTGGATACCGGTATTCTTTGGTGGTTGGGTTTTAATTAACTACACATCTCAGTTACGGTCGACCTGAAACTGTACAAGACTACATTTCATTTATTTATATTCATACATATCATTCTCATTCATCCTTTAAGTAATACCTTACGGTGGTTCCGGAGTCTGAACAGAAAAAAAGGGGTTATGTTGACAAACATTCGATTCGTCAGTCGTATGTATATAGCTTTTTTTTTTTTAATATACGGAGTCAGAATAATCTTAACAATCTACGCTCGCCATCAGACAAATTTTTTTGTTAATACATTGTAATAACACGTTTATTAAGTTGTTTTTTGATAAAGAAGATTAAAAAAAGCGAAAAAAATTGGCAAAACAAACACGTACCCTATAAACCTTTAAAACCATATACCAAACCTAGTTTAATAGATAACGGCAACATTTTTAATAATTTACTTCCAAACTTCTTCAATCAATCACTTTTTCGACCATATTTACACCAAATATGGTGTAAATATCACCGCGTTCTTCCACTATCGAAAGTTGATGTTATTGCTAAGTAGGTAAACAAGAATCTAAAATGCGGTCTAAAAATGAATTAGGCTTGATTGCACTTATATTTTGAGGTGATCTTTTTTCATTTGATTTATAGAATACGAAGGATGTTAACAATTATGTTGGACTGTGATTTTTGTCTATTAGGGAGTTGGCAAATGTTGCTATAGTGGAGGGTTTTTAACGGTTCATAATAGCTTTGTTTGAGGCTACGTCCTGTTTGATGTATTCAAATATTTATATTCTATAGGCATTATGTTTGTTTGATGATTTTTTTTTTTGTTCTGAAGGCCACTTAAATTTATTAAAACTTAAGTTTGAACGTCATTTATTCTGAATTTTAGTTCTTATGTTCGTTATATAAGAATGTGTAAATAGATTATAGCCACTTGTGTAAGCTAGATATTTTAGAATATTGATTCTTCTATTTTTACGGTGACTCGGAGGTTGTTTGAAGATCATATACATAATTGGAGACTTAATATATTTTCTTCAGATTTATTAATTTATCGAATTATAATCTTAAAATTTATTTTATTATATTTTGTGTATATTTTCAAAAAACAGTTCGTTATTAAATTCAATATGTGTGTATGGACTTTTTTCTGATTTTGATTTCGGATTCAGATTAAGCATCGTTAGAAGACTGAAAAAATACACGATTTGCCTCTATCGTCCGTCGGTTTCATTCCAAAATGGCCGACAAAATTAAATTTTTTTAATAATAATTATGTCATAATGATGTAAGCTATAATGTCGGTTCAAACGCACTAATGTGAGGTTTACTAAAATGTATAAAATACATAAATATCAGTTTTGTAAATCAAGTTTAAGACTCTAAAATGGCAGAAAAACTAAGTTTTTAATAATTGAAAAAAATAAACATACAACCGCCAAATTACAAGATAAATAATATATCGTAAGTAGCTTAAGTCGAAGTTAGAGATAATAACTTTGTTAGAAATTAATTAATAATTGAGAGAAAAACAAGAATAATAAGAATGTTTGTTTAGAAAAGTCTTGCTAGACTTTTCATTGATAACTGGTAATAATTGTTTCTTCTGCATTAATCACAATAATGTTTTATGCAATATTTAAAATACGCACGAATAAATATCATATTGCATTTTGAAATGTATTTTTTTAAAGACCATTAATTTAAAACCCATTTCATTATTTTTAAATACTTTTCCAGTTTCGAAAAACTCTTTTTAAAAATTTTGAAAATATATAGTATCTGCTTCTTTGGATTTTTAATTTATCGTCGGGTTAATATAATTTCAATTGAAATGAATGTTTGATACCTTTTTCGTGGAAACTGGAGCAGCTGTTCTGGAGTGACAATACCACTCCCCCCACACACCACACACACACATACATACATACATATATACACACTTCATGAAAAAAGCTTGTCTTTGAAAAGTACATTTTAAGTTGGAAAACAATGGAATTATGTACAATAATACGCCTTGGTTCTATTTTTTTTCATTCTTCAGAATACAGTTGCTTAATAAAAACGTGCAACATATTACAGACCTTGAATTGGTGCGCCCTTGTATCACGCGGAATACCTAACGTCAAACTGTCATTTACTATTGTTAACAAAGATATCTTACTTCCTGTTGCTAATTAATCGTATTTATGCACTGTTTGAAAATGCTCTGTTTTCCTATCCCATATGTCTTAACTATTTTTCACCCCAGTAATTATACGTGCCCAACTACATTTGTTTGTACAGCTGTTTCATTGGATATCACTATGAAGTGATTATATTGTTTACTAACATACTGTTCTATTTTAATGTAAATCAATTTTTCCTTCAAAATGGTTTTCATCCCGTTGTTAATTGAAATTAATTACTATATGTAATAGTGATATCAAAATACATAATTCATTCCAATAGGAAAATTGCCTGCCATTATTGTGAACCGAAAAAATAAATTTAGTTAATTCTAAGCAATTCCTTGATCGTTTTCAATTGTTTTTCATACTTTAATATACCGTAGTAGTAATGCGTAGGATCAGGAAAACAGGAGATCTAAATGTCGGAAAGCAGGTTTTGACAGCGGGTTACCCGTGCAAGGTCAAAGGCCACGCCTTATTATCAGTATTCTAGTCAATTAATATTAATAGTCGTCAGACTCAGGCTGGGACTTAGCCGTTGAAAATGACTGAAGATGCTCTTCGTAATGTGATTATCTGTCGAGCATATGATTTAGTAGCATGGAACATGGTGTAGTCTCTCTTAATAATGACTATATTTCCGTTCAAATATAAATTCGGCCAAGTATCCTACGAGATGGTGTTAAATATTGCCATACTTTGGTAATTTAACCCTTAACTTTCTCCGAAAAGTCTAACCTTGACTCTAACTCTAACCTTAACCCTAACCTTTCTTTTTTTCTCAACCCTAACGACAGAAAGGATTAATATCTGCCTCAATAAATCAAAAAACTGATTGCTAATTGAATCATACTAATGTCTTAGATTTAGAGTTTATGTTTTCCTGATGCTAAGGATATTTACTACATGGTATATTTAAGTATGAACAAAATTGAAATTGACCAAGTAATTTCTTAGAATTTGCTAATGGTTTTGTTAATGTATACCATTACTAAAACCGATTGTAGAAAAATGTTTGAACAACAGGAAACCATCTTGTCCTGTCAAATATTATGTACCAATCATCCATAAGTATTATTAATTTCCCGTCTATATAGCAACTATAGCTATATAGAAGGTGAAGTATAGTGATCGGTCAAAATTGAGCATATCCGGTTTTCACCGAATCTTGACGAATTGATTCCTAAGGACTACAGAAAATGGCGTAAAAATTTCCATGACAAAATGTTTTTACGTTGTACGTAGGCATGTGTGATGGCGTATAAATCGCCTTATATCTCCAGAATTACTTTACCGATTTTCACCAAACTTGGTCAGATTACTTCTACATATTGGGCATTGATGCTATTAAATTTTCAATTCCAAAGGTCAGGGGTGGAGGATTCAGGGGGAAAACGAAATCGTCTCCAAATTTTGCATAATTAAGGTTTTATATATATATTATATATATATATATATATATATATATATATATAAAAAATTTATAGTGGAGGGTTAATTAAATACTTAATTTATAAGGATTTAATTAAAATCGACTTTTAATTAAATTAAATAGGATTTTATTAAAAATAATTTTATTCATTTAAATAAATTTTAAAGTTTAAAAACCTAAGGAATATAATTATATTATGATAAGTGTATTTAAAAATATATAATTATTAAAAAAAAAAAAAAAAAAAAAACCTCATGGTTTAATTTTTATCTTAAGGTTTAGTTTAATAAAATAATTACATATGTTTTATTTAAATATTTATTTTGGTTCTTTAAAAAC
Source organism: Lycorma delicatula (assembly GCF_047948215.1). Lineage (NCBI taxonomy): Eukaryota > Metazoa > Arthropoda > Insecta > Hemiptera > Fulgoridae > Lycorma > Lycorma delicatula. The sequence goes on along the minus strand of NC_134461.1, from coordinate 62,540,075 downwards.
AAATTTATTATTATACTATTGTTATTAATGATTTTAATATTATTGTTGTTTAAGTTTACTTTCATATACTTTGAACCATTGTTTTTTTTTTTTTTTTTATAGAAAATTATGATAATGTTAGGGGTAGCTTTAACTTTAACTTATATTCGTGTGGCTTTTAGATATCAACTTTTAAGTTTACTTTCATATACTTTGAACCATTGTTTTTTTTTTATAGAAAATTATGATAATGTTAGGGGTAGCTTTAACTTATATTCGTGTGGCTTTTTAATTCAGAAAATTACCAATATATATATATATATATTGGTAATTTTCTGAATATTAAAAAGGTAAACAACTTCTGTAAAAAGGGTTTTTTGCTAAATTTCACCCCCACCGTTAAAATTGGTTTTAATTTTGAAGATTTATAGAAGGCAATTACAAGGCAATTACATATTTAAAATATTTTTGTGAACAAAATTATTAAAAAAAAAACATTTTTTTGTAAAAAATATTTTTGCTAAATTGCACACCTACTCGAAAAAATAGTAGTAATTTTGAAATGTTGTAGAAGGCAGAGCAATGAGTCTTATACTTTGCTAGCTTTTTCTATTAGCATCTCGTTGAATCCACAAATTTTTTCCCCATAAAAATGGGTCTTAACCCAGCCTTCCCCTTTACACACCCCACAACTCACTTAGCGGCCGGACTGCTGCTGTATTCTTTTACTATGTTATGACGTCACAGGTGGGCGATAAAATTAAATACATTAATAAAATTTAAATTGTAAAATTCTATTTAAAGTGGCCGCTAGTACCACCACATCCGCGCGAATGAAATGCGGTATGCGCGCGTGCGGGCTTTAGTTAGAATGATTGAATTAAATATACAAAAAATATTGTTTTTTATCAGAAAAATGCCACTTGACGGAAAATTTCTACAACTGTGTTGTCAGTTTTTATAAATACAATTTTGTAATATGAGTGTAACCTCCTAAATAACTTTATGAAACGTTCAAATTGCACTACTGAGAAAACGGGGTATATTTTATGCGTAATTTATCATAATTATAAAAAATTTTCTTAAAATAGATTGAAAAGATTAAGAATCAGCGCAAGTAAGAGCAAGATTTAATATAATAAAGGTTTTTACCTAATTTTTTTTTATGAACTCTAAGACTTGCTTTTTCTTTTTGTTGTAAACCATATTAATGTAAAAAATTAACCTATATCCGTAAAACAAAAATCTATTTAATATTTTAATCAATCAGAACATGGTCGTGATAGCCCATAAATGTAGTTCTTAATGAATATTTATAGGATTATTATAAGGATAAATGTTTGTTTGTCTAATAATCTGTCAAATTGTTTGTCTTTCTATCTTATGTCTTATGCATCTTATCCGGATATTTCAACTACGAAAAACTCTGGAAAAGCTGGGTGCATTAAAGTTACTTAATTAAAATGCTTATCAGTATGCTGTTTTGGTATTAAAAATTAATTATTCAATTAAAAACTAATCTGAATAATTTTAGGTTACATTTTTATTATAAATAAATAAATTACTCCAAAAATTATTAACTTCAGCTTAGGAAATTTTATCAATTTATATTTTAATTGTACTTTTGGTTATTAAGTATCTAATTAACGATTATAATCTTTACCATTATTTTAAAAGTAACAATTAATATCTCAGATTTGTAGCGATTTATTTTACTTTATTTTTAATTAAATATTTAATCTGTAAAGTATTTAATCAAATACCTTTAATTGTGTATTTTATGTACACTGTTTTTAATTTTTACCTGCTAATGTTAGTATAGTTTTAATCGTATATTTGGTTCCCCAACAGCAGATTAGCTCCGTTAAAATAAATTAGTACAATTTATTCTTTATCAAATGATTACTTTTTCTGTTAATTAAATTTTCCCTTAATAACGGTTCAGTTTTATTTAAATCTAACTTTAGCAGCTCATTAAGGTTTTGAAATTAACCAAAAACAGAATTTATTTTATAAATACAAAATTTTTCTCGTACTCTTTTTGTTTGTTGTCTTGTTATTATTTATTGTACCGGGTGAAACTCGAAATTATCATGTATTTGTTTTTGTTTATACACGTTTATATTCAATTACGTACGTAGAGATATCAAGAATAAGTATTTTTTACGACAACCATGTCATATGTATATATATATATAAAATGTATAATTTATAGCTATCTCTATTTTTGTTTCAACAGGGTAAATATAAAGAGAAAGTCTAGCGTACTGCTAAAATTTTGGGCGAATTTTTAAGACGCCTTTTGCCCTCCCAAAAAAACGCAAAAAGTTGTAAAAATTTCCCGAAGATGTATATAAATACGTAAGTTAGCCTGTATTTTGATTATTATCTTTGAACTGGTTCTACATAAATTCTTGGAAAATGGATAAAAAACTTTCCCGAATTGTGCTATTAATGGCATTAAGTATTAGAGAAAACTAAAAAAAAAGAGGGATATTTTTTACCAGTTTTAATTTTTTAATAATGATCGTAGAAAGTTTATCTTTAATTTGATGAAATTTACGAGTATCAAGCTATTTAAAATCCAGAGTTTTAAGTCATCGAATTTAAGGGTGGTAGATATTTAACATTGTTTATAAACCTTTTTCCCCCTCATATCTTGCAAACCATCGTTTTCCAAAAAAAGTTGAAATTTGGCACAAATATTTGGTATGCACATTCTAAGTTTAACAAGATTTTTGACCTCATCGAACTTACTTATTAAGTTGATACTTTATAAGTAGGTAAGTTTCTCTGTTGATTTTTATGATTAAACATCTCTGGTGACACTAGGTTTGAAATAACATGAAGCCAGATCATTGGGGTTGTTTTTTATACGGTTCTTCCCGAGCGTTCCCACGTTGGGCCGGCTCCTGCTGCCGAGTCCGCCAGCCAGGGCGATTGAAGCCTGGCGAGCTGGAGCAAAAAGGTAGCATCCGCGTCCAGCGGCTCCCTCTGCCTGCCGACTAGGCCTGTTGCTCCAGCGGGGATGATGGCATCCGCCGGGACGTTCCACGTTGAGGCAACGAGGGAATTTCTTCCAGAAGAAGATGGTCTTCTCCAGATGGTGGTCGACGATGAATTATAAATTCACTCACGTGCACGCTCTTTTAATGGAGCCTGAGAGTAGTGGAGCCGTAGTGCCGCTATGAGGGGAGAACTGCGCGGCGGGAGTGACGTGTGCAAGTACATACGTGTAATGTGCTTTACTGACATCTGAGCTGCTACCGTTGCCGTTCGCCGGTATTAAGTTAAGCATATTTGCAGTAACAGTATAAATATATTAATAAAAATATATATAACAATATTGATAAGTAAGCAGAAAAACAACAGTTAAGGAGATAATGTACAGGAGAAAAACCTATATTTATAAAGTAAAATAAAAACTGAAATTTAAGTAAAGAACATAACCTTGTTATAAATTACTCGAGCGAAAAGTAAAAGAAAAATATCTTATTTAGTTTATACCAGACTTTACTTCAGGACAAGCCATCCCATTTACTTTGACCACCCTCTTATGTAGTGAGAAAGATAAATATTTTTTCATAGAATATTGGCAACAGAAACTTTCAGTCGTCAAGAAAATGTCTATTTTCTTTATTAAATGTTAACAAAACAAAGTTTATCGTTCATAAAATTGATTTAAAACGTTATTTAACAATGTATTTTCTTTATTATTGTTAATAAAATTTTTTATCAGTTATATAATTCCATTTTTTCTTTCCGTTCCAACTATTACGGATCACGTTTGCATAATTTTGACTTCTTTCTCTTTTTCAAAAGGTTTTCATTCTTTTGCTCTGTTGTTTTCTTCTCTCTACCGTCCATGTATTCAGGTTTATACTATTCTCTCTCTCTCTCTCTCTCTCTCAATATCTCTCTCTCTCTCTGGAAACTTAGATTCTCGAATCACTTTTCTAAATTTATCTCTGTCTTTACACAGATCCTTATAAATGTTTAATGTTTTAGATCTGTTTCTATTTCTTTAAACCAGTTGGTCTTTGTGGCTCTGCTTACGTAGAAATTAAATTTTTGCTTTTCAATCTTTGGTTGTTCATTCTGCATAAATGTCTTCCATTTTATTATACATTTTTTTTAAATCTTTATTTTTTAATAAGTATGTCTTTTATGACCCATTTTAAGCAAGGACCACAAATTATGAATTTACTGGACTATTTATTAGCAAATTAAATATTATAATCTTTACAAAAAATTGCTACATATTCTTAAGAAAACATTGATCGTAATTTACTTAATATATGATGTAACAATAGAAAAAGAAACGTATAAAGTATTTAATTTTCAGCTAATTAAATTTGAAAAAGTTGTATACATGGTGAAAAAAATTAAATAATTAACTTTGATTAATTATTGTTTATGGATAACTTAAATTATACATAAATAAAAAATAATAATATTACTCCAAATTGTTTTTGCACGCAATAGATTAGTGTATATTGCATATGGTTCCTTCTTGTTAAGTATGCGATGATCCAGTTATGAAAAACTTGGCATCTTATGTTTCCATTTAACAACAATATTTTGGTAATAATTTATTTATTTTCTTATCAAATTAAGGAAGTTTTGAATCTTTTACTCTTACAATGTTTATGTATGTTTGAATAAAGATATTAATAGTATTTTTTTTATTAGGCTATGCAGTACAATATTTTATCACAACGTAACCGCACATCCTTAAATGTGATACAGAAAAAATACTTCCTTCTTTAATTACTGATAGTATTGTTGTTTAAAGTGATATGAGTATGTAAAATAATATTTTTACCATTTTAACCAACACTGCACCACTATTAGATTAAATAATTAACTAATTAAAACGATTATTGTTTATGATTAACTGAAATCATAAATAAAGTTAACAAAATTCTACTATGTTTTTAAAACATTATTTCTTTGAAGTTATAAAATGAACATATTTAATAAATATATCATTGTGGTAGTTAGTTTTACATTATTGTATCAGAAACTTTCCAGAATTTCATTTCCAACTTACAGGTTCAATTTTTGTTTTTTTTTTTTGTTAATATTTACTCCTACCACTACCGCTCAATAGTCTTCATGAGAACTTGTGACAGATGTTAGAACATGAGTTCCTCAAATTGACGTAACTATTTTTTCGTAACCGTGGATAAAGAGTAATCTTACTTAAAAAAAATTGAGTCGTTTAATAATTTGTATTATATTTTAACATATCGACTGCTATGAAATCCGATTCTGGATCTTAACTTATACGTGCAGCTGGGCTGTGAGATCCGTTAATCTCCTACTTTTGGCAGTATCTCCAGAGACCACTCCCGCGACTCCACGAACAGGGTGATCTCTTCTCCCGGATTGGCCCGTTAGGTCATAAAAACTAATTATGTCTCCCTCATTATTTATGAGGGATAAATAAGGGATCAAGTCGAGGTATTTCCTCGACATGAGAAACTCTTGAAACTATTTCCGCCGGCCATCTTCTAACGGATAACGCTACCAAGTCTTCATCAGATAAATCTGTGTCCAACTGTTCTCTTATCTGAGCTCACGAGACCCTTCAGTTTTTGTCGCATGCGTAATCGTTCTCAGGGATGGTGACAACTCTATCAGTTATTTAAACCCTTTTTATATTCTACAAAGCTCCTTTTCATGTGTTGTTATATATTTCGATAGGCCTCCTCCTGAATTTTGTTTCAAATTAGACAATAGAAGTCCTAATTGAGTAATCAGTTCACCGTTGTCCCCACATTAGATTCCTCCTCTTCCAATGGCATCTGTCTGTACCTCTTTTTGCCTTTAGCATACTCTTTCTTCACCTTTGAGAGCGCCGGAGGTCTCGAACTACCAGGTTCCGCTGAATCCGCCAGCGGAAGTGATCTCCTTTTTTCCATTGTTGAACCAAACGTCTATTCGAAAAAACTAATGTACTGACCTCGAATAAAATGTAAAACTCGAATAAAATGTTAGTCTGTTGTCCAAAATCTTCAAAACTTAACAAATTAACCGACACTTTCCAAACGTCCAAATCAACAAAAACCCAGAAAAAACCAACCAAAAAAGCAATAAAACCACGGTGCGTTCGACAGCACGTCTTCACTATTCAATGTCTGTTACTCAACTCTCGTTCTTTGGTGGTTGGGTTTCAATTAAACACACTCCTCAGAAATGGTCGAACTGAGACTACACTACACTTCATTTACAATCATACATATCATTCTCTGAAGTAATACCTGAACGGTATAATTTCCGGAGGCTAAACAAGAAAAAAAGAAAAAGAAATAGTAATTTTCAACTGCTAAAGATCTATATTGGGTAATAATTTTCTTGACAAAAATGTCATACTGTAAAAGAAAAAAACTATGACTGTTTCAAAGATGTACTTGGCTTCATTGTGAATTCCCTCATTCAAAAGCTACTAAGCTATTTCTTAAAAATTATAAATTTTACTATCTCTCCAATAAAAAAACTACGATGCCTTGGGTTGTTTGCTGTATGTGCTCACATTTTTATTTTGAAGCGCACGAACGATTAATTCGTACAAACGATTTATACTTCTTGATATGAACGATTTATCTAAAATTATATTTCTGTTTTGGTGATTAAAAAGGAAAACATTGGAGTTAGAAATGTGTTAAAAAATCAACTTAAAATCTTATATATATAAATGTGAAAGTTTGTCTGTTTCCAACAGTATCACGCGAGTGCCAGCCAACCGATTCCTTTCAAATTTTCAGGATACATTTCTGTTATCCCAAGGAAGGATTTAAGCCACATATTGAGGCTGTAAACCCCTCGGAAGTGAATTTGTGAATTAAAGATATCCATTAAAATAAAAAGCATCCTTTACTTTATTATTATATTTCTGTCACTAAGGAAACAGGAATATAATGAAATAAAATGATTAATTGTTCTTTAATGAATATCTGTAAAATATTTAATTTAATTTACTAAGCATTTGGCACCGTTAGTATTAATACAGTTGTATAAAATGAAGTTCCACTTGCCAACTATTTTAAAAGTATATATCCGAGTACTTTCGGAGCCGTTACTCCATCATCAGGGATTTCCAAAAAAAATATTAATTCAAATTCTAATGTATAATTATATTTAAATTAAAATTGTTACGTTCATAATAGTCGGTGGTCAAAAAATAAAATTAAATTGTATGTCAATAAGACCATTTGCGAAAATAGTCAATAAGGTGTATGCGACTATAGTCGCAAGCATCTTACGAACATGACGCAAACTGTTAGATAACAGTTGCAAACATTTTCCGACCATGACGTTACGGTCTTATTGACGTAAAATTTAATTTTATTTCTTGACGACCAACTATTACGAAGGCAACAATTTTAATTTAAATACAATTATACATTTGAATTTGAATTAATATATTTTGAGAAATCCCTGATGATGGAGTAACGGCTCCGAAAGTACTCGGATATGTACTTTTAAAATTGTTGGTAAGTGGAACTTTATTTTATATAAAAATATTTAATATTCTAACCGTGAGTATAACGAATGTGTTGGGGTCCAGGGGGCAAAGCCCCCTTTCTAGACTAGTTGTAATAAAATAATAGCTGATTTTTACAAAATAAATTTAATTTTTAGAATAATTTTTTTATATAGTTAGGCAAAAACGTTAAGACCCAGTTCCCGGATGTGCTGTATATATGTGCTGAGATTTATTTTATAAGGCGTAGATAATAAAACTTGTAAGCAGTATAAATAGATTTTTTTTTTTAAAACTGTTACATTCACTAGAAATTTTATTTTCCACGTCGAAGTGGCTTTAATTTATGTTATTTTAAAGTTATAAAATAAAAAGTTGAGTGATGTAAAAAGTTAAATAAAAATTCTGGGTTTTAATATGTGCAATTGGGCGATGAAACTCATTATTATTTTACAGTGGTAGTAAGTTTTTCGATGTGAGATGAAACCACAAAACCAACATTCTTGGATTTCATTATTTCAGATGACTGTAATAGGTTTTGCCCTTACTTCATTTTTTTAAAATAAAAATACTATTGTAATTACAAGACCCTCATTTTCATCTCACTCACTAAAATGCTGTGACGCCTAAATATATCTCACTTTTTTTTTCATTGTAATTATGCAGGATTTACAATAGAATGACATTTTGTAAAGAAACTTAAGATTCAAAAAAACTGGGTGGAAAATTGTTTTTCATTAGTGCAGTCAAGTATGTTTTGGGTGTAGCAGTCAACCTATTTAAATATGATTAAAAAAATAGTTAAAAATAAACCTCAAAATACATATTATATTGTTATTTTTTAATTAATTTTTCTATAATTTTTTTTATTGATGTTACAAGTGGTGACCTAAACCAACTAAGATTGGATGTAGAAAGACAATAGAACAAGAGGAATTTAGTTTATATTTTTGTAAAATGTATTGTAGCTTGTCATTCATTCAGTTTTTTATAAATTTTTAATGAAATATTTAGAAACTTGACAACATCTTTCGACAACATTATTGACTGTTTGGTAACATTATTTTTATGGAACTTATCCAAAACTAATCTAAGAAAGAAATCTATTTTTCTTTAATTTTTAATATTTGGGTAGTTTTAAAATTCATTTTGGATGGATTTATACTGGATTTTATTACCTTATTTTTTATAAGATTGCTTTTTGTAAGAATAGTATAGTGTCATTTTTTTTTACTGAAAAATAATTATCTTACTGCTAATAAAAGCATCTATTATATTAATTCATACATGTGTTATCTTTGTTAATAACGTTTTTACAGCTGTTATGACACAATATATATGTAACTGTTACTATTATATCTGCTTATAATAGTTTTAAATAGCTTACGGGAAATATTATGAATAAGTTGTGCTAAACGGTTATTAGAATAAAATACTTAAATAAAGCTAAAAACTTCATCTATATTTAGACTAAAAAAAAAAATCAACAGTATGAGTGGTTTTAATTAAATGATTAATTATAAACTTTAATAAAAAATAAATAAAAACACAAACAAGTGAAATATATAACATGTTTTTTTGAAAACGAATTTTAATAAAAATCTGACTGAAAAAATATATTAAAAAATAGAATATTTTAATTTTTCAATTCCTTTTTAAATAATGAATTATTGAAATCGATGTCTAATTAAATACAACATACTAATAAATTGGTTGTTGAAATAAATTCGAAAACTAAACTAGCGTTCTGATGATTTAAAATCTAAAAGTCAGATAGCAATTTTGGTAGTTAGCCAAACATCAACTGCAGATCATGAGAAATTAATTCATGCGCGCGCGTGATAATCGAAAAGCCAGTTTCTCCTCAATGCATATCTAAATTTTATAATATTCTGGAATCCACAAAAAATAAAGGTAGAGTTCGTCGCCCAAAATACGAGAAAGAATTATCTTAGCGAAGGAGGCGCTTACGGCGCTTACAAAGTTGACAGATATTTGGAACGATAAGGTAATCAAGACCAATAAAAAGGCGAGACTGCTTCAAATACTAGTCTTCCCAGTATTCATGGACGGCGCTGAGATCAGGCCCAGCAGGCGATCCTGTTGGATCCCCACTGCCCACCCTTGAAGGTTGGTCTTCCATCGTCACTCTCCGCCTGAAAACCATCCAACTACCTCTTCTCTTCAGCAAGCTTTCTAGAGAGTACATCTTTAAACCATACCACACAAATGTTCCATTTTTCACGCGAAGCCCACATATATTCCATGACCTTCCATGGGGAGACCACTCCATGGAACGGCCGATCTGTAGCTCATATTGGACACATTAAAAATGTGTGTTCTACGTCATCTCTTTCATGGCAGTACACACAAGTCGGTGTCTCCCGTCCCCCACTAGCATGCAGGTGGTAGACATTGGACGACCCATGCCCCGTGAGCCACTGGGTCGTCCAAAAATCCATCTCCCCGTGTCTCCTGTTACGCCAGGTCGTGATACACGGTATTAGCCGATGCGTCCACCTGTCACAAGACAGGAAATGGGTAAGTAAGGCATGGGTGGTCGCATCCTACCTCTCCTGTCATCGATTAAATCTCCTGTTTCTAGCATCCCAGATCTCCATATCCCGGTATCTATCTGCTCGCTCCTCCGCCAGCATATCAATTGGAACCATACCGGGTATCACGAGGCGTCAAGCCACACCGATCGGTAAGCCATGGCCACACACAGCGCAAATCTTCTATAAGTGCTTTGTATCTTAGTGGAATTATGCTTAACCTCTGAACTTGAAACCGTACCGGAGCTGCGTATAAGATGACCGAGGCCTCTGTGGACACTATCAGTCTTCTCCGGAAAGTGCGGGGCCCACCGACATTTCTCATCAACCTAGAGACCACCGATGACACCTTCTCCGCTTTCTTGCACATCTCATCAATATCCTTCTTCCCGTCATCTGGATCATTTTAGTCTTATAAGGTGGAACCTTGAGCCCTCCTTGCCAACCTTGAGCCTTTAGCCAGTCCACCACCAGGGCTTGATTGGCCCGGAGCTTTATCTCACTAGCGTTCCTTCCCGTCACCATAATGGCGAGGTCATCCGCATAGGCGAGTAACTGCACCCCTGCCGGGTCCTCAACGCCCAGGAGGCCGTCATATGCCACATTCTATAATAGGTGGCCCAGAATTGACCCCTGGGGTACCCTTTTCTCCTTGATTATGACGATCTGCTCACCCTTTTCGGAGGTGATCAGTATCTCCCAATCTGTCAAGTACTCTTGAATCATTTTGATCAGGTAGGGAGAAACCTTCCTGTCTATCAGTGAATCCAAAATTGCATTCCAACCAATAGTATTGAAAACATTTTCAATACATACCTTAATCAACACCGGTATCTCCCGACTGTGTCTAGTATCCGATGCAACCACCTTAGCAATCGCCAAAATTCTACCAGTTGCGCCCATAGTGTACCGCCTCTTCCTGAAACCATATTGTCTCTCACAATATTGTCAGCCCACCACACTGCTCCAATTCCAGGCTCTCGTAGCCAGGAGAGCCTCAAAGACCTTTCCAACAAAATTAATCAGGGATATAGGTCGATAAGCACCTCTCACCTTGGCACCATGATCAGCCTTGTCGTTTTTCAGCTACTCGGCATGGCCTCACAAGATAAGACCTGACTGAACGCCTCAAGAAATTACAAAGGGGACGTCTCAGCCATAATTTTTAAAATCTCCGCCGTAACCCCGTCCGATCCCGGACTTTTATGGGGTCTAAGCTTGTTGACAGCATATTACAACTCCTCCACTGTGATCTCGGGATCTCTCCGGCCACGATTTTTCGTCTGTTCCATTTCTCCTCCCGAGGAAGAAGCTTTCGCAGAGTCCTCGTCAGCTGATACACCGGCAGTCTGTGCAACGCCCTCCCAAACCTACCCATGACCAGTCTGTACGCGTCACCAGACGGCTTTACATCCAATTCCGCCTATAACTCACGCCAGTTTTCCTTCTTAGCGTTTGTGATGGCCTTTTTAAGCTCCCTCCTGGACTGTCATATCCTTAAGGCGGTCTCATCATTCGCAGCGCACCTCTTCTCCTTCCTCGGGTAAATACTCTTCTTAACCTGTTACATTTTCTTCTCAGCTCTTCTATTGTAGAGTTCCACCAATATACTCGACGAAGATGTTTCCAAATCCCTTGCTAAGTTAGGGTCTCTGTGGAGGCTTAGTATAGGTTAGCAGACTTAGCTCATTTAGTACTGAAATTAACAAATTGAGTTCTTCGACGAAGTTGAATTAATAAATTGAAAATTAAAATAAAGTACAAAACGGAATTGTCGATCGTATTTAATTGTGGCAGTGTCAAAGATAACTTATTTTACAGAAAATCTGTGGAACAACATAGTAAGCAAGTACTCTGTTTCTCTTCTTCTCATTATTTAAAAAAAAATAAATAAATAAAATTATATACTTTTTTTATAAGGATTGGAGTAAAACGTGGAAAAATGAACTGAGAATAAACTGACCACTGAGGGACAAACTGGAAATGTTAACTCAAAAATTCGTCGTGTAATGAATGAAGGGGTGGGAGAAGCCACGTATTCAACTGTTAGCAGTGGTGTCTTGGTAACGGAAATTTCCTCCTCACACCAATATATTTCACTTAATCACTATCCCATAGAGATAGCATCCACCATTTTCATAGGGATTTTATTAAAATATTGCTATATGTATGTTGTTTAATAACAGGAAAATATAATGCAAAATTTCTTAAAAGTAGGAAAACGCTTTTGATTTTAAGGAAGATGAAAAAGTTTGGTTGTAAGGAACGGAGCTAAAAATAATTTATTTACTTATTAAGATTTTATTAGTTTATAAATCGTTTTATATTATCAAAAACGGTTCACAAACTTCATTAAAAGTATCTAGCAGAATGTTCTGTAATACATATTACTTTTCTTGGCAAAAAATTACATTTGAAAGAAAAATTTATTGAGAAGGTTAAGATTTAAGTATAAAATTGTGTAGAGAAGTTTTTCCCATTATTCATACATATTAATTTTGAAAAATTAATGAAATAATTAAAAAAATATTACAATTTATTGTAAACTGTAACAAAAAATATAATATTTGAGTAATATTTATATTTGATATCATGTATGTTATTATATGCTATAATTATAATTATTAATATATGGATTACATATAATTGAATGCTATATGTAAACTTACCAGCACGGACCTTGCTTATTCGACTATATAGTCGATTATATATATATATTTTTATTTTATTTTTTGCATGTTTTTTATTTTTGTTATTATTGAATTTTTATTTATTTTAAAAATCTTTTTACAATCACAGATTAATAATTATATTTAAATCAATTTATTTAATTTAAAAAAAAAAATTACTAAATAAAAAGGAAATGAAGTCGGCTTCTCGCCGATTCGCTTTACCTTTGTAAGATCCAAATATTACATTAATTAAAATTTTATTGGGCTATAACTCTGGAACCAATAAAATTAAGTATTACTTATCATATATCACCGAAAAGCTCTCAATGAGGGCTTATTATTGCAGTTAAGAAAAAAAAAATAGTTTTTGAGTTATGCAAGACGTACGCACAGACGTCACGCCGAAACTAGTCAAAATGGTTTCAGGGATTGTCAAAATGGATATTTCTGTTGAAATCTGAAATTTTTCATAATAATTCCTTGCGATCACAATTCCTTTACTTCGTACAAGGAAGTAACAACAACAAGGAAGCTCACAACAAAGTTGTGATGTTTTCTTGTCATTGATTATTCTTAAATAGTGGAAAAATAATGACATTAAAAAAAATTACGTATGATATTTTTTAGGTGTGGGGTTAATTATGATGAAGTGTTATTTTAAAATGATCTTATATGTTTAAATAGACCAAAAAAAATTTAAAAGATTAAAAAATCGGTAATTTTTTATTTTAATTTTTTCTGCTTACCCACCTCACCTCAATATCACGTTCCAAGAACAGTTTTTTGATTTAACTCCGTCCGGCATTTGATAGCACGCAGAAAGCTACTGTAATTACGATGTATGGGGTGGCCATGCAGTTAATTGCCCGGCGGCTGAAGGTAGTCTGGTTCATTGTTGGGTATATGAGCGACCCTGGACCGATGCTCCTGGTGTTGGAACCTGGGGCATATGTCGTTTGGATGCACCGGTCCTGACCGCATCAAACTGCGCTTCAGGTGTGGTCAGGAGGGTCATCAGCGGGCACAATGTCCTACTGTGCGGAGGTGTGGTGTCTGTGGTTTGGAGGGCCGCACGCTGGAGGCTAGTAAAGCCCGGTATTGGGATTTTTCTACTTACTTGCTTATCTGATCCTTCGACTGAAGGGTAGAGTTGCTGGAGCAACAAGGGGATGAGGGACAGCTCTCTGCTGAGCTGTCATTCGTTTGTGCTCGCATAGATGGTTGGCGTTGATAAGGCACGGAGACTCTCTTGTTCTCTTGTGGAGGGAATGATGGAAAAGACAGTAGTCTCGGCGGGGATTCCCTTTTGGGTCTTTCTGATGGATGCAAGAAGGCATCAAGACCAAGTGCCGGCTGCTGGGGTGGGGGAACAGGAACAGCAAGGTCGGGCTTGATAACCCTATCCCTGGGATTAGAGGCAGGCGATAACATAAGATCCGATCGGCGAGCCGACCTGTCCTGTCGGACGTACTGCCGGAGGCAGGAAAACTGGACACCCCCGAACTGTGGATCTCGTAGATATAAACCGAGTGGTTTCTCGAACGGCACTGAGAAAGGCACCGAGGATTGACCAACTTGAACCGGATATTTTCTGTCATCTGCTGCCTATCATAAGAAAGCCGCTTGTCTGTTGCAGTCAAATAAACACCTGATTTTTGACTGCCCTTCTCTTGGAGGGGCCAGAGACCGGGCCACCCTGGAACTTAGAGGTCAAGGGGAAAATTGGCCACTCACAAGCGGCAAGAGCCGCATTGTCGGATCGTGTGGGAGTTTCTTGGTGCGGTTGCTTTGTTCAACCGACATCAGTGGTTTACCTAAGGGAAAATACTCTTACCACACTGCTGTGGGAAGCTAAACTGGAGATATATATATTGCTGACCGCCATCCAATTAAGACACCAAGCGCTTTAATATGGTTGACAGGTACTTGCTGGCATTCAACGACCTAGGCGTGGCAGCGAATTGCTCTCTAGACGAAATAAATTTTAATTTATGGATGTGATATATATTTTTAATAATTGATTGGGTGTGCCTACCGATTTTATCAAATATATGGCAAGTGAGCGCTTGGGACTCGTAATCCGGTGCTGTATGGCACCGCGCTTACTCCACTCACGCTGTTAGATAAGCTCTAGGAGCTATTTAGGATACTGGTCGCTAAACTGTTCAAGGATCAGTTGCCGTTTGTGGCACAGACATTCGGTCTTATCCTTTAGGGCAACGGAATGGGGTGGTGGCGAGAGAAATGCCAAGTAAACCATGACTGTGTCATACATCGTTGTGAAATCCGGTTCTGGGAGGGGGAAAAATGGGGTTATGTTTGCAAAATGTTGAGAAAATTGACCCCAAAATCTTTTACAACAGATTGTCCCGTATACATGAGTTTCTGTACATATTTTTATCAGAATCGTTTTAGACAGTGCAAAGTATTAAGCTTCAAAATCGCCAACACATGTACACAAGTACGTAGGTACGAGCATTACCCCTACTTATTTTTTGTTTTTTGGGTTCCCTGGTCGTGAAACTTCGAAAAATGGGGTATAAAATGCTAAACCCCATTTTTTAACTGATCATCATTCTTTCCTTTTTACAGCACAGATTCCTTGTTCGAACTATGATGCCAGAGAAGTAATATTTTTATAATATGATACTTTAAAAATAATTTTAAACGACTAACGCGTATCGTATATTAAGACAACTAATTATCTACACTAAACCATTAAACAATAATTTAGTTTTTTTTTTTTAATCTAATAGTGAACAAAGCAAAACTGATTTACGGATTGGTTTATCAAATTAGGTATGAGTAAAGCCGAAGCTACAACAAAATCTTCGTATATTTAGTAAAAGCGTGTAGAATATTTAAATACAGACATGGTAATACAGATCAAGTTGAATCATCAAAATTTTCTTTAGTTTTGACTAGTGCCTTTAATTTTAGTTCTAAAGATAGTATTGTATTTACTTTTGTTAAAATTATTACGTTATCTGAAGTTTATCATATTTCGTTCATACTTTTATAGAACATAATAATTCAACATCTGATAAAAATAAATTTTTACAGCATAAATATTTTAATTTTGTATATGTATGAGTATATATATATATATATATATATATATATGTATATTTTTAATTTTTTTTTATTTTAATGATAGTCTTATTAGTGAAATGTAGATTATAATGAGTATTTTTAGTATGTGAACGAGGTATTACACCTACATACAGATTTGCTCCTATATATATATATATATATATATATATATATATATATATATATATATATATAATATTTTTAAGTCATCAAAAGTATTTATTTAAATTCTAGTTATATATTAATAAATGAATTTTTTTTTTTATTTGATCAGGTACGGGAAATATTTACGAAAATACGTTCTCTTTGTATATGCACAACCTGCTAATGAAACACACTTGTTGCATTTAGAACAAGTAATACGAATTCAACAAGTTGTTTAAGAAGGTTAGTATTATTTTCCTTTCAAATATATTTATTGAAGAACTTTTTCTTAGAAAACAATTAATGCCCTATCAATTGGAGGATAATTAATTTTTTATTTTATGATATAGATTGTACGATTTGTGTAAGGAAAAAAATGACAGCATTTTTTAAAGTTTACGTATAAATACAGACATAAAATAAACAGGGATATATTATTTATACAATAGAATTAATAATGATTTAAATTTATTTTTAATTTGAATAAATTTACATTATTTTAAATATTATCAGTTGTATTGTTTATAAAATGTTCACTAACTTTCGTTATTGGAAATATTTTTTTCTTGACTTTATATTTGTTATACTCTCTTTGTGTCGTTTACAATATAAAAATATATCCATTTTACGAGATGTGATGATGTAGAACACCAAAAAATTGGTTCTAAAATTACCTTCTCTTATCCTTTTTGATTAAATTTCACATTTTTTTTTCTGAAATATTATACTACCCTTTTACTATTAACTTAGTTCAACCTTTTTGAAGCAAAATCAATAAAAAAAAGTGCCATAAAAAAGAAATTTAGGTCTCTAAGCTTATTTATAGGCTAACGAAAAAGCTCCTGAATTTGAGCTGTATTAATTTTTTTTACAGCAATAGCGTTTTAAAAACAAATAATATTAAATAAGAAATTAATGATGTTTTTTCCCAGATTATTTTTATGATGGATGTTCCGTTAATATTGTTGTAATAACATTCAAATATAACCTGATATTTTAATAATTTATTTCGTATTTAATTTATATATTAATATTTAAGCTTAATTTTTTTTTCTTTCGATTCCTTTCGTTAATGAGATTTTTATTTCCGCTGTACAGTAGACCTACTGTTTAGCAGTACTTTGTGTAGCAGTTGAGTGTATGCCTTTAATTTTCCGGCGATGGATATATATATATATATATATATAATACATACGGGGGTCTATATATTTTTGAATACCTCTATTGTGTTGTTTGCTAATCATAATTTTCCACTGAGTACAAATAATGTTTTTGATTATTTTTTATTAGTAAGGCTGTTATGAATCTTTCTACCTGGTAGACGACCATGCACATCTGTGCAGATTATATTTTGACGTAAATAATGTTAACGTTTTTATTTTTATTATGTATATATTTTTATTATATTACGTAATTTTGAAAAATGTTTATTGTGAAATAAATTATTACTTAAAAGAACTAAAACAAAAAAAAAAAAAAAAACGAACGTGGACATTCTTAATTGAACCGGATCTTACCTTAGTCATAAGCAATTGCATTATTTTTTATTTTTTTGAGGAAGTTCCTTTGGTCAGTCATTCTACAGTAATTTTGCTTTCAAACAACTCTGTAAAAGGAACATATTTTTTTAAACGTAAGATTACATGAATACAAAAAGTGCTTAACAGATAAAAAAAAACTTATAAAAACAATAATAATAAAAATGCAGATAACAGTAGCTGTTGTCAGAGAATGTTAATTAGTTTATTTGTTTGATTTTCTTATTTTATGAAGACGCACGTTTTAAAAACACAACTTACCTTTCTTGTGAACTTTTTTATACGGGCAACATTTTTTTTGTTTTATACAAAAAAGTAATAATAAAAGAAGTACATTTAATATATATATAATAAAAAACCAACTTCAAAAAAGTATTAAAAAATACAAATCATCTGTTTTTATTTTTATTTAGCTTCACTGTAAAATGAATAGTTTTATTAATTTTTTAATATATTTTTACTGCAGAACGTTTTTATTATTTAAATTTTATTATTTGTAGTTTATTCGTTGTAAATAGTTTATATATACATGTATATACTTGATGTATTATTCTACTTTCATAGTCATTATTTTCTTGTCTAATTATAAACACACTCACACGCACGCGTGCCGAACAAAATGTTAGAATGTCGGGGGATGTATATCTCCCTATTTATGCAGGGCTGGGATGAATATTAGTTCCTTGCTGCTGCTTGATCTTTCTATTTATCTGGCGGGTATTTAATTTTTCAATTTTTGTTATATACTTATTTTTCATTTATTTTTATGATGGGCGGAATTTAGGATTGCGTTTTGATCCTTTGTAGATTGTATTTGTGAAATATATTTCTACTCGGGTTATCCTTAAGAGATAAGCGAAATATTTGCGTCCTTCAATTCTGTTTAGTCCATTCATTGAAGGTCTTTCAATGGTAGTGTATTTTGGTCTTTTTCTTTCTTTTCCTGTTTAACCTGGAAGAATTACCGTTCAGGTATTATTTCAGAGGATGATATGTGTGAGTGTAAATTAAGTGTAGTCCTGTACAATTTCAATTCGATCGTTCTTGAGATGTGTGGTTAATACCAAACTACCATAGAACACATGTATTCACGATCTAGTATTCAAATCCGTATAATAGTAACCGCCTTTACTAGGACTTGAACGCTGGAACTCTCGACTTCCGAATCAGCTGATTTAGGAAGACTCGTTTCACCATCAGACCAACCCGGCGAGTAGTGTATTCGGTTTAGCAGGACTGTACCTGACGGTGTCTTAGTTTTGTGGTGAGTTGAATACATTCCCTTCTCGTAGGGAGTCGCAGAGAGTTGACAATACATTCCCTTCGCGTAGGGAGTCGCATGTGTTGGCTTTAGGCGATTGCCTGACTAATTACCGTAAGATGATGGAAGGATAAGGTATTTGGTTTGTGGAAATTCTATTTTTAATCGTCTTCTTCTTCTTCTTCTGGCGGTCTAGGCTGAGCTGTCTTTGTTGTCGTGGGACGGCCTTCTTGTTTCTGATGTAACTTCTTTCTTCTTTTTTCCTGACCCTCCGTGATTGTAAATATTTACAATTGTAACTTTTGTAGGACTTGTGAGCCCTGTGTAGGATGTTACAGTGGAGAGTAATGGTATCTTCTTTCACGGACGGCTGCTGGAATTCTCCTCCGTTTTTCTTCTGTTGTCTTACAACGGCCTTCTTTTCCTCCATTTTATTAGAATAAATGAAAGAATTATAATTCAATGTTAGCTTAATTTATTTGCGTACGCGTGGGTGGCATGTTCTCATGTTGGTGAATTTCATAGAAAATTAAATAAAATTTCAACATATTCTGAATATAATTGTATTTAAGAAATAATTGGTGGGGAGGCCAGAAGACCAAAAAAGTGTCCTTGTCTGTGTAATCGCGCTGGTGCGGTACCTGTAACTACAAACACATACACACCCACAATACAACATTGAGTTGTATAATGTTATATAATATTCTAATTAAAACTTTGCAGTTACTTTTAACTTGAAATTCATGGAATTTATTATGATTAAATTTTACGTAGTGAACTTATAAATGTTGACATTTGAGTTACGTATTCTTGAAAGAATTAATTTTTGTTTAGGTTTTTAATCAAATTTCCTGTATTTATATTTCATTTTACTTAAAATTAAATATTAAAATAAGGAAACCTTGAAGTATAAAACGAAGTTTTATAACAGAATTAAATTTATTTTAACGAACAGTGTTTTGAAAATTATTGTTATAAATACATTTAATTTCATGATAAAGTTCTAGGAATGGATCCTTTAATTTTAGTTACTTCTATATTTTACAACTATACGTATTTAAAACATCGCAGTATATTTTACGTTGTGTTTTTAATCAAAATTAAATATTAAAATACTTTTCATGAAATCCGTGGGGGATTATTATTACTACATTTCACCCATAAAATTCTGGGTTCGAATATTTTCAGGATTGGCATTTTACATAATTTATTTATCATTAGACTAACAATAATAAAAAAACAAACAAGATAGGTGATAGTAATTGGGCATCACTCTGTTCTCAATTTCAATAAATATATATTTTATCTTTTTTGTTTGTTTATTTTTATAATTATGTATTAAAATATTTATTTTTCTAAAAACAGATATAAAATATGTAAATTTTCTTTGTGAAAACTCTATCTTTTACGTATAAATATTAATATATATCAAACACGTTTAGTAAATTGGTGATTGATGATTATAAATTCATTAATGACTGTAATAAGAGGTGGAGGTTAAAAATCTCTGTTTTCTTTTTGTGTGTTCAAGCTTTATTCTTCACCAGCTGAATAGATATATGATAAATCTTTTTAAATTAAAAAAAAAAAAATTGTGATCTAATTATAAGGTTTTTTAATATAATTATATAAACAATTTTGTAAAGGAAAATTTCATTGTCAAGATATATATATATATATATATATAGACGATTCAAAGATTTTTATTTTTTTATTTTTGACGAAACACGAAAAGATCTCTCTTATTAAACTTTATCATAATTGTGTAAAAATCGATGTTTTTCATTAATTTTGTTCTTATTTGCTTTACGGTCAAACAATTAAAATTAAAGAAAGAAAATCTGCTTACAAATAAAAAGTTAAAATATGCTTAGAAAATCAAACTGATAAAATTACAGTTTTTAAAATAATATTATTTTTTTATTCTTATAGAATTATAAAATTAGTATTGTTATTAAATTATTCTAGTAAAATACAAGGATTTAATTATGATTATTATTAAATTAGGTATCCTCATTACCAAGCTCATAGAGGTTGAGTAAAAATCATTGAAAGGTACAGATGTTAGGGAAATTGTACAATATATTACAAACAGAAAAAATATACAGCTTCTGCAAACCAATAATATTTATCTAGGTAAGATTCAATGAGAATTATCTCCTCAAGATCAGAGGAAAATATTGAATTAATTGTAAATATTATGCTATAATTTTCTTGGTCAGCTTATCAAAATTGTTTTTAATTTTTTTTTTAAGTATGATTCCTGACAGAAATTGTTCATTAAAAAAGTGGTAGCTGAAAAACCGTTAGTTACAAAAACGATCAAATTAAGAAGGCATATTTTTAGTAGACTACCCAAAAAGGAATGTAATGTAATTTATGGTGTGGAATTTACGGTGGAACAAACATTCATACGTATGTATGAATGTTTGTTCCACCGTAGCAGCTCAATGGCTGAACGTGGTGGAATCCTTACATTACTGAGAGTGTCATAGGCTGTTTGTGTGTGTGTGTGTTTAATAAAATTAACAAATTAAAAAAAAAAAAACAATTATACTACATACAAAATTGTCATCCGCACGCTCTTTAATTATCCTATATTAGTAATTTTCTTATCATGTATTAAAGAGCAGTGTTTGTCTGCAATGGTTTTTTGGCAGTCATGTTTTTTTAATTTTTAATATTTATCACGTGTTAGAATTTTCTTTGTCCATTTCGTTTGAACACAAATCAAGTGAAGGTAAAAATGTGTCAACAAGGATATTTTTCTTTGATTTATCTTCAGTCTTATTAAAATAAATTTTAATAATAAAATTTCCCATATTAGCTGAAAAGTAGTTGAGGAGTATAAATTATAGTCTTCGATATTTTGTTTGTTGTTATTATGAAACGAAATTTTAGCTTTTAAGCTCATTGAGAAGATATAATGTGAAATACATAGAAATGCAAAGTTTACATCTACCACACTTTGTGAATCTAGTTAGCTATCTTTTTCTAAATTAGTACATTCATTCATATGTATTACTTGATAAATGTTAAATGAGTTGCAGGAGGAAAGGAATCGGAGAAAAATGATTTGAAATATTAAAAACATTTGTTGATATACACGCAAATTATCCATTACAATAATTATTTAAAAAGAGGAACAGAATGATTTTATTTTATTGGAGACTAATTTAGTCTTGTTTAACAACATTATTGCTTTGTAATTTCCTATCCTACATATTATATTCCTTTAAGACCTTAAATTTTAATACTATAAAATAAAATAGACCAGTTTCAGATTTAGTTGTAACCATGTTAATCCTTTCACTGTCAATAATCCATAATCAGTGTTTTATAATTTTATTTGTTAAATTCGAGTATTATTTTTTTTTTGTATTATCTTTACTTCTAATTGCAACTTAGTTTTAAAAACCAGAAAATTATGTTTCAGGAAATGGTCGTAGAATGAGCGATCAAAACCTCGTGGAAAATTACTGTATATATGTATTTTTTTTTTTTGTCTTCAGTCATTTGACTGGTTTGATGCAGCTCTCCAAGATTCCCTATCTAGTGCTAGTCGTTTCATTTCAGTATACCCTCTACATCCTACATCCCTAACAATTTGTTTTACGTCTTCCAAACGTGGCCTGCCTACACAAATTTTTCCTTCTACCTGTCCTTCCAATATTAAAGCGACTATTCCAGGATGCCTTAGTATGTGGCCTATAAGTCTGTCTCTTCTTTTTACTATATTTTTCCAAATGCTTCTTTCTTCATCTATTTGCCGCAATACCTCTTCATTTGTCACTTTATCCACCCATCTGATTTTTAGCATTCTCCTATAGCACCACATTTCAAAAGCTTCTAATCTTTTCTTCTCAGATACTCCGATCGTCCAAGTTTCACTTCCATATAAAGCGACACTCCAAACATACACTTTCAAAAATCTTTTCCTGACATTTAAATTAATTTTTGATGTAAACAAATTATATTTCTTACTGAAGGCTCGTTTCGCTTATGCTATTCGGCATTTTATATCGCTCCTGCTTCGTCTATCTTTAGTAATTCTACTTCCCAAATAACAAAATTCTTCTACCTCCATAATCTTTTCTCCTCCTATTTTCACATTCAGTGGTCCATCTTTGTTATTTCTACTACATTTCATTACTTCTGTTTTGTTCTTGTTTATTTTCATGCGATAGTTGTTGCGTAGGACTTCATCTATGCCGTTCATTGTTTCTTCTAAATCCTTTTTACTCTCGGCTAGAATTACTATATCATCAGCAAATCGTAGCATCTTTATCTTTTCACCTTGTACTGTTACTCCGAATCTAAATTGTTCTTTAACATATATATGTATATAATTGTTATTTTTAAGTGTTATGGTTTTGATGAATTTTCAATACATGTTTTATTTTTATTTAAAAACCGTAACAGTAAAAATCAAATAAAATGATTTTAGTTTAACAATATTTATTTTGATTGGATATATGATCTAATTTTAATAATTGTTACAACAGTCATTCAGTGTAAATTTGTTAGTAGATATTAATATGCTTTTTGTTTATTTATAAAAAAAAAAAACACTGTTATGTATTTTTTAATTTTAAAATATCAGTAGTATATCTGGTTTTAAAATAAATTTCTAGAGTAACATTGAATTTATTAATTAAATATAATTTACTTTTTCATTAAAATTATATCATCACACAAATTATAGAAATGTGTAGTTTTATATTCACATTATATATAAATATTTTTTTTTATGTTACTGTATAATTTGAATTTGTATGTGTGTGTAACGTGCATTTTGTTCTTTTAAGATAAAAAATAAAATAAAAAGCCTACTTGAAAACGCTAGTGAGTGAGGTCGATGATTAAAAACGTTTCAGTGAAAGAGGTTTTAGCAAAGACTAGTGGGTAGTTTGTTTACATTACTAGTCTAGTGTTGATTAGAATGAGCGCACATAAAACGTATACTGCAGCGTTATTCTATTCAACTTATATTGGTAGTTAATTTACCTATGATTTAATAAATACATCATGGTCCTAATTAAAATTTAATTTTTTTATCAAATCGGCGTGAATTTGTGTTTATTGTAAGCATATGTACTTTTATACACGCATGTGGACATTTAAGTGTAATATAAAAGAATATAATGGTTTTTATTTCTTATGTTAAATATTTTATTGAAGCGATGTGAAAGACCTTGAATACAAAATATGATATGAATTACCTTAGTAGTCGTATGTGAAATTTCACTTTTCCCTAAAGTAAACATCTCGTGAAAGTTAAACTGGATGAACAAAGATGTAGCAAGGAGGTTATAAAAAATGTAAAATGTTCTCCAGAGAAATATCTGAACTCTATTGAAAAGGGAAAATATTTTCTAGTACTTTCAAAATATAATTTTTGATATAATAATAAAAAAAAGGATTTTTATTTTAAACTTAGGTTTTTATGTACAACAAAATAAAATGGGACATCACAATAATAAATGAAAACATATATAATTATAAAACATAATTATTTATTGATATTATATCAATAAATATTTATTATAGTAATTTTAACTCTAAGTCAGTGGTGGAACCGTTATTATTGACGAATATTTTGTGAATGCCCTGCGCTGAACTTTGCGAGTAGCATATTTTTAGGATGGAACGGTGTAATATTCGTATAACACAAGTATTGAACAGATTTTTTTCTATATCATCAATACTACACCAGTTGAATTGACTGACATTGGTTGACTCTAACATTTTTTTACGATTGAAACGTATAAAATATTTATACAATTATTTATTTATTGTGTGTTTAAAAAATTTTTAAATCATTTTATAAATTTCAGTGTTATTATTTTTTTATAATTATTTTTATTTGTAATCGCGTCAACAATTAAGTCATTGGCGACTCAAAATTACATTAAATCATCGGTATATAATTATTACAAAAAAAAATTATTTTATCTTTTTAAAAAAATATATATATATATACATTATAATAATTTCAAAGTTCAGTTCAATAATATTGTTTTTGTAAAACGTTTTATTTATTTGACCTCAACCTATAAAAAAAAAATGGGACTCATCCGCCTTTGCTTTTGGGAACGACCTAGGTTGGGACAGCTTCGTCCAGGAGGGCTGGGACGCTCAGGTGTCCTACTTTTGATGATTGGACGGGGACTCCCTTTGGAACTTCATGACGGGGTGTAAAGTAAGACCGTAGTTCCGGTGGGGGATCCCTCTGCGGTTCCCCATTAGAGGCGTGGCGTCAAGACCGGAGTCCCGGTGAGGGGACTCCCTTAGGTGCCCTCATTAGAGGCATGGCGAATGATTAAAGACCGAGTGCCGGCTACCTGCGGGGGAACCTTAGTTCCTGCCGAGGTAGGTTTGAGACGATAGCACCCTCTGGAGCTGTGTACAAGCTTAGGTGCGCATCCAACTCCAGAGGGGATAAACAAGGGGAACAAATTAAAAAAAAACCTATACAAAAAAAAAATCTTTTTCAA
Source organism: Lycorma delicatula (assembly GCF_047948215.1). Lineage (NCBI taxonomy): Eukaryota > Metazoa > Arthropoda > Insecta > Hemiptera > Fulgoridae > Lycorma > Lycorma delicatula. The sequence continues at coordinate 62,514,847 of NC_134461.1, read as the reverse complement.
CGTGGTCAGGACAAAGAAAATGAAATTATACAAAGAAACTGTGAAGGTTTTCTTTGTTAAATCTCAGGCTTATTTTGTTAGAATATATAACTTTTTTTTTAAAACAAAATGAGAATAAAGTAGATAAATTAAAGAAGAACTTTTTCGAATTAGTTTCTACAATTAGTAAAAATGTTATATAATGATGTTTATTAATTCAGATTATATTGAATAATTCATTTTTATTATGTGATTTTTAAGGTATATTTTAATTTCTGTTGAACGTTTTTATGTAAAAAATTAGAGATATAATTAAATATTCATTTCCTATTAAGATATATTTCAAAATAAAACAAATTTCATATATATATATATATATATATATATATATAGATTTTCTTTTAAAATTCTTGAAAAAAGTCAGTTAAGAATATTTTAATATATTTTTTGATGACGTGTTTTGTACGGCCATATCCAATAATGTATCGGGCGTATAACATTCTCCAACAAAAACTACGTTGCAAATCTGTTAATCCAGCCTGAAAACATGGATGGTGCATTAACTTCTCAGAAATTTTAACCTCATCCCTATCGAATTTCAATGCGTAGTTTTATATTTATGTTCCTTACTTCTGGATATTTAAAATTTTGTTCACTATAACAATATTAAACAAAATAAAATAGTGAGGAACATCTCAATTGTGAAGAATGAATCTCAGTTTTATTTGAAATGTGTGATATACGTAATAAAATGAAGATATTGATCGGAATATAACCATCCTAAATTTTGTATTTCTCATTCTTTTGAGTACAGCTTTGATTAGATAAACTAAAATCATTTTTATTCGTACAAAGTCTGTTTATATGAATATAAGTATATTTTAATGTATTCGAATTTATTTGTAAGGAACGTTTTAACCTAGTCATAAAATTAACTTATGTTTTAGAAAGATTAATTTTATTAAATTTTTGAAAGAAAATATATCAGATTACAATGAAGATAAATATTAAGAGAAAGTATTAAGCTTAACAAAAATGTCATAATCAAACGTATTTTTATTTAACTTTTACAAGTGTACCTTTGTTTTATATTTATTTAAGTTTTAGCTTCATTAAGTTCTAATTAAATAACTTTTCTACTTTTTTTCTCTTAAATGATATAACTAGATGAAAATTTCTCATATATGCACAGCTTATTGCTGTAAAATAATGATAAAAAAACATTTCATTCATAACAGGTATAAAGTGAGGTAAATAGGGTTTAACTCAATCCCGGGTGTCTGAAAAAGAACTCTGCGATTTTAAATTAAATTTATTATATTTATAATTATAAATGTATGTGTGTTTTATGAAATGAAAATACAAAATCTAAATCTTTTTTATTATTAATGTAACTCAATATCAGCACAATCCTGCAGATGTCAAACCGCTAATCTACCTCATTCGACACTCTGGCGAGCGTTTCTCCAGGAATCGTTTCTTCAGCTGCTGATATTCTTTGGCGCAGGTAGTCAAGTGAGAGGATTTTTTCTTGGTATACGATGTCTTTTTATTTAGCCCCAAAAGAAGAAATCTATCGGTGTCAAGTCGGCCCTTCGCGGTGCTCGAGTGATGGAATCTTCTCTGCCTACCTAGTCTTTCTCTGGTAATCTTTCCTTGAGCGCAGTCTGCACTACTTCTGTGTGATATGTAGAGGCTTGTTCTTGTAAAAAAATTAGGGCCCGTCATATATCCAACCTGTAGAAACACAAAGTTTTCTAACATTTTTGAGTACACTATGTCCGTCCGTATAAGTATGCTCATGATTAAAAATGAGTCAAAAATTCGATTATGCTTATCACATCAGACATTCAGCTTCGGATAGCTGAGGACAGATACAATTACCTACGTAAAAAAAAACTTCTTTGCAAATATATATATTTCATATAGATCTTTGTATAATATTTTTTGTAAATGTTAAATTGGAAATTAATTCATAATTCCACCGATTCGTGTAAATTTCTGAGCCACAAACAACTATGGTGATTCACGACACCATCAACATAAAATCTTGGCATAAAATGGGCTGCAGGTAGTTTTCATCACCAGATTTGAAGTCCAATATTACCATTACAAAGAGAGGTCTGTGGCTTATCATTAGGTTTAATTTCATGGAGTAACAGAACTTTATAAAATAAGAAGTTTCAGTTGCTGCCGAACAAAATCGTAGACGGTAGTTTTAAAACTTTTTAATTGACGACTAACACTGCAAACTAAATTTTTTGCACTTCGACGGAAAAATAGTCGATTTCTTTCTGTGTTTTCAGCACTTGTTTTAGACATATCGATGAGGGTCTTTTAAAACGCTTCCGGTTTCCAAAAAACTGTTCCCACCACTTACGTATGCTTTTGTCACTTGACAATTTCTGCGATAAATTAGCGTATATTTTTTTCTACGACAGTTACTGATTTTGTTTCTGCAAACCAGTTCACGGCCTGTGTTTTCTTTTTTACCGACGCCATGGTACTAAAATCTCATAACAGCTTGGCTTAACAGTGTAAAAGCCACAACGCAACTGCTATCAGACGTAGAATGTCTAACCTAAAAATTAATTGTTTTCAGTTTAAGATTATGCATAAAACACTACTGAGTGCTGCAAAATAAGAACATAAGAACTATATTCGGTCTGGAAAACTTGGAGTTTCTTTTTCGAACAACCGGTATTTTAATTTTGTTTGACGTAAAAAATTAATTAAATATTTCTGGGTTATAGTTGACAACTACAGTGTGTGTATATATATATATATATATATAATTTATTATAGTTTTTATAAAATAAGTTTTTTAAAATTACAAAATAGTTTGTAATTCTTCAAAAGATATACCGAAAAATACTGATGAATGAAACCTTTTATATAGAAAATTTTAATTTCAAATATTATAAGTGATCTCCGAATTCGATTTAACCAACGGTTTAGCTGTAAGATAATGGAAAAGAACATAATCCGGTTATTTGTGCGATCCATTAAAACTGCACCCATTTTGAAACGGTGAAACATTTCGTAACGGCAATAGTCCTATGTTCTTTCCACGTATAAAAAAAATATTGTTTCAAAATTTCAGATCATTTCGTTAAGTAGTTTTTGCGTGAAAACGTAACAGACTCACAGATACCACTACATTTTTATATATAAAATAGATCAGATGTTAACTTTCCATCACAGTTCATTATGTTCACTTCATGTTTTCGAAGAATTTGGTAAATATATTTTCCGGTGCTTTAATTTCTTTGTAAATCAAAACATATTATTTTTTAGAATAAATAAAATACTACGTTATAATTGACTTATACAAGGAGGATCTCGCTTCATCCGTATACAGGAGCGCAACATTGCAATATTAATTTTAGAAGTAACAATAATTTTATGAAAAGAACAATAAATTTATGTAAAATTTCTCTTTAAAGAAAATTTATAATATAATTCCCTTTTTCTCTGTACGCCTGTAATAGTATTACCCACGACCATCTGCGTTTGAACGTAAATCAATACTACTTTTATCTGTGAAATTGAAGTAATGAACAAACGTAATTCATTAGTTTTTAATGAAATATTGGACTGTTACACGTAAAATTTTATTTTATTTTTCATGAAACGATCATTTTTTCAAATTGTGTTCTTTATTCATTTAAAAAGGGATTTAATTTGTAATTTTATGTGCAAACACCATATATGAGTTTTAAAATCGGATTAGAAAAAATCTAATCAGGATCAAATGTTATTAATTACGTGACACTAGTAGTAAGTAGCCTTTAAATATACTGCGATTAAATTTTTTAACCGTTTTTTTTTCGTTTCTGTAGAAACAAATGATTATTAAAATCAATAATATATTTTTAAAATTTTTTTCATATAATTATTTTCATGGAAACGAATTTGCTTTCATTAAGAAGTAAATATTATCGTTCTAATTTTTATTAAAACACGCGATTAGCCCAATTTGTCTATAAAAGAGGAAGAGCGTTTTCTTGTTCGGGATAAACAAACAAAATACCCGATTTATCGCTAATAACTTTTTACCCACGATTCAGTAATTATGGGTAAAAATTTATTAGCATATCTGAAAAGGTACGCGATTAGCCCAATTTGTCTATAAAAGAGGAAGAGCGTTTTCTTATTCGGGATAAACAAACAAAATACCCGATTTATCGCTAATAACTTTTTACCCACGATTCAGTAATTATGGGTAAAAATTTATTAGCATATCTGAAAAGGTACGCGATTAGCCCAATTTGTCTATAAAAGAGGAAGAGCGTTTTCTTGTTCGGGATAAACAAACAAAATACCCGATTTATCGCTAATAACTTTTTACCCACGATTCAGTAATTATGGGTAAAAAGTTATTAGCATATCTGAGAAGGTTTCGGATATATTTCATGGCTAATCATACATTTATATAAACATATATACGAGTATATATATATAAACATATATACGAGTATATATATATATATATATATATATATATATAATAATAATAATAAAAATAAAAAAAAAATATATATATGTAGTAATGGAAATTTGCCGTCGAAGCACAAAATTTAATGAATTGTGAACTATATGTTTTTCATTGTGTGATCTGAGTTTGAACTGAATGATATCTAAACACCAATTTCTAGATTTTGTTTCAAATTCGAGTTTCAAGAGCTAAATTGGATTTTTGAAATTATTTTTAATCCCTGTTAATTTTAATCCATTTTATTTTTTTAATTTCTCGGTAGAAAGAAATCAACTTGATTTTTGGTGAATCTAATCTTCGCGTCAATAAATCAATTTTTAGATTTTTGAAATTCGACCTTGAAAGGGAATGAAGGTAATAAAATTTTTAAAAATTATTACAAATTTTCCCAATCACAGCTATATTAAACGAGATATTCAGTAGATTTGTGCTTACAAATACTCCTCAGATAAATACTTAAAAACCATTTTCGGGTATTTTTAATTCTAATTTTTTAAGGGTGTGAAGATAAACGGTTCTGTGGCTCAACCAACACTGCCTTTGCCATCATTACTATGTATATATATATATAAAAGTATAAAAAAAAGTATATAAATAAAAGTAAAAAAGCTTTAAAAGTTTTTTAAAATAAAAGTATATAAATAATAATAATCTATTTATGTATAAGGAAAACCATTTTCTTTTCTTTAAAAAAAATTTCGCTTTTTTTTTAAAAAAAAAGAGCCATTAGAAAAAATTTCATCCTGTAAAGAAAACACAAGATTTTTGAAACATTTAAAAATTTTTTATAGTAGTCACTTGCAATTCGATACATTTACGTAAACAATTTTCCAACCTTTTAATATACTCAGTGTAATGGAATTTGTGCAGCTCCACAAAATAAGCTGTTATCTCAGCTTTGACCTCAACATTTGAAGCGAATCTTCGTCCAGCAACTATTTTTTAGGTTTGGAAGAGAAAGGCATCGCTGGGAGATAAATCCGGCGATTACAGTGCATACGGGAGAAGTTTAAAGCGTAGGTCATGGAAGTTTTGGAACACCCACCAAAAAATTGTTTGCTTTTTTGTTGTCGAAGGGAAAAATCACTTTCTTTTTTGGCTAGATGTGGACACGTTTTGGACGTGTTTTAACACGTTTGACACTTTGGACGTTTAATGCTTTTTAATCGGATCAGTAATGCAGAGTAATTCTACCCGATGATGGCCCTGGCTTTTGCTAGGCAAGCACCGAACCACAAAAATTTCCAAAAACCGTAGCTCCCCTCATTCATTGGGCTGCCGATTGGTCTCTAGCATACATCGGGGAATCCAAAAACCGTAGCTCCCGTCATCCATTGCTTGGGCTGCCGACTGGTTTACCATGAATCGATGAATCCATGTTTCATCTCCTGTTAAGACCATCGAATAAACCCAGAAGGATCGCATTTAATAAGTCTATACACCCTTGAGACGTGTTCAGACGGGATTTTGGTCGATTGTTAAAAAAACTCGGCTCTTATCAAGTGGAAAGCTTTTTCATAGCTAAAATATCGTATAATATTGAATGGACGGAAACGGTGTACCGTGAGGTTTTCAATATCAGCAAACTAGTATATCTTCAGTCAGAGATCATTTAATTTGAAGTTATGGATTTTCGTCAGTGTAGGATTTTTTGAATGTACCGAGCGTTCATCATCTGGAATGATTGTACGACCATGTTTAAATTCAGTAGCCCGCCCTTTTACGTACGAAAACGAAGGAGAAGTATCCTTTTAAGTGAAATCTAACTTTTTTGTAAATCCCTTGTGGTTAAACCTTTTTTCCATATTATTTCATAACAGCTCGAACTTCAGTTTTATTTATTTTTCAGATAATTTCAAAACTTGTTTGTTTTACTCGATTGCCAAAAACAAGCAACTAATCTGACGCATCTGAAACTTTGCAGGATGTCATTTAAAAGATCATATTTGATAAATATCATAGACATTTGGTCATATGCAGTATTTGTGTCAGGCTGAAAACATTTCGAATGACCTTGGTAAATCAAGAGTAAACAAATGTTTACATTTTGCTAGAACGGAATAATAAGGGAAATAAGGAATTAAAATGGATACCGTGAATGAGGTTTCTGTAATTTAATAATTTTGGGAGTGTACTGTAAAATTAAACCTTAAGTAGTTGAGATAGAAGGGTGGAAATATAAAAAAAGCAATTCAACTCTGAAAATCTATTCTGTTTCAGAAAAAAATTCCTTATAGATTTTATAAAATTAAACAATTTTATTAACTGTGATGAAGAGTTTAACTCGAAAATCTTTAATAAATCACTTAAATTACGGTAAATCGGATTATTAGATTGTACGTAGAGATTTATGAATATTTGGTTATCTTTGAATCTTTTATGAATCTTGATTCTTACATTTTATATATTAAATACCAGTTTAATATAATTTAAATTATATTTTCATGTAATATAAAATATCCCTAAATAATATTTGACATAAAAAAATATAAATAATACACTGAAAAGAACTTGCTAATTAAAAAAAACATAATTTTAAACGTAACTAAATTTTATTTAATTTGCAAAAAATGATGTCCCCAAAATTCTCCTACATATAGTGTTAAAGGAGCGTTTTTAATTCAATATTGTACATTAAAATACATTACTAATTAGGATTTTTTATTTTTTTAAATCTGTCAGCAATAAACTGTATTCATTAGAGATAATTTAATATATAAGTGTAGCTTTACTTACCGTGAAAAATTTCTATTTCTAAATTTTTAAAATAAAAATAGAAATCAAACAAAAATTACACGAACATTATAAAGGAATATTTGCGAATTATTTGTTTAATTTACGCCACTTATTTATTTTTATTTTTCATTGGATACCAACATATGGAATTTTAAAGCATTAAAGATATTAAAATTTCAATTTTCTTTGTTTTTTGAAAGCTGCTTATAATTAACATGATAACACGAAACTCCAAAATAGAATATAATAAAGAAAATTGAAAATAGAGATGGGAATGAATTTTTTTTATTGTATTTTGTGTATTAATTCGTACTTTCGTGTATGTTTTTCACTGTAATTTATGACGTAATTATTGCTAATGATTCAAGCATTTTAGGGATGTACAGTATAAAGAACGGGAGGAAATTGAAACCGATGTTAGAGAAGAGGCACTGATGAAGAAGACGACAAACGGTTCTCTCATACCCGACATCAAAAGCAATGATAATGCTTAAATGGCCTCTAACCACGCTTATAAACGTAAGGGAATGATAGTGTAGAAATTATTTTGATTTTATTGATGATTTAGACGATAGCCTACAGAAAATGAAGGGTGGCATTAAAATCAGAAAAAAATTTGATTTTTCTTTTTCTCCAATAATATCCAAACTTATGTAGAGAATGATATTAAAGTACGGATACCGCTTCACATTTCAAAAATGAAAGATATTAGGAAATAAAAACAAGTACTTATCCACATACTTACAAAAATTACTACTTTATTGTATGATAGAAATTTTTTCCGGCATCCCGGATCCATCACATTGAATTAAGTTTTTTTTTTTAAATAGGAAAGAGGGTACTTGATAAATAATTTAATTGTAAAAGTTTACAAGAAAAACGATGGTGAAAACCGTTTCTCGATAATGTCTTCATTTTTAGTTATAAGCAATCAAAGTTGCAAAGATAGAAAAATCGCGGTAGTAATAAAATGAGCTTTACCGGGTTGCTCTAGTGATGACCTCGTCATCGTAAATCAGCTGATTTCGAGAGTTCTAAGGTTCAAATCCTAGTAGAGGCAGTTAATTTTATACGAATTTTGTTAATAGAACGTGGATACCGGTGTTCTTTGGTAGTTTCAATTAATCATGCATCTCAGGAATGGTCGACCTGAGACTGTACAAGACTACACTTCATTTACATTCATACCTATCCTCATTCATCCTCTGAAGTAATACCTTACTATGATTCCGGAGACTAAACACAAAATGAGAGTAATAAAATGAGGTAAAACGTCATAAGTAATTTTTTTTCTTTCAATTACCTTCAGAATTACATTCAGTAACAAATTTTTAACAGTAAATGTTGGAATTAATGGCCTAAACACTGTTAATAACCGCCTTCACAAAAATAAATAATAATAAAAACAATAACTACAACAACCATCAGCACAATCACCAAAACCACCACCACCACCACCACCACAACAACCACAATACTACAAATTAAATGACTGGGTCAACTGACATTATTTAATTTTAATTATTACAATATTTAAAAATAACATTTTGCTTAATGTTTTCGATCCTAAATTAATGAATATAATAAATTTGAAATTAAAAAAATGTATTACAAATATAATTAAACGGCCATGTAAATAGGCCATCTCCCATGTTACTCTCGTTTTGGAAGTAATTTCGGTAAAAGTGCTATAAGAAAAAAATTTTTAGACGGGGCCAAACTCGTACAAGTAAATTGTCTTCATAAATCCAATCCTAGCCGAAATAATACGATCTATTACTCCTTTCTAGCTCTTCAAAAACCTAACTTGCCCCCTCCGTAGAAGTCACCATGTGAAATTTAAAGATTTTTGAGTAAATAAATCTCAAGTTATTAGCCCAAACAAACGCTAACGTGAAATTTCTGTTGAATAAAATTAAACCGTAATAAAATACTTTCAACATAAGGAATGAATTTGATGTCTTCGTAGGGCTGAAAAATTGGATAAAATAAGTTCTAAAACAGTATATTTCCTAATTTTTTAGAAAATTTTTGACAACGCACTTTATCATTGTAATTATTGTTGAGTGGAGAGTAGTTTTAACTGGAAATATTATCTTGTATGTTTCCATTAAATTGTATTTTGACAATACTCCATCTTATCCAAGTATACTCTCAAAGTGACTGTACACTGCAAAGAAAAATGAGATACATACCTTGTTTTTAAAAACCAACAAGGAACAGATTCACCTTTTGCGAGTCTGACACACAGGTGGCAATTTTTGGTTTCCGTATCTAAAAATTGTGGCGGTTTAAAACCTCATGTAAATAAAATGTTTTCATCATTATTGATGGTTTTGTGAAATCCTACGTGCTTACACTAGCTGAAGCTTGTGGATTTTTACGATGAGTTTGCTAAATTATTTGATGTAAATCCCGAGCTATACTTATGGATCTACGAGGTGTGTGAGAAAAGTAATGAGATTGGTAACACTGCGAGCGATCTGGCAAGGCTGTGTCTCCCGGTCTGTGCTAGACCGGTTTGTTCATCCCTTTCATATGATCAGTACGAGTTTCAACTCAGTTCAGCCAAAATATTATTTTTGACAGCGCCATCAGTGAAGTTCTGTTTTTGTTGTGCGTTACGAAAATGGAGCATCGGAATTTAAAGCGACGTTGTGCAATCAAGTTTTGTGTTAAACTTGGGGAATCCCCGAATGTGACCTTTGAAAAGTTGAGACAGGCCTACGGGGATCATTGATTATCAAGAACACAAGTTTTCCGCTGGCACATATCATTTTCGGAAGGCCGAGAACACGTTGAAGATCAACCTCGCTCAGGGAGACCTTCAACTTTAAAATCTGAGGAAAATGTCGAGTGTGTGAGGGTTCTTGTGAGATCAGACATTCGTTTAACAATAAGGATGATGAGTGAACAGTTACATTTAAACACTTTCATCGTACATCAAATTTTGACAGGCGATTTGGACATGCGAAAGGTTTGTGACAATTTCATGACAATGCCCCTTGTCACACGGAATTTTTTACCTCAAAATGCATTCCTAAGGTTCCTCAACCCCCCTATTCCCCTGATTTGAGTCCTTGTGACTTTTTCCTTTTCCCGAAATTGAAACATGTCTTAAAAAGACGCCATTTTGGAACTCTGGAGAACATGCAAAAGACTGTGACCGACCAGTTAAATGCCCTACCATTTGAAGCCTTCCAGCGCTGCTACCAAGAGTGGGAACAACGATTCCGCCGTTGTATAGCTACACAAGGAAACTACTTTGAAGGGAATAATACTGTTGTTTGAAAAAAGTAAAAACTTTGGTAAGTAAAAAGTCAGTCTCATTACTTTTCTCACACATCTCGTATACCTACACGATTGGTGGATTTATAGGCTACACGAATCACTCAGCTGGAAGTTTTCATTATCGGTATCGAAGTATTTTGTAATATTTCATTATGCCGTTGTATGTATTTAGATCTTATGGAATTGGCTCGAAACCCTCATTGGGCTATCATAACTGTCTGTTTCCAAATTTTCTAATAGAATATATTTGCTTGTTGACCCAGCTAACGGTATTTTTGCTAATATGCCGCCTAGCAGTAAAACTTGTCAACTACTTTTGCTGAACATAACTTGAAGATTTTACATTAATTTTACCAAAAAACAAAAAAAATTCATAATTTATAAATGGTAGTTACTTAAAAAATGATATTATTTTAAAAGATTATAAAACTTTATATATATACGTATATACAGGTTGCTCGAGGTATCAAAAAATAATGGCCTATATTTACGAAACCAGTCGTTGAAATCTCTGAAACGTAGGTTCAATCGACAGGAAATATCTCCGAGATTTGTTCTGTATACTCTCACTGGAATACGCTTGCGCAGCTAAGCCGATTCACAATGCAATTGTAGTTAGTAGTAGTCAGTCGAAATGTGGACCCCACAACGGTTCATTGCGTACTTTTCGAGTTGCAGTCAGTTGCCCGTGTTCAACGGCGTGGACGAACTTAATGGAATATCGATCTTCCTACTTAAAGTCATAAAGTCGTGCTTTAAGACGTTAAGAGAGACTGAAAGCTTGGTTTCACAAACTGGAAATCATCCAGAAGTTCCAGTTAGTGACGAGACTGTAATTACTACTAGTTCTGGAAAGTCAGTTAGGCGGACTAATTACAAACTGCATATTCCATATTCCACTGTTCACGACTATGTTCATAAGCGGCTTCGTTTGTGAGCGTACAAGTTATAACTTCTTCATCACATTAAACTAAATGATCATCAACTATGATATCAATTTGTTGCAGAGGTAATGCACCATGTCGATAACAGTCCTAATTATCTCAATACGTTGTTATATAGTGACGAAGCAACCTTTCATATTTGCGGGAAAGTTAGCAGCCACAATTGTAGAATTTGGAGTACTGAAAACCGCCATACAGTAATCGAAAATGAAAAGGACATACCGAAAGTCAATGTCTGGTTAGGACTGCACAAAAATGGCATCATCGATTCTTTTTTTTTCATGGAGTACAGTGTGACAGGATACACATACCTGGTGGGCATATTTGAGAAGTTCTCTGTTCTCAAATTCCTGAAGGCTTCATTTTTTATCAAGATGGCGTTCCAACACACTTTCATCGAAATATTATATCATGTTCTTGAATAACACTTCCCCCGAATGTTTTATCGAAGGAGGAAGTCCAACTGCAAGAACAAGGCTGATAGATGCCTTTTTCCGGGGTTCTAAAGATGACCTCCGGTAAAGCCCATAAGGGCTAACTACGGAGGGAGTGGCGTGGCGAACGAATCTGCCACATGGAAGATGTCTTTCCCTACGGGGCACGATGCACGGCAACCTAGATCTCCAGATATTTTTCCTTTAGACGTTTTTGTTTGGGGGTTTATTAAAAATTGTATGTACCATAGAAAGTTCGAGATTTGAACGATTTAAAACAGATAAGTTGTTGGTTTGATAATGTCGCAGATACTCGTAAACATCTGGCATAGTAGATTATCGTCTAGACGTCTGTCGAGCTATAAAAGGTGCATACATTGTACTTGAGTAACCTTCATTAAGACTTAATGAATTGCTGTGTTTATTAAAAATAAAAATATTACATTATATTAACTGGTTCTCCAGTTCCAAAAGTGGCAGCTTTATAAAGTTGCTACTTTTGGGTACCTTTAGTCCAGACATCCTATTATATATTTATTTCATAATATTTTATTTGCCAAAATAAAAAAAAAGTAATAAGACGAAATGGAAAACGCGGTTCTCTAGATCAGCGAATTAAAAGAAAATTTTATTTAACCATTACCAGTTTCTTGTGTAGGCATGACGTAATTTTTGTTTTTAGTAACGCTATCCGTATATTATATAATGCCCCTGTACTATATAAAAAATAATATATAGTATACGGATAGAGTTACTTAAAACAAAGATTACTTCATTATTTTTTTAATTAAAGATTTACTTACAGATTTCAAAATGGATTTTGTCATCTTATTCTATATTTACTTCTCTAACAAAACTGAATCGAAAGGGCTTCTTCTGTATTGCTTATGTGTATTTATATTTGTATCAATTATCTAAATTTGTCGTTTTTTATTTTTTGCACATGATTGCGTATGAAAACCCATAGCCCTTAACTGAATGATTAATATAAAATATTTTAACAATAAATGCCAATTTCTAAAGAAGTTTTTTTGAAGTGTAACCAGTATTTTAAAAGTGAATTATTTAAAATTGAATTAAATAAAATTATGCGCTCCCTTTTCATAAAAGTTACTTTTAATACCCTACAAAAAACCCTATAAAAGTGTACCCTGTAAAAGTTATTTTTTGATATACTCTATAAAAGTTAATGTATTTTTGCATAATTTGTTGAATTTACAAATGAAATAACATTGGATATAACATTTGTATGACGTTTTTTTTTTTTCATTTAAACTGGGAAACGGTGATTTATTGTTAAAACTTTTTTTTGTGGTGTATATTCTATATATACGTTTAGTGAAAAATATTAGGCAAAGAGAATTAAAGAAATAGAAAAATAGAATTGAAGCCATATTCGCAGGAATGTTTCTGAAATTTCAAACATGTTTTTCCCCTAAAATTACAGACGGAGATTTTTACAATTTATTAGGTATACTCAGCACTGAGAAGTGCCATTGCCTCAAACTATCTCGGCAGGAACTCAAGGTCCCACCCAGGTAGCCGGAACTCGGTCTTTTAATTATATGCCAGCCCTCTAATGAGGGGACTCGAAAGGGATCCCCAACCGAGATTACGGTCTTTACGCCTCGTCTCTAATGGGGAACCCCCAAAGGGATCCCCCACCGTGACTACGAGCTTACATTCCCCCAGTGCCGCTGCAAAGGAGTCCCCATTCGATCATTAGGAGTCCCCGTCATGTGTATAGTATGTTACATTAATGTAAACTGACTCGCCTAGCGATAATAGTTGTTGGTTACGTTTTTGTGATGCAGTTACAGCCAAATGACTTTTCAAGTTTTTAAAATTCCGTTTCAAAATCCGTTACATAAGTTTCGTGGATTAGAAGTTTTCGTCACCGATTCACCGCCCCGAACTACTGAACACATGATGTACCTTCTACTCCTCACATTAATACTTTCACTTTGTCCGCAGTGGCTACGCGCACACTAGTTCACTTTTACACGTTCTACTCTACATTTTAACCTTACTTTTATATCTTTTTCTATTTCTTATAACAGTTCTAATGGATTATGATTGTTTCGCTACATTTATAATTCATACGGATTTAGTGGACGGAATTACTCTGAAAATGGTGGTTTCTTGGTAATACAATAATTAAATAATTCAGTTTCCTGGTAGAGATCAGGTTACTAATTTTTTTTTACAAAATAAGCGAGGTATAATGTTTACAGAACGTACTGATATATTTTGAACTAAAATAAAATCCTTATTTCTTCAAATATAATAAGAAATGAGAAATAATTCATGGTAATTAAAGAAAAATTCGTAAATAAGAAACATACTTATAAGAGCTGTACTTTTAAGAACTAGGTTGAAATTTAATTAAAGAAAACTCTAATTCTGGATATGAAGGATGAAAATTAAGATTATTTTTAATGTTTTTTGTTCATGTTATGGTAATTGTATAAGGATTTATAAGCCTGAGATTTGATAAATTAGGTCTCAGCTTGTTGTTCAATTTAACAAAACTAAAATAAATAAAAAGTTGTTCTTATAAATTATTATTAGTAAGTTTTAGTAAATTTATTTCTTAAATTCTACATCGAAGTTGATGAAAAATTTGTTGCACGTAGTTATAAATTACTGCCGCTACTATTAAATAGAAGGTTGCAAGTGCTGATGACACTTGAACATGATAATATACTTCCATAGGCTATGTGAATGTGATGCTGTAATTAATGATAGGAATGATCCGAACGAAATAATAATGACTAAGATATTAAAGCAATAGTAATCTAATTTGATAGAATAATTGTTACGTAAAATGTTTTTACTTGATTGAAATATATTGTTTTTTTTTTGTTTTTTTTTATATATATTATTTGGAATATTTAATAAATATTTTATTTTAATTTTAGTTGAATTATTTGTCTTTAGGTAGGTCCTTTGCATTCTTTTCGTTTTAACGACGGAAATAGTCCATTCTGCTTTATTTTATTCTTGCTAAGCTTGTAGGATCCTTCTAAGCTCTAGTTTTGTTTTAGATCTTATATAAACTTTGTTCATTTCCGGTTCCTCTTTTACACCTTCTACTGATCCTTTTAGCACTGTTTTAATCACTTCTTTTCTTTTCATAATATATCCGGACGAACTGGCTTTTATGAAATTCTGAATTGTTTTAATAAAGCTTCTATTCTCATAGTTTTAATTAAAAATTTTATTAATCTACGGAGTTATAATAGGTATTGTTGTTGCATGATCAGATCTTTGTTTAAAGATTATTTAGAATTGTAAATATTTTAACCATCAATTTTATCAATATTTTAGTTAAGACATATTTATATATTTTACATTACAAATTTAGAATATTTTTTTACGTCAGTCAGTCTAAATCTACAGTTTAAGCAGATAAAATTATAGATTGTTCTAAATGTTTCATTCTCGCTGTCAGCTCCTTGAAATTTCTATTAAAAATTTATTTTTCTTATTTATGTTTTCAAATAAATTTTAGTTTTCTTCAAGTAAAAAAAAATATTTTATTTTTTATCCTCTCTCACTCTCTCTTTCTCTCTTTCTCTTTCTGTATATTATAAATCTCATTACATTACGGTTTAACATTTTTTAAATCTGCTTTCTTTTTTTCGTTTATGTAATACATTTTTTTTATTAAAGAAAATTTAGTTCAACCTCTGAAACAGAACTTGTCAAGGAGATTTGTAAAGATTTAGAACATCTGTTCTTTCATTTGTTATTCAGTTTCATTAAATTGATCAAAAAGAGAGTAAGTTTTTTGAATATGAGATGTTTTTGTTTTTTCAAGCTCTGATTTTATTATAGATTTTCATTACATTCTTATTTTTTTATGTTGTTAGTTATCCTATATTAATTATTTCTTTAATGTAAATTTTTATGCTTTACCTTAAAGGTATTGGAGAGAGAGCTCCGTTATTTAATTCTTTTCATTTACTTTATTTTGATTTTTTTTTTTTGAGGTGATGGACTTTGAGTGCTTTGGTCCTTTTTTTCTATGAGAATGGAAATTTATAGCTTATGAAAAAAAAAGGACCGTATTTTGTTTTTCTTAAAGTATATATTTCTATTCCAAAATACACCTACAAAAATATCTTCTTTTTTTTTTGCTTAGCATTTTTCCTGGGCGATCTTAATGTCTGTTTGAAGGATGTTGGCCTAGCGTTGCTTTAGGCTAGCCTTCGGTCGCTTTCCGTAAATAGTCCGCTTGTAGGCGATATTGGCGGCAGAGTCGGCACGGTGTACAGGACGTGGCCCAACCATATTAATTAGAAAAAAAGAAAATTTAATTTACAGAAGTATTTCAGGTAACTTTAAATAAAAATTGGTTATTTGTACTTTTTTTACAAATGCAATAATGTAAGAAAGTTTTTCGATTTATAACTAATATTCTAAAATAAATGTGTTTGGTATTAGTAAACTTTCAAAAGGTGCTGTTAAATTATTGGCATGTAATTCAGAAGTTTACCCATATTTTGAACGAAGGCAGAATCAGATCACGCAAGAAATGTCTTTAAAAGTGTAAAATTCTTACTCACAAGCGTTCATTATTTATACTATTTTCAGATTTTTTTTAATAATATTTGTTCTTCTGTCGGTTAGACCTTTTTATATTTCGTTGCATTTTCTTTCTTCTTTACCTCTTCTTTCCGTTTGTTCCAGTACTTTTTCATTCTTTCCGAGAGTATTTGTTTTAGCTCTATGGTAAATTATCTGGAGCTGTTAATTGGTTTTCCTTTTCATCTAGTCTGAAATCCTAAATTGTTTTTCGAAACTCTGTTCTATCTGTTACTTTTTTTCAATCTTTATTTGGTTTTTCTAGGTCTTGGTTTGCTTTCTGGTGTCACCATATTTCTGTTTTTTTTTTTTTTTATCTTGTAAAAGTTAAATAATCATTTTGTAAGTTTATTGTCACTCATTTTATAAATATGCCCATTTTAAAAATATAAATATGCCCATTTTATAAATCTAAATATGCTTTATTATTTATAAATATGAACTCTTATTCTACTTTTCCATATTTTGTTTTTAAAAATTTTTTATTTCTTGGTAAATTTCATTGTTATATTTTAGCTTATAACTTTATTCTGTTCTTTTGGATTCAAAAATCTTCCTTATGATTCTTCTTTCTTCTCTTGAAAGATTTCTTATATTAATTTTCCTTATACTCTTGCATGCATATACGGCTTCTGGGTCAATTATTGTTTTGTAATGACATAATTTAGTTTTATAGCTTAAAAATTTCTTATTATAAACATCCGCTGTCAGTCTTTAAAGCTGTTTCAATTTTACGAATCCTACTTTTTCGACTACAGTTGGTGTTATTATCTTCCCAAGATACTTAAATTTGTCTACTTTTTTTCTCTTTACAAAATGATTTCTTCTACAGAGTCTTTATCACTGGAATAATATCTTTTTTTTAAAGAGAATATAAAACTCTAATAGATGATACAAATAGATGATAAAAATTACTGATAAACTAATTTACTAGTATCTATAAAGAAAGAATCAAGAGTTTTGCAAAGAGCTAAATTACATATTTAGTAATTACTCACATTTTAAATAAAAGCTGAAGTTATTTAAAGATATTTTAAAAGGTAATTAAAACAATAGTAAAAGATAATATATAGCCCAATTTGTAATAGATATATACGTAAAATGAACCTGAAGTGAAATAAAAGATATCACCACCAAACCAAAAGTAGAATTTCATAGAAGCTGTAAAGCTGTTGTTTTTTTTTTGAGTTATTACAATAGCTCAATTTTTAACCAGTCACGGAAATTTGGATGTCAGAATAAACCAATATTAGATCATTCCAATAGGTAATTCCTTTACCCTTTACTGTTCAAGCGGGCTGATGCCATGTCATTTTCTGTAATGTTGAACTTTGTGAGCTCTTCTTTCATCTGTTTAACATAACCACCTGACCTTTATAATTCCAGCGTTTATTGAAATTCTGTTTATTTAGTATTGATAGGTTCATTCGGACCATGTGTCCATAGAATTTTGGTTTACAACTAAAATTCTTTCTTGCTTTATCTGATCTCAATCTGTGGTTTGTGTTTTTCATTGACCGTAAATTTTTCTTAAAATTCTTTCTATCTCGAGTAGATTTCTTTTACCAATTGTATGGCTAGATGTTTTATACCACTTATATTTGTACCTTCCATGACGTAATCGTCTTAAAACTGTGTTGTAATGAATTAATTTTGCGTTTATTGAAAGGTTTTTTTTATTGTACCTTTTTTTTGTTGGGGGGTAAAAGTTTAATTGTTTTAATTATACTATTATTAAAAGATATTTTTCAAAAGGACAAATATATCAATAAAATTTAAGGATGCATTTATATAAAGAGTTCAAATCAGATTCATTACATATTCATTAATGTAATAACGTTAATAAAAATACATAAAATAAATAAAATCATGAAGTGCATTGACTATAAATTTAGTTAATCATTTTCTTAGTTCCAAACCTAATTTTTATATAATATCGTAAGTAAATTGGGAAAGATTTTTAATGATTAATATATTACTATTATTAACTTGTATTAAAAATCGTAAAATAATATAATGATCTTATTTTGTTACGTCGAAATAATCAACGATCTGATGATAATTATCTTCTGTTCGTTACGATGAGACGGTTACCTCTAACATACATACACACATCAGTTCATGAGTACGAGACAGCCAACGGTATTTTCTACCTGTGTCAATAATGATTATCTACTTCAATAATGAACATACCTCGAAATATCTTTGAATTTCATTTAAATTTTAAGCTAGACAGAAAATAAATGTAGACAAATTTATTAGTCTTATTCCAAACCACTAAATTTAATAAGAGCACACAAACACACATACACACACTATATATATATATATATATATATATATATATATATATATATATATATATATATTAAGAGTAAATATTAAACGCATGTTAAACAATATCTTTTTATTTTCAATTATAAATAAAAACTATTATTAATTGTTAACAAAAAAGAATAAGAAATTCAATATTCAAAAACTGTTGCTAAGTGATTAGCACTATAAGATTGCAGGATATTATCAATTACTGTAAAAAGAAACTGTAAGCAAGTTAGATCAAATATTTTCCAGATTTAGAAATTCCAGTAACGATTTCATACTGGAAATTTATTTATTTTCAGTTACACCGAAAATAAATAATAAAATAATCTTTAAGGTTCTGGTGACTGTACTCTACTAGCTGTAACAGTACAGTCACCATAGCCTTAAGAAATTCTAAATTAATTAGATCGAATAATTGTTCATTTTCAGAATTTCAGAGAAAAATTAGCTGAAATAAAGATGAGGCTACTGTTCTGTTTGTAACTGGTTAGTCACCACAACTTTTTGTAGAATTATTATTATATTCACCTCTTAAATACAAATCTACTTCTTTGGAAAATAAATGTCATAAAATTTGTAATTCTAGGTTTTATTTATTTATTTGTATAATTAAATATTTATGAATACAACTTTATTAATACATAAAAAATGTCTTACATGATCATGCACATTATCTTTTTAAATTAATAAGCAAAATAAATCCTCCCCACACGTTTTCAGTTTAAGTTATTACTTAAAGAATGTCATTAAAAATAATCTATACGTAATCGAGATATATGTGAATTTTAATAGCTAAGTAGTACTACCATGTAATTAATATTAAAAATGGACTTCTTCACATCTTAAGTTTTTATTAAATAGAATATCTTTCTTCCATTTTAATTTTTAGTGATTTTACTTAGATTATTAATTCTTATTTAGTATTAATGAATTCATTACTGTGAGAGAGAGAAAGAGATAAAATTTTTAAATTAAAGATTGAGTAAATTTTACAATAATGAAATACAGTACAAACAAGGATGGATAACGAGTATTTATATAAAAGATCATGACGTCACAGAAGTTGCAGAATTTTGTTATTTTTCAAAAGGACAAATAAAATCGATAAAATTTAAGGATGCATTTATATAAAGAATTCAAATCAAATTGATTACATATTCGCTAATGTAATATTGGCAATAAAAATACGTAAAATAAATAATATCGTGAAGTGCATTGGCTGTAAATTTAGTTAATCATTTTCTTTGTTCCAATGCAAATGATGATTTAATGTCGTAGGTAAACTGGGAAAGGTCATGATTTATAAATTATTATAAACTTGACTTCAAATTCGTAAAATAATATAATGATTTTACTTGGTTACATCGAAATAATCAACGATTTGGTGATAATTTTCTTCTGTCCGTTACATTAAGAAGATTTTTTTTTAACCTTCGGGATCACCGTTAGGTACTTCAGTGGATGAGATGAATGACAATTTTTGTAGCTTGTGAAAAATGAGTTATTTCTAACACAACACACACACACACACACACACACAATATATACACATACACACAGAAAAACACGCGCATGCAATCTAACATTCAACACACGCAAAACCTAGCACCAATACACATGTAAAAATTATTTTGGAAAGAGAAAGGATGTTACTTTCGGTCTAAATAGGAATCTACTATTTGTGAAAATGAATTAAAGTATTACTATACCTTTTTCAGTAAATATATTTTAAATCACTATATTTACATAATAATATCTGTTCTAAAAAGAGTGACTTTCAGTTATTTTTTTTTTTAAGATTGGTCTTCATTCATTTGACTGGTTTGATGCAGCTCTTCAGGGCTTAGATTCCCTATCTAAGCCCAACCGTTTCATATTGATATACCTCCTACATCCTGCATCCCTAAAAATTTATTTTACTTATTCCAAACGTTGCTTGCCTGCACAAATTTTCCCTTCTACCTGTCCCTTCAATATTAAAGCGACTATTCCAGGATCCCTTAAGATGTGGCGTATTAGTCTGTCTCTTCTTTTAACCATTTTATTTAAATGCTTCTTTCTTCATAAATTTTCCACAATACTTCGTCTTCATTTGTCACTTTATCCACCCCTCTGATTTTTAACATTCTTCTATAGCATTACATTTCAAATGATTCTCGTTTTTTCTTCGCAGGTACTCCGATCGTCCAAGTTTCACTTCCATATAAAGCTATGCTCCAAACATATGCGTTCAAAAATGTTTCCTTAAGTTTAAATTAATTTTTGATGTAAGTAAATTATATTTCTAACTGAAAGATTATTTTGCATTTTGCCTGTACTATTCGACATTTCATATCACTCCTTCTTCGTCCATCTTTAGTAATTGTATTTCTCAATAACAAAATTCTTCTACCTCTATAATCTCTTCTCTTCCCATTTTTGTATTCAGTGGTTCATCTACATTATTTTATTTCGGTTTAAAAAAACATAAACTTTTTGCGTTCTGAAAATAAAAAGTTATCAGAAACAAGGTTTCTACTACGTTTTCCTTAACGTTCAATACAATTAACCATGTACACGTACATTTATTACGATGTATCACATCAAATCGGTTTAATTCCAGTTGAACTGATAGAGGCCGAGTATATTTTTGTATTGAAAATTTGATATGGACAAGATATGACTTCCTTGTACGTCTATTAAATTATATGTACACATTTTTGCTGAACTTCATTTAAACTTATTTCATTTGAAAGTGAGATACGATCCTCCAATTATTTTATAAAGTGGACAGTTACACAACTGCTAAAATATTACTTTTTATTAAAATCAAATATTTATACAATTATTAATTCAACAATGTTACCTGAAATATTAGGTTAGAGTAAAATTGCTTTGATTACTCTTTAAATAAATTGTTTACCAAATAATCCAATAATAAAAACTGATTATTCTACACCGTAAGCTCAGAATCAATATTCCTAACTAGTATACATGAATTCACTAAACGAAATAGTTTAATTACTATTAACTTTTATTTATACGACCACCAATCTTGTGCATATTACGCACATGAAAAAAAAAGTTCAACAATCACTTTAAATTGAATACAATTCAAAAATGTATTTTATTTTTCTGTGAAGTAATTAAATAAAATGATGTTTTTAAAATAAATGTACAATTTTTATAAGAATTTGCTAATAAAATAAAAAAATAATACGATTCTAAATTATAATTTTCTATTAATAATAAATAATCTGATGTTTCATCAAATCTATTATTTTTATTTTATTTTACTCATAATTTTATTTCGCTAATATTTTTTTTTCATTTTTTTATTATCAATGAATTATTATTTATTATAATATGTTTTTTGCAATCACGAATTAATAATTATTAAATCAATATATTTAAATTAAAAAAAAAACAAAAGTTAAAAAAAATTAAAAAAAGTTAAAAAAACAAAAGGAGATGAACTCTTGAACCGATGTACCTTCCCTTTAAGATCCAAATGCTTCATTAATTAAAATTTTAATTTTTATTTTTATTGCAATCAAAAAGGAAGGTGCACAACCAGATGTCACAACAGTGGTAAATCCAAAATTTCAACATCCTACGGCTAATCGTTTTTGAGTTATGCGAGATACATACATATGTACGTACAGACGTCACACCGAAACTAGTCAAAATGAATTTAGGGATGGTCAAATTGGATATTTCCGTTGAAATATGAATACCGAAATATGAATTCCTTTACTTCGTACAAGGAAGTAACAAAAAGTTAAAAAAAAAAGAAAAAAGTAGGTGAAATCTGAAAACCGAAAGTTTTCTTGATCATAATACTTCCTTTATTACGTACAAGGAAATAAAAATATTACCAATAATGTCTAAAATTCATAAATGAGAGTAAATACATCTCATTTAAAATATATCTCTGAATACTTTATGCAAAAGCAGCGGAGATTTTGTAGATTCTCAACCAGGGAATTTTCATATATTGCCAAAATCTTACTCTGATGAAGTGTAATAGGATCATTCAATTTTGAAAGCATGTTTATCATTTCGTCTTTTTACTAGTTGTCATATGTAGATTAGTTTTTCTTGACTGATACTTTTTTTTTTCATAAACACACTGTTCAACTAAAAGTATATTTTTAACAAAGTTCAACGTACAAATCTTGCCTCTAGGTGTATTGACAAGGTAATTCATTGCACCATAGAGTTGCCGGATTCATGAATAAATTTAGAATCTTCAATATTAGTAAATATGTTTATTTTTGTATTATTATTTTATTTGTTCATTAGCTGGAGGACGTGCCTATAGATCACCTCCGCAGCTAGGTCCTCCGGGCCGGTTGCCCTGGCGGGCGATGTCCAGAAATGCTATTATTAGGAGTCCAAAATTGATTACCACTTGTGTAAAAATGTTTTTTTAAATGATGAAAATTGATCAAGGAAAAGCAAAAAAAGGATTCGTCATCATTATTCAGTTAAGCACCCTTCTTATTAGGAAATAAATTTTAGGGTGGGTTACCATCATCGAACTTTCTAAAACAAAAATAACTTCAAAAGTAAATATCTTCTAGCATTTTTATACTATTCTCATCAATAAACAAATTATCCTAATACGAAACTAAACTTCCTTGACACAATAACAAAAGAGAAGTTGGCTTCGAAATCAATAAATGGCTAAGGGGAATATATAGGATTCAAAATACTTCTTATTTTGACCATTATTATTTCTTATAATTTTGACCTTTATTGTTTACCATTTGATCTGACCCGCGTGTTTTGGCTATATGTATCTTTAATTGTAACTACAAGGCCAGAAAAAAATCAAATATACGACTCTATATGGGTAGTCGATAGTAATTTCAGTATCGATTTATTTGTATCGAAAATAGTTGTGTTTTAAGATCTGCTTTTTTTTTTGTCTTCAGTCATTTGACTGGTTTGATGCAGCTCTCCAAGATTCCCTATCTAGTGCTAGTTGTTTCATTTCAGTATACCCTCTACATCCTACATCCCCAACAATTTGTTTTACATACTCCAAACGTGGCCTGCCTACACAATTTTTTCCTTCTACCTGTCCTTCCAATATTAAAGCGACTATTCCAGGATGCCTTAGTATGTGGCCTATAAGTCTGTCTCTTCTTTTAACTATATTTTTCCAAATGCTTCTTTCTTCATCTATTTGTCGCAATACCTCTTCATTTGTCACTTTATCCACCCATCTGATTTTTAACATTCTCCTATAGCACCACATTTCAAAAGCTTCTAATCTTTTCTTCTCAGATACTCCGATTGTCCAAGTTTCACTTCCATATAAAGCGACACTCCAAACATACACTTTCAAAAATCTTTTCCTGACATTTAAATTAATTTTTGATGTAAACAAATTATATTTCTTACTGAAGGCTCGTTTAGCTTGTGCTATTCGGCATTTTATATCGCTCCTGCTTCGTCCATCTTTAGTAATTCTACTTCCCAAATAACAAAATTCTTCTACCTCCATAATCTTTTCTCCTCCTATTTTCACATTCAGTGGTCCATCTTTGTTATTTCTACTACATTTCATTACTTTTGTTTTGTTCTTGTTTATTTTCATGCGATAGTTCTTGCGTACGACTTCATCTATGCCGTTCATTGTTTCTTCTAAATCCTTTTTACTCTCGGCTAGAATTACTATATCATCAGCAAATCGTAGGATCTTTATCTTTTCACCTTGTACTGTTACTCCGAATCTAAATTGTTCTTTAACATCATTAACTGCTAGTTCCATGTAAAGATTAAAAAGTAACGGAGATAGGGAACATCCTTGTCGGACTCCCTTTCTTATTAGGGCTTCTTTCTTATGTTCTTCAATTGTTATTGTTGCTGTTTGGTTCCTGTACATGTTAGCAATTGTTCTTCTATCTCTGTATTTGAACCCTAATTTTTTTAAAATGCTGAACATTTTATTCCAGTCTACGTTATCGAATGCCTTTTCTACGTCTATAAACGCCAAGTATGTTGGTTTGTTTTTCTTTAATCTTCCTTCTACTATTAATCTGAGGCCTAAAATTGCTTCCCTTGTCCCTATACTTTTCCTGAAACCAAATTGGTCTTCTCCTAACACTTCTTCCATTCTCCTCTCAATTCTTCTGTATAAAATTCTATTTAAGATTTTTTATGCATGACTAGTTAAACTAATTGTTCTGTATTCTTCACATTTATCTGCCCCTGCTTTCTTTGGTATCATAACTATAACACTTTTTTTGAAGTCTGATGGAAATTCCCCATTTTCGTAAATATTACACACCAGTTTGTATCATCTATCAATCGCTTCCTCACCTGCACTGCGCAGTAATTTTACAGGTATTCCGTCTATTCCAGGAGCCTTTCTGCCATTTAAATCTTTTAATGCTCTCTTAAATTCAGATCTCAGTATTTTTTCTCCCATTTCATCCTCCTCAACTTCCTCTTCTTCCTCTATAACACCATTTTCTAATTCATTTCCTCCGTATAACTCTTCAATATATTCCACCCATCTATCGACTTTACCTTTCGTATTATATATTGGTGCACCATCTTTGTTTAACACATTATTAGATTTTAATTTATGTACCCCAAAATTTTCCTTAACTTTCCTGTATGCACCGTCTATTTTACCAATGTTCATTTCTCTTTCCACTTCTGAACACTTTTCTTTAATCCACTCTTCTTTCACCAGTTTGCACTTCCTGTTTATAGCATTTCTTAATTGCCGATAGTTCCTTTTACTTTCTTCATCACTAGCATTCTTATATTTTCTACGTTCATCCATCAGCTGCAATATATCGTCTGAAACCCAAGGTTTTCTACCAGTTCTCTTTATTCCGCCTAAGTTTGCTTCTGCTGATTTAAGAATTTCCTTTTTAACATTCTCCCATTCTTCTTCTACATTTTCTACCTTATCTTTTTTACTCAGACCTCTTGCGATGTCCTCCTCAAAAATCTTCTTTACCTCAGCTTCCTCAAGCTTCTCTAAATTCCACCGATTCATCTGACACCTTTTCTTCAGGTTTTTAAACCCCAATCTACATTTCATTATCACCAAATTATGGTCGCTATCAATGTCTGCTCCAGGGTAAGTTTTGCAGTCAACGAGTTGATTTCTAAATCTTTGCTTAACCATGATATAATCTATCTGATACCTTGCAGTATCACCTGGCTTTTTCCAAGTGTATATTCTTCTATTATGATTTTTAAATTGGGTGTTGGCAATTACTAAATTATACTTCGTGCAAAACTCTATAAGTCGGTCCCCTCTTTCATTCCTTCTGCCCAGCCCGTATTCACCCACTATATTTCCTTCCTTGCCTTTTCCAATGCTTGCATTCCAATCTCCAACTATTATTAAATTTTCATCTCCTTTTACGTGTTTAATTGCTTCATCAATCTCTTCGTATACACACTCTACCTCATCATCATCATGGGCGCTTGTAGGCATATAAACGTTAACAATCGTTGTCGGTTTAGGTTTTGATTTTATCCTTATTACAATGATTCTATCGCTATGCGTTTTGAAATACTCCACTCTCCTCCCTATCTTCTTGTTCATCACGAAACCTACTCCTGCCTGCCCATTATTTGACGCTGAGTTAATTACTCTAAAATCACCTGACCAAAAGTCACCTTCCTCTTCCCACCGAACCTCACTAATTCCTACTATATCCACATTCACCCTATCCATTTCCCTTTTTAAATTTTCTAGCCTACCAACCTTTTTTAAGCTTCTAACATTCCACGCTCCGACTCGTAGAATGTTATTTTTTAATTTTCTGGTGACCTTTTCCTTAGTAGTCCCCACCCGGAGATCCGAACGGGGGACTATTTTACCTCCGGAATATTTTACCAAGGAAGGCGCCTCCATTATTGCTATGTGAAAATGCAGAGAGCCACATTTTCTTGGAAAAAAAGCAGCTGTAGTTTTCCATTGCTTTCAGCTGCGCAGTACTCAGAGGACTGAGTGATGTTGATACGGCCGTTTAAGTCATTGTGACTCACGCCCCTAACAACTAAGATCTGCTAAGATATTGAATGAATGAATTACGGTAATAAAATTTATTAATTTATTTTATAATTATTATTTCTGTCGTTATTTATTGTTTTTTAAACATTTAAGAAGAAATGTAATGTTTTTTTGACAAGCAGTATGTTCAGTCATGTAAGCGTGTTCTTTCTTTTTGCTCTTTTTTGTTGGTGTTACTTCTTTTTACTTATTGTTTATAAACATTTAAGAAAAAAAGTCATATGATTTTTTGACGGGCTGTATGTTCGATCATGTGTTCATCTAAGAAGGACGCCAGCACAGACAGACACACGTACAAATACTCTTTAAGTAAGATAGGAAATTAGTATTTTAAGTGTAGATATTTTACAGTGATTTTATATGAATGTTATACAGTTCTTTAACAACTAAAATAGTTTGGTTTTCCTAAAGTTCCCTTTTTCCAATCGCGTTGAAATTTCTTACCGAGCTTTACTTTTTTCCGTTTAGCCTCCGTAACCACCGAAAGGTATTATTTCAGAGGATAAATGAGGATGATATGTATAAATGTAAATGAGGTCTAGCCTTGTACAGTCTCAGGTTGATCTCTTCCTGAGATGTGTGGTTAATTGAAACCCAACCACTAAAGAACACCGGTTTCCACGCTCTAGTATTCAAATCCGTATACCGAGCTTTACTTGCTCGGACGTTTAGCATTTTTTACGTTTACGTTTAGCATTTTATGTAATTTCTCAATTAAATTACGAATTTTAACATAAGTTTTTCTTTTTATTTAAATAAATTTTTGTTGAAAATCTAAGAATCTATAGCAAAAATTTACTAAAAATGAAAGTTGATATATTTTTCATAAAATAGGTTTAAAATATTTATTTTGCTTGTTAGATGTGTTGTTTTTAACCAAAAGGAAGATGGTGCAAGACGTGGTGTAAAACCAATGTTATGTACAAATATGTAAATTCTAAATAAGGAAAAGTGAGCATAGAGATTGTTCATTTTCATAAATCACAGGCTGGCGTGAATCCCTTCCGGAGGAAGGGGTTTCTATACGAGCCACTGAATACGATGTAATCAGTTAGCATTCTGCTGGTGTGATAATGAATGATAGCGAGCGTGTTAAAATGATAAGAGTTAATTCCTTCCTGTACATTGAGGTAATATGTGTAAACTCGTCATGAACTACATTTTTGATAGGTAGTCGTCGGAGTCATCGCTCCCTGGGGACGCCTTCCATTCATCTAGATTTGAATAGAAGAGTGCCTGAGTACCTGGGACCGCACTGCCGTCAGTGTGGGCCTGACGGCGGCTGGCAGAGCTTTTTTCCTCCCACTACGGAAAAAAAAATATTTGGAATTATATAAAACTGTGTATGACTGGATTAAAAAAAATAATAATAAAAATAAAAATAAGCTTTACACTACGTTATTTTTGTCGGGAATATAAATTATTTGTACGATGTAGATATAACTGGTGGTAACAACAGTTCTACTCAAACAGCCAAGTTGTTTACGTTCACTGAAATTTCCAGTTCACTGATATTTTCCTTGGAGCAATGTTTACTACCTTACTTTTCCCATATTTCTAACTTTATTTACGAGTTTTTATGAAGTCAATCAAGTAATTATTAATTGTGAATCTTTTTTTTTATTAAGGTACAATAAAACTACGACTTTTTTATTATTAGTATTAATTAATTTTAATAATCAATATTACTCAGTAAATAATTACAATTTAAATTTATTGCATTGGAATTTAAGCTAAAAAGTTATGTGAACTGAAAAAAAAACAACAGAATAGTAGCTTTATTTAGCATTTACAGAATTATTTTTCTTTTTAATTTTATATTAAAATGTATTGGTAGTTAATAAAATTTTTAACTGTTTTTTGGTACAATTAAAGTTCTAAATGATCCAGAAAGAATTTTCAGAAAAATGAGGTATATTTAACATTTCCTATTTTAACCCATTATAAAAAAAAAAAAAACGTTGCAGGTTCTCAATTCAACCACGAAAACAAAAAATGCGTATACCATGTACGTGTGTATGTATGTGGGTGTATGCGCGTGTGCGTTTGCGTGTTGTGACAATTTTACACAACTTAGAAGCTCTAGCTGGCCTAGCTTGCTTTTCTCGAATGGCTTACTGAAAAATTACAAGGTCTCTTTTTTAATTTATACGAGTTTTTACAGAGATTTCTTTTTAAATTTACATTGTCTTTTGTAATGTAAACACAAAGTTAATCATGACAGTATTTGATTTTAATTATTTTTTTTTCTATATTTTCAATGAATTTCAATAATAATAATAATCTTTTTATTTAAAAAAAAAAAAAAAAATTCATCACAGTAATCAACAATGAAAAAGTAGAAAATGTGATTAAAAGTTTACAGAAATTATAAAAAAATTTAAAGTCCTTTAAATTTTCTAAATCGAGTGACCATTTAGTCACTCCATTTAAACATAAAAACGTATCATTCATGCACAATTCACATCATTTGAAATCAGGCTGTAACCTTATATAATTTTTATTAATTATCCCAGCGGCCATCCATGAACTAGTCAACAGAGTAGAATGTCTTAGACACCTTAAGGCGCCTTAGTCGAGATTTAAACCGATTCAGAATGGAAATTTGTTTGAAATCCTCTGGAAGCCTCTTAATTAATCTGACACCAACTTGCGACGGCAAACGTTCGAAAGCCACTGTTCTGTGCTGTTGGGCACGCAAGTTTCCCTTCTTCTGGTATCGTAAAGATGTACATCTCCGTTCCGCACTAAATTGCATCTCAAACATCATCAATACATCACAACATCCAAGATATAAAGACAGGGTGAAGTCAGAAATCCCAGCTTCGAGAAGGCGTCACTACACGACTCTCTGAACTTTAATCTCACAATCACTCTAACAGCTTTCTTCTGCAGCCGAAACACTCTACTCAGCAAGCTCCGACCACAGTATCCCGAAATTCGAATCCCGTAAGACAAGTGTAGAAATATTAGCCCTGAGTAGGTCATTTTTAACAGATCTAAAGAGCAGAACTTGCGAGTTTATGCAGGGCAAAGATGCCTGATGAAACCTTAGCGCAAATATGATCTGTGTGTTTATCCCAGATCAGCCCTCGATGAAGGTGCATACCCAGGAATCTGGCAGGTTGAGATTCTTCCAAGAGTTCATCATCAACCATCACGGAAGGTTTTCTATCATGTTCATGCTCTCGGAGACAAAATTTAATAACGTTCCACTTTGATTTATTGGTCCTTAGGTTCATTTCTGTAACGTGTTGAATTAATTGATTTATTTCAACGAAAGTTTTGACCTCAAAATGACTTAAAGATTTATCTCTGAAGCAGAGAATCGTGTAATCAGAATACTGAGTCATATCTCCGTGCTGGAGAAACCATTTCAGGTTGTTGACGTAAATTAGGAACAGAATTTGCTTCAGGATTGATCCCTGGGAAATCCCATGGGTCAGTCTTAATCTGTTATAATTGACATCCGAGATCTGAACACACTGTTTACGGTCCTGGATGTAAGACACCATCCATTTATGTGACAGATCCCACACACCACCTTCTCCTAACTAGTACAGCAATGTCTCATGATGCATACAGTCAGACGCCCTGGAAAGGTCAAGGAAAAGCCGAGCACATGTTCTCGCCCATCCAACCCTCTGACAACGCCATCAATAAAATTTGCTACAGCATCAATTGTACTTTTATTTTTCCTAAAACCAAATTGCTCCGATGAAGAATGTTAAATCTTTCCAGAAAGCTGTGAAGTCTGTCTAAGAAGAGACTCATAAATCTTACTCAGAACTGGAAGAATAGAAATTGGTCAGTAGTTACTGGTTTGATGTGGGTCATATTTTTTGAATATTGAAACTACTCTAGCTGTTTTTAAGGAGTCAGGAAAAAGTCTTGTTACAAAGGATAAATTGATCGTCTCTGTAAATGGATTTATGATGTGCCCGTAGCACTACTTTAGCAACCACACATGCCATCAATGTCAGATGTGTTTTTCGGAATGACACGTGCCACTTCCGCCTCGTCAACAGGTATAAGTGCCATAGAAACAATTGGGGTTGTATCATGTTAGCTAAATTGTGGCGAGGCCCACTGAACGTTGAATCACCTGAAGCGACGGAGGCAAAATAATTGTTAAACTCATTTGCAACTTCCTGTAGGTCTGCAATCGTTTTATCTTCTCCTCCAGTGATAGATAAAGACTCATTCATATTATTGTTATCGGATTTGTACCGAATTTTCACAAATAACGTATGCGGGATTGTTACGTTAGTAGTCTTGTAACTTCCGGGTTAGATAATTCATCTTTTAATTTAAAAAGGAAGTTTCTTTGTTAGTCTAGAAGTAATTTCTTCAGATAACATTGGTAGATTTTTTTTTATGCGAACAATTAATTGGTCTGTATTTATGATTTGAAAATATTATCATGATTTAATATTTCATCCAAAACCTCAAGAAAAATATTTAAAAAAAAAATTGAAATAAATAATCATATTATGATATGACAGAAAGGCTCAATGGTAATGTCATTTCACTGCTTTCCTATTCTTATTTCTATTATGCCGCAGGTTTTTCGCATTATTATTTATTTTTATTTTAAATTTTATGCCGTTGATGTTTTCGTTAACCTATCCATATTTTAAATAAAAATATAAAATAAAATATAGACCAACATAAAAACAAACTAAAAGGTAAATTATGATAACCTTTATACAATTTTTCATTTCGACTTTTTAATTGGCGACAAATTTAGGATCAGCATGTTATTGGTAGTTGTTTATTTCGGGTTCTGGTATAATTTTTATAAAAGTGTAGAAAATATTTTTTTTTGTTAATATTTAAAAAAATGTTATCAATTTAAAATTGAATTTCTCACAAACGTAATATACAAAAAAATTATAATGCAGTTTCCGTTGATTGGAACACTGAGTTTAGTAAACCAGGAAGGTTTACTAGGAAAGTTGAACAGTAAAGTGATTTCCAGACTTCTTTTTCTTACTGACCAAAATGTACTGTCAATATCAGCATTACAAGCCCATTAAAGGGATGGTAAAAAAAGAATTTCAAATTTTTTTTTTTAAATAGCAATTTTTTATAGCAAATCTTGTTTTTACAGATTTTTCAAATCACCAAAACAGTATTTGTTTTTTGTTTAAATTACGTAATTTTCTGACAAATGTAGTAATATACTGTTTCTAAATAAAAATCGAATTTTTCTAACCTATCTTCGTTTTATTCAACTTATCTTTCACCATTTTGTTCAGAATTAAATTCCCTAAACTTTTTTTTTTTTTTTTTTAAGTTTTATATGTTTTTAACTCATTTAACAAAGTTATTTTACGTCAAACATAAAAAAAGAGTTTTTTACCCCAATTTATTGGTTTTCATCCTAGAATTTTCAAAAATTGTTTTAGATATGGTTCTGTAACCTGTTTTATTCGATTTATCAGTACAAATACAATAAGAAATCATCAATTTTGCTCCTTAATTAACATCCTAAAAATTTCAATGCGATCTTATTTCACTTAGGTAGCTGAAATCCAAGCGAAATCTTTCATTACCTGTAACTCGTAAAGTATGCATTTTAAGATTTGTTTATACGAACTTTTTCACAACTATAACAGGTTAGGAAATTTCCGGGAGAATTTCGTAACACACTCTGTATAATTATTAATGATAGTACAAAGGACTAAAATTAAATATAAATTTAAATAGAATTAATTTTTAAATAGTAATTAATATCAATATCTCTAAGTTATAAGAAAAAGATCATATAGGATGTGAAGTAATTTCTGTATGGATTAATATATATACCGAAATAGATACGAACCCTTTGTGAAGTATACAGTGGAGGTTTTGAACAACATTTTTTTTTATTATTTAACATTAAGAACTTTCATTTTTTTATTTCGAAACTGAAAAATCTTCCTTGTGGTCGTACCTCAAACTAAAAAAAAAAAAACTAAGAGTTTTTAGATTTTTATTTTTATTTTGTGGTACGACCACAAGGAAGGATTCTAATATACTTTCTACCGTAATAAAATTCTACTTATTCTTAAAATTTAAAACAAACAAGTACAGAAAAAAGTATTATAAAAGAAGGATAAAAAAAAAATTATATAACGTAATTATTTATTTAATTCATGAAATAATTTAACACATTAAATATAAAATTTTATTAACTGCTAATACTTAATTAAAATTTGTTAATTACCGGATTTATTCGAATACCTTCAGCCACCGATTTCCTAAAAAAAAAAATCGAGTATATAACGGTATTTTAAAGTGCAACAGATATGATAAAAAAATACGTAAATACGAAAATATTCAAAAAGTAAAGCATTTAATTCGTTCATTTAAATTACAATATTAATATTACATTAATAATTAATTACCCTAAGTACTAGTTTAGTTCAGAATCAGTAGGCCAGTAAAACGAAAACCAAGTATCATGTTGAAAACGATCATTTCAATACACTTTTAACATGGGATTTTATTTTTAATTAATCACTGTCACTTTCAATGTCTGTAGAAGAGTTACCGGTAGTCTCCACGTCGCTACGTCAAAGATGATCGTCTTTACTACCATAAAGTTCATTTGATATTCCAATTTTTTTAAACTTTTCCTTACTAATTCCGTGGAAGTACCTTCCCAAGCATCTTTTATCCAAACACAAATGTGGTTAAAATCTGGGAGTTTGATTCTTCCTGTAGGCTTGAGAAAGACATTTTCATCAGATATATATTTACTGTATAGTTGTTTATTGCAGATTTGAATGGTTCATTAATGCAGACATCTAGTGGTTGCAATAGAGATGTCAATCCGCGTGGAATTATTAATTAGTCTGTCATACCCTTTTTTAAAATGTCTTTCACTTTATCAGTCGTATGCTGCCGATAACTACCCATTACTAGCATACCGGTATTTTTTTTTATTACGTAAATCTCCTGATCGCTTTTGCCATACAGACCTGATCCAATCTAAAATTAAGATTTTGTCCATTCAACCTGATTCCTGTGCTCTGATAATAAGTCCATTTACCTGTACGGTAGGAAGAGTTTTTCTTTTAAAAGCAATGAAGGAGGTAATTTTGATCCATCAGAAGTAATGCAGAGCATAACACTACACCTTTGTTTTTCATTACCACCAGTGCGAATCGTAACACTTTTTCACCTTTTTTGTTTACGGTTTTGTAAAATGGCATTTCAAAATATGCAGGGGTTTGTTCAGCATTTCATATTTGAGAAGGCAAGTAGACTTTGTCTTCTCTAAGATTTATTATATATTTGTGAAAATGTTATATGTTTTTGTTCGTAAGCGTCTGCAAGTCGTTGAGAAATGGTCGGTTTTCGTCTTATTGACAAATCATTTCGTGCAAAAAATCGTGTTATCCTTCCCCGGCTTTCTTTAAAATCAAGTTTTTTTCACTGATTAGCGATTTCACGAGCATATGATTTCATGACACAAATTTCTGTCGTGGCAGCATAACCGCATTTACTTTATTCCATAACAAAGTCATACAATTTTTCTTCCATGCTCTGTATTTTGGTTTTAAGCCACGAAAAGCCTTTTATTACCGGTGCTTTTCACCAGAAGTGAAAAGATGGTGAAAGAGGAAAGAAAGAAATGAAGTGAATTTTATTTACGTGATCGAATTTAGGTACATCTAAGAAAACGTTTACTTTACATAAATTATCCTGGCTAAATGATATGTTTCACGTAAAAGCCCCGCTACCTTAGTTTTTCTCTCCAATTTGAAGAAAAGTGCGGGGGGTACTAGAATAAATATGGTATTTAAAAATCTGTTAACTTTATATCCGTCATAATACGTAAAGGATATTTAAAAAAAATTAAACTTAATATGAAATCATTATTTAAACTAAATTGAATATTACTTTAAAATTTATTTAACAGAAAAACAATACATTAATTAAAAATTTTTAAATCATCACGTTCTATTTTAATCCTTTTTTTCTATTATTTATTATGACGTATTACTGAATTATTTTTATTTTTATTTTATTTATTACGGAGATATGTTACCGGTTAAATCGTACATAACATCTGTCTGTCATAAGCAGCGATACTAGAGGTGATGAATTTTTCATTATTATTTTTACCTTTGTAAAATGTTAAATTGTTCATACATGTTTGTCTATGCTTTTTGCAGGGGCATGTTTGCATTTTAAAAGGGTGAACTGGTATTTACACCTTTTATTTGATTTAATAAGACTAAATATTATCATTTAGATTCAGTAACTCATTTTATAGATGACATGAAAGGGAATTGAAAAAAAAAGTTTAAATAAAGGTTTTTTCTTTTATCAATCAGCAATTAATGTTGTTTTTTTAATTTTTTTTTTTATTCTTTAAAACTGTTTCCATAGTCTCTTGATTTAAATATTGTTGTACAATTGTTTGCTATGTTCACTGTTTTTATATAAAATTATTTGATTTATATACAAAATTAAAATCTGTTTTTCCATTTCAAACATCCGGGATTGTTTGATTTATACAAAAGCGTTATTTACTGAATACATATATATATATATATTGAAGAAACACTGCTAGCATGTTGGAAAGTAAATAAGAGTAATGGCCAATTCATATCTAAATATTAGTAGATAAATTGAAATATTAGTTTAATAAAATAAAAATCTATCTTTTTAAAACAAAAATTAGTATTTTTGAAAGAAAATCTTTACCGTAATATTCACTAATAAATCATCTTGTAATTCATATTTAAAGCTTATTCTTTTAATGTTACGTATATGAGTGCGGGTCGTGGTAGAAGATTTTGCTTTCTTTTTCTGTTTAGCCTCCGGAGCCACCGTAAGGTATTACTACAGAGGAAGTAATATCATTCTCATTTAGAATAATATGTATGAATGTAAATGAAGTGTAGTATTATACAGTTTCAGGTTGATCATCCTGAGATTTGTAGTTAATTGAAACCCAACCACCAAAGAACACCGGTATCCACGACCTAGTATTCAAATCCGTGTAAAAGTAACTGCCTTTACTAGCATTTGAACCTTAGAACTCTCGACTTTGAAATCAGCTGATTTGCAATTACAAGTTCACTACTAGACCAATCCGGTGGGGCTTGACTTGCTATAGCCTTTTTTTTCTTTGTTTAACCTCCGGGACCACCGTTAGGTATTACTTCAGAGGATGAGATGAATGAAAATTTTTGTAGCGTGCGAAAATGCCATGCCTGACCGGGTTTCGAACCAGGGAACTCCGGATGAAAGGCCGAGACGCTACCATTCGCGCCACGGAGGCCAGCGATTCGCGATAATCTGGCAAGAGATAAAGTAATTTAAAAGAATGGCACAGTTATTTTCAACAAAAATACATATCTTATTTTAAGCTTACTGAGGAAATTGAGGAGTGAAGTGGCATATAAGATTACAATTGCATATAAGATTACTAAACCTAAGTGCATGTGATATACAGTCTTATAAAAAAAACATCTCCTTGTTAATCCGAACGTGTATATATACTCATTTATATTGCATTATTATTATTAGTAAAAAAAAAAATCTGTTATTGTTTTTAATTAAGTTAATGAAGGGAGTGAAAACACTCAGAAAACTGACAGACTGAATGACTTTTGAGATCTAATTAAGCAATTTCAGTCATATCTCAATTGTTTATTCACCAATTTTGCATAAATGAGATGTAATTTTGTTCACATTGAAAGTTTAACATTTTATTTAATGCAGTAAACATGAATAAATCTAATATTAACAGAGTTATTAATGATTAAAAAATTTAAATGGGCACAATTTTTTAACTTTTATAGGTAATATATGGAAACGTATTTATTTTGTAAAAAAAAAAATTATATAAATTCAAAAAAAATTCATTAAAATACCTCTATCGGTTATTATGATACAAATTTTTATTGAAAAAAAAAAAAAAAACAGAAAAATGCGAACAGAGAAATATAAACGAGATAGGGCATTTGTTTGCATGAACGTTTTTGTTTTTACTGTTGCAGTGAATCAGTCTTCTAAGTTTAGCCAACACCTGGGACACCCCTGAGAGGTTTATTTATAGAAGTAGACTATAGTGAACATCATTTCTCAAAAATAAATCAATTACGACTAACTGCTATTGCACTTATGGTTGTTTATAACTTTAGTAAAGCCTTGGAAAATGATTACTGTTGTAAACAGTTAATTTGTCCTTTTATTTTTTTTATTCTAATTCATATTAAAATATATTGATACTCGTATTGTTTGTTTTCATTTCATTCTTGAATTATATAATTTGTCCTTAGTATTAGGTATCTTTTGTTATTTACCATAAGAAATGTCTTTAGAATATAAAGTATTTGCTTTATTGCGTATTTTGTTTAATGACACTAAACAAAATACAAATAATTACACGAATAGCATTATTCAAAAAGACAGCTGTAAAAATCTAATATTGAAACTTCTTTATTAGATAAAGTCTGACACGTGATTATTTATATTTTATGTTTTAAAAATAATTGGTTGGTCTTTATAATATGTGTTACAATAAAATAAATTTAACTTATTCTCTACTTTTTAATCGGTAAGTAATTTATAGTCAATATATGTTTTTCCAGATATTGAATTTTAGATTGATTTAAAATATATTTATATATATTTCAGCCATATAATCTATCCTACCCTACTAAAAGGCATTTGTATGTGTGTCTGTCTATCTGCGTGTGACCGTTCCCGTTAGCTTAACACCGGAATGTATCGATCACTAGCGGAAAATCCCGATTAGTCAATACATGTCTCGTGGTGATTAGGTTTATACTTGTTATGTTATTATATATTTATTAGTTGTACTTATTATTTATAATTGTAATATATATTTGTCTTTAATCGATATGTATGCGAAATGTATAATAATAATATATTTTTTTTTTATTTACGTGATTGTTTTTCTTCATAAAATAATGAACTATAACTAAAAAGTAATTATTCAAATTAATCATGATGCAACTGAAAAACTTTCTTCTGACCATCCTTTTCTCATTTCACTTAATTTTCTTATTCATTATTCATTTTAATTTAAAAAAAGAAACTACTAATACTTTTTTATTATTAATACTGATGTTCTTAATAACCTTATAAATTCATGTTTTCTATTATTTAAAAATTAATTTTTATTAATTTTAAATATATTTTTGTAGTTAAATTTAGAGCCCATTACAGAGTAATGACGACACTACACAGTCAGAGTACTCTGACTGAATTATGTGTAGTTTTTCTTTTAAAGGAATTCTTATTCTAATATCGTTAAATCATCTTTTCTTTAAGAGGTAATAATATTTGTTTTGTTTTTTGTTACAAAACCTTTCTGATTTCATACACTTATTTAAAAAAAAAAGGTTTTGTACTAAACCTTTTTAATACTAAATTATTTCTGAAATTAACCAGAAGAGCAGTAGCTTGAAAAAATGAACAATAACCGAAAATCGCTGACACAAATTGTCCACACTGGGCAATGAAAACCAGTAAAAAGTATTTTAGTTATTGGTATGAAAAGGTAATCAGTTTTAGACAGCTAATAATCCCATTCCGAGACGCCGCTCGCCAGGGCAAACCGCCGGAGGGCCTAGCTGGGAGGACGTGTATACCTGGAAAGAACATAAAACTATTGCCCTTACGAAATGTTTCCACAGTTTTAACATGGAGGCAACTTTAATAGCTTGCGATAATAATCAGATTATGTTGCTTGCTAATATTCAACTTTACTACGGTGAAACCGTTGGCAAAAATTAAATTTTGAGACTGCTTGCAGAATCTGAAATTAAATTTTCTACAAATCAGATGATCTATTTTTCGATTTTTCTTTCGGTTATCGATAAAAATTAGGTTTAAAGGTGGGACGGTGTACAGCGCAAATTTCTTTAGACTTCCACTTCACTTAGTTTCCACATAAAGTTACTTTATCGATGACAGTAAATAAGTCACAAGTGGCTGTTCTCCAGTTGAAGAGTCAAAGCTTCTCGTACGGTATATGTGGGTTGCTCCAAATTTTCCTGAGGAAATAATTTTTATATATACACTCCAGAGAGAAAAGCTGTAAATATTGTATACAAGTCTATTCTTTAGATTAAGCTGTTCAGAAATTGTTCCACAAAAAATAAAAGAGAAATGAAGTACGATCACCTTGTTGTGTTTGAAGGGTAACGCTAAGAGCTATGCAAAATACTTTATCCGTATGAAGAACGGGTAACCAGCTATAACTATATATAAGATGGGGGCCGACTGTTCTGAAACTCGCATATCACATTATGATTATAATTTCGAGTCTTGTGCTAACCAAACTATTGCTCTGAAAAAATTGCAGTGCACTGATAATTTTTGTAACTTAAACAGGTTTTAATTTATATATAGTAATGCTCTCGCAAGCATGAAAATATATATATATATATATATATATATATATATACCAATGTATAACTTTTGCATATACATTGTTTTAAATTAACAATAAAAATATTTTATAACGCATATATTTATAAATGTTCAACAAATTTAACCTATTTTATAACTAAATATAGAAAATTATATCACCTTTTTATTGTATTTTTACACATAACTGTAAAATCCACTATATTTACAATATTGCCACTCTGATTTTAATAGAAAAATAAATGAAAATCTATATACACTATTTATTTCCATTATTTAAGTTCAACAGATTATTATTTCTATGAGCATATATATATATATATATATATATGAGAGCACGTTTCTACTATAAAAATACCAATAGTATTTTATTATTTTGGATAAAATTAATACGTTTTAAGTTCAAAAATATAAATAAAACATATCAAACATATTAATATCTAGTAAAAACTGACAACATATGAAATATTTAAATGAAAAATTATTCTTTTTTCCTTTTCTTATTTAAAAAAAGTAATATTATTATTCTAGAATTAAAATCAAATAAAATAATTTAATTTTGAATGCAGTAATACTACAATATATAAATATATATTCTGTAAAAGATGATTTTTATAAATAACTGCCAACGAAGTACTATTTTACAATTAATCTGTTTGTTTTACTTGAAATATCTCATGCAATTTTTATACCAGTTTCAATAATAAAGATGAGAAATGGAAAATCAGTGAGTTAAATGAAACTGACAGCAGATTAAATCTGATCTGTTACTTCTTATTTGAGATGATTTTGTATTGCAGGGATTTATTGGTTCCATTAGATTCTATTATATAACTACTTAAATTAATAGTAAAAAAACTTCAAATCATTGCATGACTTTCCAGCTATTAATATTAAAAATTAAAGAGTTGGAGCCAAACAAAAACAAAAAAAAAAAAGAATATATATTTTTTTAGTGGTGGGAGATAAATTCTAAGAATTGTTTTGTAAAAGTATTCATATATAGGTTAAGCTTAACAAATGTGGTTAAATAAATTTTTCTCTGAATTTAACACCGTTTTCAGTAGAGACCAAAAAAATTTACAAAAATTTCATTTTAACTCCGAGGTCTATAATTAAAAAAAAAAAAACTGTCGCAGTAAATGCACTGAAGGGCGGATCTCCAGTTTTAGTTAAGAAAGAAAAGATGTTGCACTGTTGTAATTATTTTTAAAAATAATATTGCTTTTGGTGTTTCAGCTAGATTTTGGTGTTTTTCTTTTTTTTTCATAATATGTTAGTATCATGTGTTCAAAACGATTGAAACCTCAAAACTGATTTTTTGACACATATACTTTTCCTTCATACTAGATCACATATTGGATTATTGAGAAAGTAGTTTCTTTTTCTTCAAAGATAGGTACGGTATTACTTTTGGTCGTATTGAGAGAAAGGGGTGAAAATGAATTTTTTTGACGTTTGAGATATGAGCAGTTCAAAAATACATTCACTTAAATTGGGGTTTCCTTGTAGGTATATATGTAAAAAGAGAGAGAGAGAAAGTGAGAGAGAGATCTACGTATAAAATTTGATGGCTCGAAAATCTCCAAAACAACTAGATCATTTTCATTAAAATGTAGATATGCTACAGCATGTACCTGAAGTTGCGCATGACAAATTTGATGAAAATTGGTTGAGTCATTCTTGAGCTTAACGTTGAAAAAAAGATCTTCTCAGTTATTTGTCCCTACTGAATTAAATCGTGCAGTTAAACTAATGCTTTCATGAAAACTACAACTCTATCACTAGAATGATGTATGTAATATATACATACACATGCAATTTATATAAACATGAACGGGTACAGTAGCGATTTCTTAATTTTTTAACTGGACGGCACGGCGAAGTCATCGAACAATATTTACAGTTCTAAACATGACCTAACCTAAAACTGAAATGAAAATGGGGGAAAAATTTAACTATAAACATGAAAACATGACATTTCAGTTCAATTAGATTTGCAATAAAGAATGCTTTCAAAAAATACAGATAGATTTTTTTTTCTCTAATTAACCACGTGACTCGAATATCTCACGTTTTATTTTTTTAAGGGTATCATTACGTTTTGCCGGCCCCGTAGCACGAGTGTTAGCGTCTCGGGCTTTCATTCGGAGGTCCCAGGTTCGAATCCCGGTCTAACTTGTGGTCCCGGAGGTTAAACAAAAATAAAAAAGGTGACTAGGAATTGCGCCGCTAAGTAGCAGTACTTGCTAGTACTATGTAGCGTACAAAAACTTAATAATCTACTTGAAATAATAAAATTTAAAACAAAATGTACTACAGCTTTATTTTAATAGTAAATGCTCTTATGTAATTAAAAGTGCTGAAGATGAAACAATTTTTTTAATTCCCATCACTTCATTAAAAAAGAAATAAAAGTGTTAGTTTACAAGAGATTATAGTTGCTAATAAAACACAAAAAAAAAAACACGAACAGTAGGAAAGTGTTGCAAAGCAAATGTGGCAACAAAGATTTGTTACATAAAACAGAAATAAATTCGATTGGTAATATTTTTATTCTACAAAAACTATTTGTACTAATTGATGGAAAAATAAAAAAAGTTCATTTAATAATATAAAAAGCGTACCTACGGATACTAAAAAAATCGAGGGTGATCTTCGTCTCGTGACGCTCATTATACTAGTTTTATTAAAAAAGGAAAAATTTGGTATGAAGTGAATGGTATGACTATCAGAATAAACAAAATGGCCGTGAAATTAAAAAAATGTATATTCGTTTGTTCTAGAAAGGCAATACATTTTAATAATAAATTCATAAGACTATAATAAGTAATTCATAAAAAAAAAAGAATAATCTATCAAAACGCAGTGATATCCAAAAAAATTACAATGAAATTGTAAACCGTAAGGTATGAGTCTCGCAGATATAATTTCTTCCGCTCAAAAATCAAAAATTTCTGTAATATAAAAATATACTGTTTTTAAAAGAAATGATACTGATATAAAAAAAAAGGTAAGACACTATATTTCTGTTATCAAAATCTGTTTTTAATTTACAATTTTGTTTAAAAAAAAATACGTGTTAAATATATGTGATAGACAATAGATACAAAATAACAGATAATAAACAATGTTTAAGCATTCCTTATAATAAGAAAAAAATAGAATCTGTTACAAAACTCTTACCGGCCTGATTTCATTTGTATGTAATGTATATCCCATTTACAGAAACAATACAATTCTTATGATTATTCGTTGTTTAATAAATGAAATCGGGCCGGTACAATTATTATTTTCATGTATTTATATCTATAATTGAAAGAAATATATTCATTTATTTGTAAGCTCACCGGACCGGTCTAATGCAAATCAGTTGTTTAACTGATTTTCGAAGTCGAAGGTTCTGAGGTTCAAATCCTAGCAAACTTTTGGTGGTTTTTTACGGATTTGAATTCTAGATAATGAATACCAGTGTATTTTGGTGGTTGGAGTTTAATTAACCACATGTCTCAGGAATGGTCGGCCTCAGTCAGTACAAGACTAACCCTTATTTACATATCATAATCCTTATCTCATTGGGGGGGGGGGGGGAGTTGTTGCTTCCTTATTTTTCACTAGTTGAGCAGATTGCAACGTACACATTAGGAAAATATATACTCATTCGTAAAAAAAAAAAAAAAAAATAATATAATATTCACTTGTATCAATTCAGAAAAAAAAAAAATTGTATTACACAGGATAATACTCTGATGTACGAAAAAGGACCTTATTATATTTCAGTTTGGATTTTTAATAAATTACTTAATCCAAACGAATTTCCGATTGGTGGGATTAAAAAACATTAAGAGATTTATTTTACAGTATAAAATGTTACTCTGCTGATGGGTTTTTAAAGAATAACATTTAAATAAACCTGAATTTTCTGCAAGTATTTTTACCTTTTTATTAAAATACATTTTGAAGAATTTTATCAATTAATCACCCTTCAGAATTGTTATTTACTGTACCAGTTTTTAATAATCGATTTACCTTCACATCAGTATCTCTTCATATGTAAATTATTCTTGTATATTGTATTCTATTTATAATTCATAAAATTTATAATTCACATTATGGCTCAGTTAAAAGTATTTTCCTTGATCCTTCCAGGCAAATACAGTTGTAGTTATTTTTTATCGCTAGATTGACAAACATCATCAGTATTATCTTTATAACGTTCTGATCTGAATAAAGTAAATATTTATTTTTTTCCCCGGATTATCTATTTATTCAATATATGTTTTATACAGTGAGTGAGGATTGAAATTAATGTGTTTATATTATTGATTATAAATCATTGTATTTCGTTTTTCACGGATAGGTCTGGAAGGACCACGCAAATATCTCACCTAATTTTTTTTCTTTTTTTGCAAGAAAATCTTTAATCTTTTTGACTGTTAAACTCTTCTTTCTTCAGTCCATTCTCCTGTGTGGAATTTTTTCTTTTAATCTATAGCAGCTTTTAATTCAAGAATTTTTCCTTCTACATTGCTTTTGATCCAGACATTATTTTTCTGTAATATTGATTTTTGAGAGCTCTTCTTTCATCTCTTTACTATATCCTCCTTGAGGTTTTCAATTTTATTGTATACCTCTCAGTTTGATATCAATCTGCAGCCTTCTTGTATATTTCTAGGACATAAATCCTTCTTAAATTTTTTTTTCTATATTGAGTAGATTTTCATTCCAGTTAGATCTGTCGTTTTCACAATTTTATTGAATAAGAGTTTTAATAACTATTTTCTAAAATATGTTATAGATTTTTGCAACTCTTTTTTGTTAGTTTCTTTTAAAGTTAGCATTTTAATTTTTTTCTATACAGAACGTTACCTCTTTTATAATTTGAAAGAATATTGAAGAGTATTTTGTAACTTTCAGAGGGGTAAATTTAAAAATGAGTATCAATAAATAATGTAAAATTATACAGTATAATAGTATTAAATAAAATTGGTTTATCTCAAAAATGAATGGCAATTAAAAACAAG
Source organism: Lycorma delicatula (assembly GCF_047948215.1). Classification (NCBI taxonomy): domain Eukaryota; kingdom Metazoa; phylum Arthropoda; class Insecta; order Hemiptera; family Fulgoridae; genus Lycorma; species Lycorma delicatula. The sequence goes on along the minus strand of NC_134461.1, from coordinate 62,470,592 downwards.
TTGAGTTGATTAAAAAAAAAAAAAAAACTTATTTTCCATATAAGATAATACTAGCATTTTGTGTAAATTTTAAAGCTAAATTTAAAAAAAACCATTTGTAAGATACTGATAAAATATATGTATTCTTGAAATTTTATGAATGTGGTGAACGTATTTCAAACAACTTTAGAGAATTTTCACAGAATTGTTAAAAAAAAAGTTTTTTTATTTTATTTAGAACGTTACGGATTATCTGTTACCATTTTTAGAAATTTTCGCCTGAAGGAATTCACGAGTTTGTTGGGTTTTTATTGCTTTTCATTAAAATCAAAATTAATAATGAAATAAGAGAAAAAAAAGTTGGAAGAGAATTTTTTTATTAGGGCGAAACGTACTTAATAAACCTACATTCGCTCACGTTTGCTTGAATATTCAAAAAATTAAAAAAAATTTAATTATTACAAAGTATTCCTCATAAACTGTTTAAAAAATATTTATTTTTATTTATTTCAAATTCAACGTAGTTAAATACGAAATTTCCGAAATAAAACGTTAGCCATCTCTCTTAAAGTTATGTCAGTAGGTATACTTAAATGAAAAAGTCATGGGTAAATTATTAAATAAATTTTATTATCAATATATGCAATACCTTAAATTCTAGAATAAATATTGAATGTGGCCGCCATCTTTCTAAATACACGCTATCACCTGTTTCATTATGTTTTGTGCAATTGTTCTCAGAGTTTGTGATTCGAAATTTAATAAAGTTTCTTCGTTATTGCACAGTTAGAAGTTCAACTGTTCTAGGGTTGATTCGTTTTATGTAGGTTTATTGTTTGAGGTGACCAACAAAAATAAAATATTAAGATCTCGGTGGCCCTAAGCCACGACCAATAATGCGATCATCAAAGTTAAATTTTTAACTGAAAGCAGTTGCTGAATTTGTATATTGTGATGTTACGTCATCAAGTTTTACCAACAGTTTCGATTTTACTCTTCCAAGGGTATGATGATTTACAATAGAATATTCTAATACTGTTCTTCATTAATGGAGTACTTAACAATTTTTCTTTATGTTACCGCACAGCAAACGCTCATTTATGCGGATGCAATGGTTTGTCAAGATTGAAGTGAGGATTTTCAACACTTCAAATCCTATTTTTTTTAAAAATAGCTAATCAATAACGTAAATCCCCTGCACAGAAATCGATAAAACCAATAACCTTAGTCGATTTTCTTTGTCGGGATCGAAAAATTGATGAATTATATTGAATTCGATATGGTTATAGTTTTAATTTTTTTGTTTAATGATAAATTGTTGATTTTGGCAAATTAATTTGTAATGTCGTGCTTCTGATTGAATTTTGTTGGTAAGGCAGTTAAACAGTCATTGATTTCATCGATAATGTTGTATTTAACATTATCCTCGATCTTCTGCATCCTTTGTCATTAACAGAGTTTCTCATTCTGAATCTAGTTACTAAATTTAATACCGATAATTTCGTTTTAGGAACTGATCTATTAGGTACTTACCGTGAAAAGATTCTTGTATTACAGTCAGTGATCGCGTACTGAAGTACGATTTAATATGAAGAATACGTTTCCTCTTGTAAAAACACCACCTTTTCATTATTAATGCACTGAGGGTTCTGATCGCTTTTCTAGAGGTATCGATAACAGTTTACTACATTAGCGTGATAGCCATTTGTTGGAAATTCCAGTAAAACGTGGTGTAGTAAATTAAAATTTTATAAAAAGCTAATTGATGGGTTACGTTTTATATGGGATATTCTATATGTCTTGTTAATAGTAAATTTCATAAATGATGAACTACTTGAAAAATTATGCGATAGAAAGTTTTTGAGTTGTCGAACTGGAGTAAATTTATAAAATATATATAATGCATAGTATTAAATATATTTTATACATTATCGTGGTATTTATAATGTTTTTAGTTTTAATAATTACAATTAACGTAGATTTAAACGATAATGTACAGTCATAAGTTAAATTGATACATAAATAAATCATTTAATATAAGTCTATTGCATACTTATTACTCGAAACTGAATATTAAATAGGATAGTCAACGTAAAATTATTTAAATATCTCAAATTATGTACATATTCTAAATGGGTGGATTCAGAATATCCAGTTGTGGGTTTATGTGTGTATTTTAATTGCATGATGGTCAGACTGTTGTGTTGTAATTAATTGGAATCCAAAGAGACACAACCAAAATTGTTATAAATTATAAATTACCTTACCACTGGAGTTAATTGCGTTACAGAAACGTTATTTCCAAATATATTCTTTAAGTTAATTAAATTCTGTTTATAAGTAAAACCATATCCTTTAATACCTTAAAATCGTACCTTAAACAACTAAGGCGTGATATAATTTTCTATTGCTACTTTTTAATCATTTTCGAAAGAAAATTAATTAAAAATAAGTTTAATAAGCCAAAAACGTTTTAATAAATCGATAATTATAAATTCTGATCAGCTCCCTTACCCATAATATTGTCCCCGTATTTTTTTTTATGGCTCTTGAACTACTACTATGCTTAAGACGTAAAAAACAATGGTTAAAAATATGCTATAAGGCGAAATTTTGGGACAAAACCTTTTAAAAAAATGATAAGATAATAATGCAAGCATGTACTGAGCTTAATATAAAGTGGAGTTATGTTTTCAAAATCATTTTATAAAATTAACCCCAATAAACTATCTACCCCCACCCCTTGAAAATATCGACGCCCAAAACTTTACCAAAAAAATTCCACCATACACTTTATATGGTGGAATACACCATACACTTTATAAAATTCCTTTTACACTTTTTATTTTTTTTTCAATAGAACTCAATCAGACGCATGACAATAGAAATTAATTTGCCGAATCAACAGTTTATCTTGAAAAAAAAAGGTAAAACTCCAATTATATCGAATTGAAATAGTTCATCAATTTGTCGATCCATACAAAGAAAATCGGCTAAAGTTAGTTTAATCTATTTCTGTGCGGGGGATTAATTTTCTGGACTAGCTATTTTTCAAAAAAAGTAGGATTTTATTCTCATGTGAATCCAGCAAAGATGTTTTTCTTATTTTTTGATAGCTTTCCAATGTTTATTTTTATTTTTCTTGATGTTTTTGTCATTTTTTTACGTTTTTTTCTTAAATCTATTCTCGCTTTATCTCTGACCATTCTATGATGCAATATTGACGCAGTTGAGAACCGTGAAATCGCATGTTATTGCTTTATTGTTTGACAAGATGTAATCAATTTCACCACATTATTGTAAGCTGGGTTTTCCATGTCCAGATTCGACTGAATTACTTCTTGTAAAATGAGTTATATAGATATAGTGTTCTCTTGCAAAATTCACTAGCAAGTCACCTCTTCCGTTTCGGTTTCCACTTCCATATGGGCTAGTTGCATTTTCATCAGTTCTTGTTTTTCCTATCCTTACATTAAAATCGCCCATAAGGATTTTTCAATGGCATTTTTCTTTTTCTTGCATAACCACAATATTATAATAAAATTCTTTAATATCCTTATCACTACACTTATTGTTGGGGCATAGGCTTGGATGATTTGAAGCTTGTAATATTTGTTTAGCTGAATACTGAGCTTTTCTGTTGAATACATTTCCAAAACTTATTATTGAATCTTTTATCTTCCGAGTAACAAGAAATCCAATTTCACCACATCATCCATCATCATTAGCATGGTTGAAGAGTAAATGTCTTATTTCAGGTACCTTTTCAGGGTACCTCACATAATCCTATAGTATCTCAATTAATATTGCCATGCTCTCTCTGTCAATAATTCTTGTAGTCGGGCGTCTGTTTTCGAATGTTAAGCTCTCCTATTCCAAATTCCAGCGGCAGCCTGATTTAACCCGGTGACTCTTAGTGTCCTCCACCTACGAGTAGCTTCGTTGCCATGAGTAATTGACCTAGGGCCTCCGGGAAATGAGGGCCGTATTTGAAGTTTTCGTGACATGTTGAATGAGTGGACCAGTCCTATGTATATGTGTAGGAGTCATCCACTCCATAACCACTTGTCCTGACTGATTCATCAACGCCCCAGAAAAACGACTAAAGGTAAAATGATAAAACTTTGTATATATGTTCTTACGATGTAATTGCACACTAAGAAGTTATTTTTTAAAATTTCGGGTTTAATGAGTTAAAATGTAATAGCAATAAATTTACTATTTACTTTTAATTTCTCTGTAACAAATAAAGATATTAACTTGAATTTTGGTGTAATTAAACTTTAGTAAATATCTAAAAAATAATTTCTTTTTTTTTAAATTCCGAGTTTAAAGGGTTAAAATAAATGGACTTTGAAATTTATTTGAAAACGTGATATTTTTTTAAATTTCTCTGTAATAAATAAAGATATAACTTGAGTTTTGGTGTGCGTAGTTTTCACGTAAATATCTAAAAACCAATTTCAAATTTTTCTAAATTGAATCTTGAAAGGGTTGAAGAAAGGTAAAAAAATTTAAACAATTATTGAAAATTTTTCCCACTTCTGACCATATTAAACGAGATATTCACTAGATTGAGACTTCAAATACTCTTCAGATAAATATTTAAAAACTTATTTTGAGGTTTTCTGAATTTTGATTTTTTAAGGGATATGACAATGTACCAACACAGGTATTGCCACTGTTACCTGTATGTGCGATGCGACTGGCTCCACCTGCGTCGGGTTACTTGGCTAAAAGATAAATAAAAGTAACTAAAAAATGAAAAACTAATTACGATCACTTCTAGTGGTGTTTTTATCGGGTAACGCTACAATCGCGCAAAATACGTTTGTTTTTAACCCTACGAAATAAGGGTAACCAGTTATAACCTAATATTTTTAAGATTCAAGCCGATTGTTTTGACATTCACATTCTTAGAACACTTACAGGTTCTGATCCTATAATGACCAAATTGTTGCTCTGAAGAAATTAAATTACACTTATATTTACAATTAAATATCAAGCTTTAATTTTTTATTTATAATTATTACTTTCAAAAGCTTTTAAACTCAAGCTTTTGAACATAGCGGGATCCAGAGTCCTCTGGCTAGACGGGAAGGGCGAGCGAGCAAGCCATGATCGGTAAATATCCCTTGACCGAGATGTTATATGCAAGTAAGTTATATAGCGCTGTTATATAGCGATGTTATATAGCGCAGGCGAAGCTGCAATGGAGATGCTCTATTCTTTGGGCTTGCAAATAGTGTTCATATATATATATTTTTTTTTTAATTTTCGAGGGTTTTTAAATTACAGTTTTTTTATAACGGGTGCGACAGTGTACGGTGCAGCCACTGGCACTATCGACACAGCCACTACCACTGTTATTGTCTCTGTGACGCGATTGGCTGCACCTGACTCCGGTTACTTGACTAAAAAACTTAAATTAAAAAAAAAGACCGCGACGGGAAACGCTAGTAACTGTGCAGCGCGGGTGAAGCCGCGAAGAGGATACTATTGTGTGTATGTGTTTGGAAATTACATTTTAAGTGAATGATATTTTCGTACTCCTCATACCTCAAAACTTAAAAATAATCAATTTTCATTCCCAATCCTAGCGTGTGACCGAAACTAATACCGTAATTTTCTTTGAAAAGTCGGTAAAAAAAAATCTTAATAGAGTTTTAAAAATTATATTAGCTTTAATTTTTGTTTAGTATTTTTAATTAAGTAAAAGTATTTAAGCAAAAACATTTTACTGCATTTAAAGCGGGATATTATTTTTTTTTATCAAAAAATGATATCTCTGTTATTTCGAATAATAATGTAAAAATTTGTTGCAGCTGGATTTTAAGTTTTCTTCTTAAAAGTTATGTAATAGAAAATTAGTTATGTAGTAGAACCCTTTCTCTAGTTAGAGAGGGGAACCACTCCAATCAGTTGTTTGAATGATCTTATTTTCCTACAGTTGGGTTTCATACAAATCGATTTAGTAATAGATAACTAACAGCGAACTGCTAACAAAAGTGAAAAAATTTTAGAAATCGTTTTCTATTGAATAGTATGTTACAAAAAGTTTTTCGCGACTGAAAGAGTTTCAGTATATTGATATAAACTTAGATGTTATTAATTCCGATTATAGGGTTACAAGAAAAAGTTTTAAATGTTACGTAGTATGCAAATTTTACATTATAAGATAACCTTGATAAAGGAAGTTTTTTTTTTACAACAATGTTATTAGATTTATTCCACTCTTCGTTAATTATTCTATTTCGTGAAGACGCATTTTAATAGCTATTTTATGTTACGTAAGTATAAATTTTTAATGTTCATTATAAACAGTTTAAACTGATAATAGTGTCATATGAATACAATTTTTTTAAAACAGAAGTTAATTTAATTAATAAGAAAATAATAGTTGCAGTCTGAAATTAATACTAAAGAAAAAGAAATAAGACAATTTATATTAATTATTTTAATTGCAGTCAGCTGTTTTTACATCTTGAACCTGTAGAGAATTTAAAAAAAAAATAAGTAAAAAAAAACTAAAAACTTTTAGAATAAAAATTAATTAAGAAATACATTTAAAAATGGGTACTTCACAAGACTACTATAGTGTTACTTACTGTGAACTTTTCTCGCGGGGGTTCTTACATTTAAAGAAACCGAACCGCATTAAAAAATGTCAATCTCAATCTTGAATTATAACGTTATACATGTACAACAAACTTATTTTAAATCTACATTAATCATTACATTTAAGTCCCCTGGAAATTAGTATGATGTTACTTTCTAAAATCCATTTCAAAAATGTATTCTAGTATATAAAGAAAACCGCACAAAATTGTACGGTTACACACGCGCGAAAACATACATAGACTATCAAATATACAAATCAATCACTTAACACTCCTTTTTAAAAAAAAGTGTTTAACAAAAAGGAAGTAAAAACTTTATTGAATTGTTGATTTAGAAGTTATAATAAAAAATTTCAAAGATTTAGATTATTATAATTTCTTTTATTCTGATCATTTTCTTGGATAGAAAAAGGAACTGCCCTAGGACTTGTATGGGTGGATTAGAGCATCACTAAATATAAAAGTAATTTAAAAATAATAAAATAGATGTATTTAGTCTTATTTAAAATGTAAATATAAAATAATATTAAGGTAAATACATAAAAAAATAATAAATAAAAAATAATGACAAAATAATTCGCAATTCAGAAGGAGGTATGAAGTTATTTAGGCCCAATTGCAAGTTGAACGGGATGCAGAAAATTGTAATAAAACAAATACTAGTAAAGAAGTTTACTAATTAGTATTATTTAAAAAATAATCGACAGAGTAATACAGTTTCTTTAAAATAAAAAATCTTATCTCATCTTAAATTTTTGGGAAGATGGTTAGGGAAGAATGGTTAGGTAATTTATTAATAGGATCTTTCTTGTAAATAAATATATCATGTTATGTTTTCTGGTTTGATATAGATTAAGATGGTTTCTTATTTTAAGAATAAGTGAATTTTCCTTTCAGCAAAGATTGCAGATTCATACAGAGTGATAATAAATAATGGAAACTTTGAATTAAAGTATGGTGATATTAATATAGGGAGTATTAAAGTATGGTTTCATATTTTAAAATTGAGGCATGCTAGGAGATAAAAAACAAATGCGGATTTACATAGTTACGAAATTACTTTATGTGGTGTTATTTTTCCGCCATCTTGGATCCACTTTATTAAAACAAATTTTTTTTTGTTGTAACATGATACAAATTGCAGTGTTGCAGTGTGATTGCTGATTTATTTTTCTAAATTTGAAATAGATTTTTATTTCATGAAATTGAATTGATTATATATTTTTTAAAATTTATTGTATTAAATAATTATGGATCAACAATATTTAACTAAGTTTTAAAATTAAACATTGTGATAACAAAAGTAAATAATTTCAGTTGACCTACGAATTTAATTTGTAATTGTGTTGCAAACTATTAGTTACTGGGTATTATTATTATTATGAAGACTATTAATAGTGTTTGGACCATAATTCCAATATTAACTATTTAAAATCTATTATCAGATGAATTTCAGAAGATAATATGATACAAGAAAAGTTATTTTGAGACGTTTTATTTCGTTTTATTACTATCACAATTTTTCAATTGATTGCTTATAATTAAAAAACGAAGGCATTTATCGAGAAAACGTTTTTCGTATCGTTTTTCTTTGTAAAATTTAACATTAAAATCATGCATCGCTTGTTCATCTATCATCCTATTTAAAAAAATATATATATTTTTTCAATATGGTGGATCTGTGAAGGCGGACAAAATTTTCAAACGAACAACAAAGTGTTAATTTTGTTAACTATGTATATCCGCATTTCTTTCCTTCTACCTTCTAGTTACTAAGTCTAAATATTGAAATATGAAGCCATTTCCATCTTTAATATCGCTCTGAATAATTACAAACAGAACGATGTTTCTTTCTCTCTCTATATAAATATATATATATATATATATATATATAAAATACGCTAAGGAAAGACAACGGTTGTGCACCATTTATAATACGCCGTCAATTCAATGCAATACATTTATAAGAAGCTCCCACAAATGTGGTATTGCTAGATAGGAAATTACCCCTCGGGTGTGTATCAAAGAGATTTAAGACGAAAAATAAAATTAAGTGTAGCAAGTGCAAAAAAGTTAATTAAAATTAAAATTTGTTTTTCTGGTTCGTTGATGAGTCCAGTTGTCACCGACGCACTACATCGTCAACCTTATGTATATTTTAAACATTGTATTGCTGTGTTTTTCATGTTACGGAATTTTCACGCGGGTTCGCTTGTATTTTTAATTTACTAAATATCGGTTTGCAAGTATCATATTTATAAGTGCCAAACCTGGAGATCCATTTTTTCTTGTTACTTGTTCTGACAATTTGAAGGAGCCAATAGATTATATTATAATTTATCTGAAGGCATAATACATATTCCATAATGGTGATACGCCATCAGTGATATTATCATATATTGTTTTTTAGTTTTTTATTAAAACGCTTCAAAGCAGAACTCTATGGTTTGATTTTGTTGCAAACGAAGTTGAATAAATTTTCTAGACTGCATTGAGCAACGTTCAGAAAATTTCTTGAACCTGAAAAAATAACCGTTTACTATTATTTTTCAAGGTGAAGATGTGGGAATGTTCACAGGCCATGGGAACTTTGAAAGCTATCTACACCGGATTGGGAGGCGTGACAGCCCCAACTGTATGTTCTGCACAAAGCATGACACTGTCGACCACACTTTGTTTCAGTGTCCTGAATGGGAGGAACATAGGATTCGTGCAGGGATTCCCGGCTTGACACCTGCATCCTTACTGACTCACGTAATTGCCTCTGCAGTCCGATGGGATGCGTTCAGCATCTTTTCCATGGTGCTTCGAGCTAAAGATGATGAGAAGCGGAGAAGGGACTTCTAGAGGGAGGCGTTGGACAGCCTCAGGTGTGAGGATTAGTACGCTTTGGTATACCAGCCCCGATGTTCAATTGGGAACTCCGTACATGACGTGTACTGCTATGGCAGTTCCCTGTCGTGATAACGATCATCAGAACCCAACATCCAGTAAGGGGGAGTTAAGATCAGATTCCCGGTGGGGACTTCTCTTGGGAATCCCTCCCTCATTTGAGCAGGCGTAAGGTGCAGACAAGACCGAGACTCGGCCTTCGGCGGAGGTTAAAGGTTGCGGCATTGCTGGATTCGGAGTCTCCTCGTTGAGGGTTAGAGGCTGGCCAGTATAGAAGATGCAACCGGCGGGCCGACCTGCCTTGCCAAACAGCTGATTGGCGGGAAGGCCCGTTAGAGTCAAAGGACACTCCGTTGGACTGAGTTATACTTAGCTGTCAGTCCGGCCCAGGTGAGGGGGATAAAAAAATGGTCAAAATTTGGGGGTTTTCAATGGGCGTGATGAATTTTATAGTTCACTCGTCTTCTTATTTAAACTACAAGCTGTAAAGGAGGAACCAAAAATCTTTGTAAAATTTAAGATTAACTCTTATTATTGGTTCTATAGTTCCTGCGCTCATTTCAGAGATTTTTCGTGATTTTCTCAAATTAATACTTCATTATTTCTCATTTTTTTTATTAATTTAATTTTTTGTTTATATAAATAATTAAATTTAGACTGAGAGAGATACACGGCTGCAATTTATTCCCGTGCTTTACTTGAATCTGCAATGGAAATAATCCTTGCTTTGTAAAATATTTAACAATTACGCGTTGTATAACACAACTATACATCTTCTTATCATGAAATATTAATTATAATTAAGGGGAGAGAAAAACAGAAAACTACTTTGACAGTTCAGATATGCAACTTTGTCTAACGAGACATGCGTTCTTTGTAGTCATTATTAAAGTAGACGATTAAATTCCTTTTTATATTTAAGCCTCCGTTTTATGTTTTATTTTAATAGACCCTGATTTTTTTTTTACCCTAGTTCATGTAAATTTAAATAATATATATACCCAAATATGTACTTTTTGCATTAGTGCCATTAGAATTTTATTTAAAAAAATTTTTATTATGAATTAATAATTATAAGTTATATTTTTAACAAAAGAAAGTTTCATTCTTGGAGATTTAAACGGATAATCTTTTTTTTCCGTAGTGGCTTTCTAAAGCGGGAAATCATTCGTTATTATCTCCCGAATATAAAATAAATAAAAAAAAGGTAAAGAAATATAAACAAGCATGTAATTAAAATAGCAGTAATCACGAAAAAACATAAATAAAACCTCAAGATTAAATAACTGTGGAAAAGAAGGTGTTAGGTTCATCATTTTTAATAAAATCAAAAAAAATAAAAAATAAAATGAAAATTATGAGGTGACAAAGATATATATATATATATATATCAGAACAATAAATTATAAAAACACAAAAAAAGAACACGATTAATTCGATTTTTAGCATCCCTTCCTATTATCAATTGATATCCTCCTAATTACATTTTACTTTATTCTACAATTATACAGTTATTTCTACAATTATTCTTCAATCATTTCTACAATTATTTATTTTTGCTTTGCATAAGCAGTAATGTTATATTTTTTTAATAATTTACCACTTTTTGTGTTTCTATTTATTTAAAAAATCTGAATTAAGAAAAAAATGTATTACTAAAACCGATATATTTAAATTATTTCAATAAAAGAAGGGAGTTCTATATTCTACAACTACGTTTTCATTTTTTATTTTAATGAATGTTCGCGCTTTTCTCGCCTTTTAAATGGACAAATCTCGATAAATATTAATTTTGTAGGGAAACCATTCTTCTTCGAAAAGGATTAATACTTTTACTTTTATTATTAGTATTATTATTTTATTGTTGATATTTTTACAATCCTCCTTTTTATTTCGTCGTTTATAATGTTTTTTTATTTTAAATTAATATTTATTCTTATAGTGGTACTCTGATAAAAACTTTCCTTATTTTTTCCGTTCAAATGTTAGAGTAATTTCTTTTTAAATTCCTGGTATAGCATACCAATTTATTTCTTGATGGAGTGATTTATTTATTATTATTTTTCTTTCTTTTGTATAATTCTATGTTGAACTTAATAAAATATTTATTGCTGGAGAGAAGTAAACATCACTTAAAACGAGTCTCTTATTTTTAACGAATTATTTAATTAATGATTTTTTTTTTAATAACATAATTAATGAATTAATGATTTGATACGTATTTTCTTTTGCGTGTCACATTATCTCTATAACGCTTATTGTTCGTAAAATTAAATTATAAATATATATTTGAGTTTCAAAGGCAAGTCAGCCTTGGGTGGAAATAAATTCCTGAGTTACAACTCTGGTAGTGATCCAAAGAGGTAAAAAAAAATCTCTTTCTTTGGTCATCTCATAAGGACACCGGAAACAAGACTGTCAAAAAATATCATTGAAAAGCTCTGGTTCCAAAAACTAGAAGTAGGATGGATCAAAGAAATTAGAGAAGACATGAAATAATTGGGAATTTCCCTGACTGACATACAGAATAAATCTGAAAAAATTACAAAGCTAAAAGACAAAAACATTAGATTTAAACAAAAGACAGACAAGTCACAAAATACAACGAAGAGGGTGTTTGCAAATGAAGAAAAGAAAGCAAGATCTGAACCGATAAAGAAATACTGGGCAGCTCGGAAGAGTAAAATAACACGCTTTTCTCAGAAAAGATCCAACTAAAATTGACTTAAGCGGTCCCATGTTGGCCGTAAACGCATAATAATAATAATATTAATAATAATAATAATAAATATATATATATATATATATACAAATAAAATACAAATTAAATAATTGATGTTGCTTGAAGTAAATTTGTTTTTATTCTGTTTTGTTGTAACTATTCAGAGACTTGTATGTTAAGAGACTTGATGTCTCGTATAAAGCGAAACTCATCTATGTCAGTAGATTATAAAAAAAAACTTTTTTTATAATGCTTATAAAAAAGGTCCCGAAGGTTAAACAAAAAAAAAAAAATTATTATATTAACTATTTTATTTCCAAACTTACTAAAATCTTAAATTCTAGAGTAAATGCTGGAAGTTACCGCCACCTTCCTGAATACACGCTTAAAAATAAAATATTAAGGTAATATCATTAATATTAAAATTAAATATTTTATTTTCAAACACACCAAAATCTTAAATTCTGAAGTATATGTTGGAAGTGACCGCCATCTTCATGAATATACGCTTCCATCCTCTTCACTGTGTTTCTTGCAACTGTTTTCGATGTTTGTGTATTTAAAGCAGCTAGTTTGATATCGACCTTCAGTTGTTTAAGTTTTCGTGGTTTGCTAGTGTAAATTTTATTTTAGGTAACACTAAAGAAAAAATCTGGCGCAGTCAAATCTGGAGATCTTGGTGGTTATAAGCCACGACCAATAATGTGATTACCAAAAAATTGTTTATGAAATCAGAAGTTAAATTTACGTAGTGTGTTGTTGCATCGTCTTGTTTTTACCAGCAATATCGATCTTCATCTTCCAAGAGTGCAATGAATTGCAATAAAATATTCTGGTATCGTTCTGCAGTAATGGTTTTCTCGAAGAAAAGAAGGTCAATAAATCTTTTTCGTGATATCGCACACCATACGCCCATCTTCTGCGGGTACAATTGATATGCGTGGGAATTTTCAGCCCTCCAAATCCAACTCTTATGTCTCTTTCCGTAGGTATCCAAATGAAATTACGCCTCGTCTGTGAAAAATATCGAGTCTATAACATCAATACCCTTACGCACGAATTGACGAAATCAATGACAATATTTCAGCCATTTTTCTTTGTCTGGATCAAGAAGCTGATGATCTGTTTGAATTAGATTTGGGCGTAAGTTTAATTTTTTTGTCGCCCGATGAACGGGTAATTTCGGAAAATTGATTTCAGCAGACGAGCTTCTAATTGATTTTTTTGGCGAGGCAGTTAATCGATCTTTGATTTCAATGACTGTAACTGAATTCAACACTGTCATCGATCTTTTATGTTCCTTATTATTAACAGAACCTATTACTCTAAATTTAGGTAACCTCAAAACTGATGTTTTGTTGGTTAATCGCGGAACTTATGACAAAAATATTCTTGCACTACAACAACTGATCGCGTACTAAAGCACGACTCAAGTATAAAAACACGTTCGTCTTGTGAAAACACAGTCTTCTCTCTAACAACGCTCTGAGTGTTATGATTGGCTTGTTGTGATTATTAGTAACAGTTTACTATATCGGAGGGATGTTTACTTGTAATAGTCCATTGCAGTAAAACGTAGGGGAGTTGGGCAGTTAATTCAAATATTATAGAAGGCTGATTGGTGGGTTGCGTTTTGAATGGGACAATATACGTCGATTAATGTTAACTTAATTATTATGTAAGTTTATAAGTAAAAAATTTTCATTTCATTTAGGAACCTTCACATTAATCATAAATTATCTTAATTTTTTTATATTTATTTGGTTATAATAGTATATGTTCAATGAAAAATTTAGAAAATCAATCTTAATACTGTACGTTTGCTTTTATTATTAAAAAATTATTTATTCTTTAAATTTTATTTCAAATAATTATATATATAGTTTATTTATAAATAAATATAATAATAATAATATTTCAATAATTATTTCATATATATATTTATATAAGTACTATTGAATTTAATAATAGTTCTTCTAAAGTATTATAAACGATTAAATTTAAAAAATACATTAAATTAGAAATATTAACCCACAAAAGAACATTAAATTTATCCTTTGTTGTAATAATCCCGCTTTTGACTAGTAACCAATTCGAGAAATGAAGATAAATATAATATTGCACGTAATCTACAATGAAATTACTGCAGTTATTATCGTGTCAGAATAATGGATTTAAGCTCGTAAAATGTTAGGATGTAATTTGCGGTAATATATATCTGGTACTTATTTTAGAACTGCAACCGTGTAACCTCGTAATCATTATATGTTTCGTATTATGATGTATAAAATTAATTAATATCTCTATAATATAAACATTATATTAGTTTAACTAATGATATTACATAAACCAATTAACAGACTTACAATAAAATACAGTTTTCATGTTATACTAAACCTTATAGAGACAACTGATTGTACATATACAAAATATAAAGTATTGTTTTAAATGTTTCCTTCTAAGATTGTCATAAACATATTAATTTAGTGTATGTTTTTACTAAAGCGTTTTGATACGAGTGCCGTATATTTCATTCATTGCGTAATAGAATTTTTTTTTTAATTTTACATAATACTATTTATTTGAAAATAAATAACCTAATCTCCGTGACGAAGTAGTATGTCGGAATCGCCGTCTCGGTTTTTCTTAGTTCCGGGTTCAGATTATGGTAAGATATAGTATTTTTCATACGTTATATATTTCTATTTTCATAATCCCACGTATAAAATTCTTTGTAAACTTCTGTAGCGAATAAATCCATCACAAAAAGATATTCTTATTAAGAAAATAACCAGTAAATATGGCTTATTTTTTTTTGTCTTCAGTCATTTGACTGGTTTGATGCAGCTCTCCAAGATTCCCTATCTAGTGCTAGTCGTTTCATTTTAGTATACCCTCTACATCCTACATCCCTAACAATTTGTTTTACATATTCCAATCGTGGCCTGCCTACAAAATTTTTTCCTTCTACCTGTCCTTCCAATATTAAAGCGACTATTCCAGGATGCCTTAGTATGTGACCTATAAGTCTATCTCTTCTTTTAACTATATTTTTCCAAATGCTTCTTTCTTCATCTATTTGCCGCAATACCTCTTCATTTGTCACTTTATCCACCCATCTGATTTTTAACATTCTCCTATAGCACCGCATTTCAAAAGCTTCTAATCTTTTCTTCTCAGATACTCCGATCGTCCAAGTTTCACTTCCATATAAAGCGACACTCCAAACATATACTTTCAAAAATCTTTTCCTGACATTTAAATAAATTTTTGATGTAAACAAATTATATTTCTTACTGAAGGCTCGTTTCGCTTGTGTTATTCGACATTTTATATCGCTCCTGCTTCGTCCATCTTTAGTAATTCTACTTCCCAAATAACAAAATTCTTCTACCTCCATAATCTTTTCTCCTCCTATTTTCACATTCAGTTATTTCTACTACATTTCATTACTTTTGTTTTCTTCTTGTTTATTTTCATGCGATAGTTCTTTTGTAGAACTTCATCTATGCTGTTCATTGTTTCTTCTAAATCCTTTTTACTCTCGGCTAGAATTACTATATCATCATCAAATCGTAGCATCTTTATCTTTTCACCTTGTACTGTTACTCCGAATCTAAATTGTTCTTTAACATCATTAACTGCTAGATCCATGTAAAGATTAAACAGTAACGGAGATAGGGAACATCCTTGTCAGACTTCCTTTCTTATTACGGCTTCTTTCTTATGTTCTTCAATTATTACTGTTGCTGTTTGGTTCCTGTACATGTTAGCAATTGTTCTTCTATCTCTGTATTTGAACCCTAATTTTTTTAAAATGCTGAACATTTTATTCCAGTCTACGTTATCGAATGCCTTTTCTAGGTCTATAAACGCCAAGTATGTTGGATTGTTTTTCTTTAATCTTCCTTCTACTATTAATCTGAGGCCTAAAATTGCTTCCCTTGTCCCTATACTTTTCCTGAAACCAAATTGGTCTTCTCCTAACACTTCTTCCACTCTCCTCTCAATTCTTCTGTATAGAATTCTAGTTAAGATTTTTGATGCATGACTAGTTAAACTAATTGTTCTGTATTCTTCACATTTATCTCCCCCTGCTTTCTTTGGTATCATGGCTATACCACTTTTTTTGTAGTCTGGCGGAAATTCCCCTTTTTCATAAATATTACACATATATGGCTTAAATAGATGTAAATGACATGATAAACTTAGAGGATAATCTATACATAGTCGTTATTCTAGGACTAAGAAAATGATCATAATTACCCCTAAATTTAAGTATGTCTGTATGTGATTGCATGTTTCCAATCCATTGGCAATTCTAGCGAAATCGCCGATATTATTATAAGTGTAATAAATTGAGGTCATGTACATCCGATTTACTGTTTCTAAGTAGTTTTTATGATCGAAAAAGACTTCGTTGACATATAGATTTTAAAAAATCATTGCGTAGCTATGCTTGCTTCTCACTTTTTATAATAAAAGTACGACTATATCAGTTTCCAGATAAGAAATATGTAAATAATATTAAAAAAAATTCCATTAGAATGTTATGTCCATTCCATTAGAATGTTATGAATTGTTATGTATTACAAACCTTTTTTATTTTTAAACTAGCCGAATTTCTGATTATCCGGATTCGGTCTTATAAAGGCCATTCCGGTTAATCAGATTTCCACAGTAGTTACAGTATTACTAGGTAGGTATTTATATTTTTGATGTAATTATGTAATCATGCATTAGCTTAATTAATTAATTTGCTTCTTGAATAAAACAGTAGTACCAACATTCACTCACAAATAGTATTATTTTCCCAACTCGAGAGCTAAATTCAATTAAACAGTCCATAATAACAGCATTCGTGCCAGTTACGATTGAGAAAGTTTCAACTTTGAAAATTGTTGTATATATCTTCTTGTTAGGCTACGAATAAAATTGACTAAAAGTAAGGAGAATTCTGTCTGTCGATTAATTTATTTCTCTTTTCTTTATTCCTGCCATATACGTATTAACATTGTCATTATATAATTTTCTATATTTGTTTAAGTTTTAACTGTTATTCATTTTCAAATAATTACTATATTTTTCTTTGAAAGTTTAAATATTTTTATTATAAAACAATTAATTTCTTTTCGTTTTTTCATATTAATGTTATTTTTTTATATTAGGATATTTGTATTTTTTGATATCTTAAAAGTAAAGAATTGTTTTCTTTTAATATTTTAAATATTCTCATATTATATTTGTAATGCTGACGACAAAAATTATACTGAAACTGTCTAATTAGAGAATGAAATTTGTCACTTAGCAAAACGCTAAACGTTATCGTTATAGAATAATTTTCCGCCATAAATAGAAAATAGAATCATCTCTGAAATCGCTCCATTTGATGAAAAGTAAGGTTTAACTATGCTTAATAAAAAAAATCCCTTTCGGCACGCCGGAAGGCGGAGGTGCGAAATAGGGGATAAAAAATATTTCCACCTTAAAGTTAAGAAAAACTTTAAATTTACTCAATACGACAATGGTTACATGTGAAAAAATGTTTCACATGTTTAGAATACGACAAGCCCTATCTTCTTAGAATTCCAGCAATATTTTGGTCATCCCTTGCCGAAAGCGTGGGTCATATCAAAAATTGTTTTAGACAAAAGTTTTAGGTAATGTCTACAGGATTAATGATCACTTTAAACCGATTCTATACTACCCTGTTAAAGGAGGTATGATTTTTTTGTCTTCTAAACCCAATTTTTCCACCTCCTTGGCCAATGGTTGGAGATATAAAAAAACTATACTTAAACATGTTTTAGGCCCTTATCCAAAGAATAGTAGGAACTTTAAACAAATTCGATAGTTTACTTAAAAACGTTATAGAGATATTTTTTTTCGAAAAAGCCTCCCCCCATTTCCACCCCTATGGTCCGATTTTTCCCATTAACTAACTCGACCCAGATTTTGGGTCGTTATATTTTATGTATCAATTTGAAAATGATTGGCGCAAAATTGCGGCAGTCATCGTGTCCACAAGAGAGTGAAATTTATATATATATATATATATATATATATAAATGTATATATAAACTTTTGAACTGACGGTGGTTTTCAGGTCTGGGGTATGTGAAACGCGAAGGTATGTCGAAATTTTCTGGAAGTCGAATCATGATACACATTACAATAGGTAGCTTTCTTACGAAATCTACCTAAAACACACAAGTAACATTATGAATCCCCTTTTTTAATAATCTGTTAATATAAGTGAACAAAATTCAAATCAATATAATTGAACTTTTCTGGTATTTGAATAGAAATTAAACTTTAGTTCAGGAATAAATCTGAAAGTAATCTTTTATGTTAATCCAACTTGAGGTCTTAAGGCACTAAAAATATAAATTTTATGAAATAGCCACCCAAGTGACCATATTTATAAGTGGTAATATTTTCGACTTTTGAAAAAAAAACTCATACGCAGAAATGCGCTAAAAGACTGATTTTTCGTTTCCGACGCACTCACTATTTCGCGTTCAGAAACGCACTGATTTTAAAAGTACAACTCACTACATACTTTTGATTAACCAGTAGACCCTATAGCAAACAATTCCAACTCATTTACTATTGTGACTCTGCATAAGTGCGTATGAAAACACCAATATAAGATCAGCATAACCTTAAATTTTTCTTTCGACCTTAAATTGGGCGAAATTGAACGACTCAACCAATCTTTATCACATTTAGAACTTTATGTAGATTGCTATAGCATATATAAATTTCAATGAAATTGACAAAAGAGTATTAGAAATTTTTTAAGTCTCAAGATTTTAACCATAGGCCTACAAATATATATATATATATAAAGAAACCATAATACCCTAATATAAATGAATGGTATTTTGATACTCCTCATACTTCAAAACGTAAAAATTATTCATTTTCACCCCTCACTCCTACCGTGAGACCGAAAGTAATATATATTTTATATATAATTTTATTTATTTTTTTGAAATAAAACTTAAAATTGTTAAGAAATGTTAAAAATCCAGTGAGATTAATTTTTCTCTCGCGGTTGGTTCCTGTTTTCTATTAACAAAATCTGGGGGAAAAAATGAAATATATGAGTAATGGTGTAGTTGTAAACATCACAATTACAAAAAAAATATTTAAAATATTAAATACTTTAATAATAGGTAAATCAAATAAAAAAAAAAAAATTTAATGAATCAAAACGTGCAAAAAATCACTCGCCACGAGCTGTTTCAATTACAAAATATTAAATAGGAAAATAATATTACTCTAAATTGATTACTCTAGATAGAGCTCTTAACGATTGAGCAGCTTACTTGTTTTTTCATGTTTTTTCCTAAAACATGAAAAACTGGTTTTTCATGCTTTTTTTCATTTCAACCGGTTTTTCTAAACCAGTTTTTATAATTTGAAATGGCAACGTGGCGAGTGAATTTTTGTAACTTTTTCAGGTTTCTGCATAACGGAATATTTTTTCTCTGCATTTGAAGTAAAGAGCTATATTTTAGAGAAGTTTAAGCGTAGCAAATACTATTCAGTTTGTACAACAATTTTTTCGGATTCGGGGTAAACTATTTTTCTTTGAGGAATAACTGTAAATATTTTCTTGGGTTTGTATTATTCACTTTTTTTATATCAATCAGTTTTGTTTTTTTGAGAAGGAGATTCAGTAGCACTTTTGCAATGAAAAAGTTTTTTTTTTGGTGGTTGTGATATCAGTTAAATTTTTTATACCTTGTTAAAGTGTATTTTGATTATTTATTTTTCTTTAAGAAAAATACATTGGCATCTCTTAAATTTCTTGGTAATTTTTCTTTATGAATGCCTAAATCGTCTAACGAATCTAATTCATATTCTATTATATTTATATGTATAACTAATTAAACAGTTTTTTCATAATATCCTTTTAACATACATCTTAGAATTTCCTAAACCCTGAAAGTTTGCGCCATCTGATGAAATGTAGACGAAAAGTACGCCTGCTTGCTGTCTGAGAAAACAAAAATGGTTTCATTTTGCGTGATGAGAAAAGAGTAAAAACAATGAAAATTAATATTAAAATAGCTTTTCCATAGCATAAAAATAGCTTTTACATAAAGAAAAGTGCATATCAAACTGTGTGTTACTAGTTATCATCTTAATGTAGGTTTTTTGGCGCACAAAGAGTCTCGACTTTCATAAGGAGTCATAAGGAGGATTTAAATCATTAGTTTAAATACTCGTTTTTTTTCTCTTTTATTTGAGTTTTTGGTGGAAATTCACTCGCTCCCGAACGAAGAGTCTTGATAAAATAAAATGTTTATTTAAAATAAAAGGAAATATATATATTATAATTATTATTAATGTTGTCATCATTCCAAATGACGTTTGAAGTGGATTCAAATCCCTATCAGAGTTGGCATTTATTCGCACGCTAAAAACCCAAATTGCAATTATAAAAAATAAGTTAGAGTAGTTTGTAGAAGGATTAATGTAGAGTAGTATAGTCCTGTTAGTTGTGCAGAACGTGTAAATAAATATTATTTATAATATACCAATGTTATAAATAACTTATATCATATTTGACACACATACACACACGCGCGCAAACGCACACATAATACATAGACACAGAATTTTTATGACTGTCTTTTTATTTCTTAATTTATAAAATGGATATATCTAAAAATAATTTTTCTTTCAAAAATTGAAAAATAATAGTGTGTTGCAGTATTAAATTAATACGTATTAAGTTTAGATAAGTTGGTATTTTCCTTTATATCTTAAGTAAATTATTACAAGTTTTCTTAAATTTGTTTAAAAAATAAACTTTTGTAAAATAATATGTGTTGAAATTATTAGTTGAATTTTGAGCTTCTAATGTTTCGATAATATATTCCCAACAAAGAACATAAGAACGGAGTTAAAATGTTCAAATTATGCAATCTTCTTGGTTACAACCTTCAAGCCTCATTATATACAGGACAAGATAGTGGTAGTAGTGAAGGTGGTGGTGTTGGTCAAACTGTGATTTTGGATTTGGCACAAAAAGTTTTATCCGAAGTGCGAGTAGTATTAACAGACAACTTCTACCCATCAGTCCCTCTTGCAAGAACACTTCTTACGAAAAATTCAATTTAATCGGCAATCTACGGATAAATAGGAAATATTTTCCAAAAGACTTTATGGGGGAAAAGTTGAAAAAAGGGGAAATAGAGTTGAGAAACAAGACAGTCATGGAGTTGTAGTTGCTAAATGGAAAGACAAACGTGAAGTTCCTTTCCTGACTACAAAACACACGTTAAACAAGATAACTACAGTAAAGAATAACAGGATAGGAGAAAAAACCTATTGCAATAATGGATTACAATATAGGAAAACAAGGCATTGATCTTTAAGATCCAATGGCAAGCTATTTTTACTCCACTGCGAAAGACAATGAAGTGGTATCATAAAACAGTCTTCGAACTGCTCTTGAGCACAGCTGTCGTAAATTCATGGCTTATTTACAACCATTTCCACGGAAGAAAATTATCAATAAAACATTTTCGAGAATTTCTTCTACTTCAGATGTTGGAAATTGAAGAGAGACAAAAAAGTATACCATCACAATTACCAGATAAACACGTATTATCAAAAAGTACGGAAAGAGACGGTACAAATCGTTTGAAACGAAGATTGCTAGGCATCAGCTTCCACGGAAGGCCATAAATAGCTCAAAAACGATAAAATTAGTTTCCACAAAGTGTTCAGGTTGTGACAAATATATGTGTATAACTTTTTTTTTACAAAAAATCATTGAAAAATCCAACAGACATTGACAAATTTTGGATGTATGGATGTACACAAGTAATAAGACGTAACTAAAAAGACTAATAAGTAAAAAGACTAATAGTAATTTAGTAATAATAGAATAGTAATCATATTTACTCATTTTTATGTACCTAGATATAGCAGAATTCAATAAACGTGAAATACTTCTATGAAATAATCTGAGGATCACCGGTGATTCTCACGGCACACTAGTTACACAACATAAATAGGTGACATGAGGATCACCGGTACACAAATATATTTTTTCAAAAACATGTCTAGAATTGATAAACAACTTCATTTTAATAATATAAGGTGTATTACAAACATCAAAATGTAGGTTTTCATAGTTGGCACTAGAGGAATGACAGGAGAAAGGACTATGGCAGTCAACTTGTTAGAATTAACCAGTCCATAACAAATATTTTTTGAACTGTTTAATGATATATTAGTATATAATAAGCTCCCATTATTTATAAAAAAGCCTTCGATTAAATTAAAAATATCCTACATAATTAATTAATAAAACTATTTTTTTTTTGATTACCTTATTTAATTTTTGTGACTACTTTGTTGATGTAACAGTTTCAAAATATCTTATCTCATTTAATCTAATTAACATTCTTACTATTTCTGATGGCTAAATAATTAGAATAAATAAATAATGAGGTATATGCTTAAAAACTATTAATAAAAAGTTTATATTTATTTAGAAAAGAACATGTTATACATCTTTTGTATTTTCTTTTCTACCACCTTAAACAGAAATCGGATAAGTTGCATTATCTTCAATAAACGGAAAAATTACATCTCATTTTTATATTTAATGGATTTTTTATGTTTAAAAGAAAAGGAAATCTTTTTATTTTGTATTGTAAAGTGAATGTGTGTTATAAATCTTTTTTCACAATACTTTCAAATTCGTCTCTTCTTTTTCATGAAATCTGGCAGAAAATTCCTTCTAAATCCAAATAATACTCGTACTTTCTGTGCTTATTTATTTATCTGTCTTTCGTTTGAATTGTTAAAAACATGTATTTATTATTTAAATCTTTTCAGAATCTGAATAGGTTAGGAACTAAAACTTTAAAAAGCACAGTTTGAAGTACAAGATATTTTAAAGTTATTTTGAAAATAATTTGTTTACTTCAGTACGAATATTATTTATTTCATATTCAAAAGGTTAAAGTTTATTTGACTTACTATTCGTTATCTGTGTATCTAGACAAGAAGAAAGTTTTTTTTTTTTAGAATTAGTAGAGTCCTTAGGTCAGCTATAATGTTTTTTTTTTTTTTTTTTTTTTTTTTTGTAAAGTTTACGATGTCTAGATTTTTTATAACTACTTTTTCTCTTACTTATTTTTAAACTTCAACATCTCTCAATTTAAAAAAGAACTATTTTCAGAAGTCCATTCGTCTTTTTCTTTAACAAATTGTTTTTCCTTACGCTGGGCTAATTTGTATTTACGTTTGTATTACAAGAATTCTTTATCCCATAACAGTTTCAGCTTCAGTTCATTACTATTAAAAATGCTACTGTTTTATATCATGGGCATAATTACGAATATTAAAAAACACGAATTTGCTTAATTATTAAAAAAAACAAAAACATTATAGTTACTTCTATCTTTAAATTTATATAAAATTAATTTTAAAATTTTAGGATGCTTTAAAATGCCCTTTGTTTTTACACATAATTACCTTTAGATATAATAAGTTAATTTAAAAAAAAAACCAAATATTAAAGGATAAAATAACCGATCTCTGTGATGGAGTAGGCAGCGTCTAGGCATTTTATCCGAAGGTCCCGGGTTTGAATCGCGATCAGGCATGTCATTTGTTGTACGCAACAAATTTTAATTTTGATATTCACATGCAGAAGCTTTTGTGTTAGCTTCTGTGGTGAATTAAGTCCAATAAAAAAAAAATTATAAAAATAACTTTGCAAACTGCAATTTATTTATTATTTAATTGCACGTACTCTGGAACCATTTTCAGTTACTGCCGTTAATAATAACAAATGCTTTTTGTAGCGCGTGAAAAAAATGCTAATTCTGGAAGATAGACACACTACCATACTGCCAATTAGGTCAGAATTTTTAGAAATTAAAAAAGTGTATATATATATATATATATATATATATACACACATATAAATGTAATATATGGAATTTTATTTAAACCTTGTAAATAAAATCCATTTGGTAATTTAAAAACTATAATAAATTAAAAATATGCAGCAGACCATTTTGGAAAATACACCCTGAAACTCATACATGCATGAGAATTGTACTTCATGAGCATACCTCAGGAGGCTTATATCAGTTTTATTAAAATTTATACAAAATAATCTTCTAGAATTATGGAATAAATTCAAAAAAAATGATCCATGTAAACTAATAAATTAAATAAATTATTTTATAATAATTGTGTTATAAGGTTGGATTTTAGTTTCTTTCAAATATCTCTTTTCAAAATATTCTACAAATTCGTGTAGGAAAGACGCCTTCTCTTACCTATAGAACAAGAAACCAATTAACAACGTTGATGCAATAATAATAATAATAAGAATTTTAAATTTACAAGTCATAATTTAATATAAATTTCATAAGCTTATGAACAGTGTTCTCCGATATAAAATTATTAAAAATCCACATATATTATGAAATAAATTGTCTTACACAATAGAAATCAAATCTCAAAAATATATTAAAATAATGAGAAGTACAAATTTTATTGTTTTATACTAATTTTAGATTATGTAATTATCTCAAAGAAGGCATTCAAGATAGTTGGAAAAAGCCGAATATCGAGCGAAATTAATAAATTACAGAAAATAAATAATTTAACTAATCAGGTGACGATGTTCGTAATGACTTAGGTGTATAAAATTAAATAAAACAATTTTTTTTCTAAATATTTTCTTTATAACTTCACAATAGTTTTAATTTATTTATTATTAGATTGTGATTATATTTAAAATAAAAATTGGAATACACGAAAATTGACAAGAATTAAACTGTGTACACATTTGGAGTTTCACAGTGATAATGAAAATAAACTACTTGGATGATAGATAGAAAAAATGGAGGGTATGGTCGTTTCAAAGCAGAAGAATAATGGAAGGGTCAACGTCCGTAGTAGGCGACCGAGCTTCTGCATAGGCAAACTACTACTATTCGATAATGAGACAAGGACGCCCTCTCATACATGGTATGTGAAGTGAGATAGACAAACGCTTCCTTAGGAGTTAACGTTCCTCTGGATATTTTTTACTCATGTCACTGGTCAAATATTTTGATTAGACGAGCTCAAACATATGCTACAACGAATTGTTTTTCCTTCAGTTGATAAAAAGCAACCATGTTTCCTTAAAAAATACTTTGTTCACATCCAGAATTTTGTAGCATATAAAAGAAAGTATTCTAATAAAGTAAATACGTCAGTTGGATAATTTATTGGAATTTTCTTCAATTTTTTAATGTTATTATTTTTTTTATATACCATTTAATAAAATAATTTATTTATACTTATTCGTAATTGCTACATTTTAAATATCTGTTTGAAAATAAATTCATATGGATGTTTAAGTGGTTAAATGAAAAGGAATAACATTTCTCCAACTCTTGTGCTTAATAAGTCAATCATAGCTTTAAATGTGAGATAATTTTATTAATAATTAGTAAATATACCATTTATAAAAAAGAAGAAATTAAACCTCACATGACATCACGAGAAAAAAGTTTCATTTTATCCTTAAAAAAATAAAAGAGATAATAATATAAATTTCGTTTTAGCTTTTCCCTAAATTAAAATTTTAACAGGATGTAGTAAGTAAATCTTACATTTCTATTTACCCTTAAAGGAACTTAAAAAAATAATTTGTAAAAAAATATTGAATAAAAATTACCTGAAAAAGGCGAAATAAAAACAAAGAACGACTTGTGTAGGTTTGTAAGAAATAACGACGTAACTTGAAATTTTGCAAGGGAGCAGGCTTAATATTATTTTACATTTAAGCATTTTCTTTATCCTATTTTTTTTATGAAATGCATGTCGAAATTTATTCTATCACTCGCTTTTTCCATGGTCTTCATGTAATGTATTCTGTATTTGTATGTACATAATCTATAATATTACATAAAAAAAAAAAAAATGAATTGCTGTACTAGTGATTCCCGTGTATCTTATTCGATTAATATTTATTTTTTCGTTACGATAAATGTTACCTTAAATTTTTCATAGTGCATAATTTAAAAATTTAATTTCTGGGTGTTTGTAAATTCTGTATAACATTATTTTCGTTTAGTTCACGTATATTAATTATACGTAACGTTGTTTATTATTATATTATGTATTTCTAAAATATTTATCGGGCAACACAACTCTAATCAAAATGGCGGTCATTTAATTATTTTTACAATCAGATTTAAAATTAGCCTACCAGTAGCGGTCTGAAACCGAAAAAAATAATTTTTCACGATTTAAAAGTAATGTATAATTATCATCCATTCTGATTTATGTTTGTCAACGGAGAAAGTCGTCCTCCTTCAATCTTATTTATGTCATGCAGTCCTTAAAATTTTTCTGATGTCACCTTCGCTTCTATTTCTTTAGGATGAGCCAAATTTATTTTTAAAAATTATTTATTAAATTTTCAAAATATTACGAATCACGTAAAAGAATATCCTATATTACAGTCAGAATTTATTCGAAATAAAAAAAGAAATTATAATATTGTAAAAACTCAGTGAAAACCAAGGTGAAACCGCTTTAAAAAAATGCTCACTTCTCTTTTCTTTTTTTTCTTTTTCATGCTATGTAACACTTTTGTGGTTGTATTTTGAGATTTAGTGAAAGACTCGCAATGGTTTATAAAGATCCATATTAACTGCTGATATTAACCTATTTTATTTGTAGGTAAAGGAAGTTACAACCCTCTGTAATGAAAATGAAATAATATTTTTTGCAGGTGTGACGCAGTTGATTTCTCCATGTAATACAGCCGAAAGTGAATTTATTTAACATCATTGTTAACATATATCAAAGATGATAATTTCATTTAGAATTTTTTTTCTCTACCTTTTATATTAGGTTTTACCATCTACTAAATTTTTATTAAGACTATCATAATTAGGAATCTTAATAAAAAATTTTATCTCAACCAAAAATCACCGCATTTAAGTCATATTTGGAAAAAAAATTGCATCTTACTTAAAGACTGAGGTTTTACAAAATAAAGTTGTATGTATTTTTCCCCTACTCTCATATACATAATGAAATTGAGATTAAAGAGACTATGTAATGAAGTGATCATTAAAATAAGTTTTATTCGTATATGACATGATCAGTTTCTTTTCTGTGGATTCGAAAGGATTAAAATGCGTTACACACAGTTGGGTGCAGCTCGGAAATCTTTTACTTTTTTCTGGTATCTTATAATACCAGAAATATATTAAGGTCTGTAATATATTAATAATTTTCAAACCCAATCGGTTATATGATTTCTACATATCGTCACTTCCAAATTATTTTATTATTGCACATGCTTTTTGTTGTAGTCGAATCGATTGTTTGGAATCAATGCAAAAATGTTTGGAATTATTACGTTTTTATTTATTGAAATCATTTTAATATTTACGTTTCCATTCTGTATTAAAATGTTTACAGTTAATAAATCTTACATAATTTCCAATTCCAGTTCATGTTACCTTCTCAACCGTTTATTTCTTCTTTTTTTTCACTGTTGTATTCTTGCTTCGCTATGTAAAGATTATGTTTTATATAATCCAGAATTATTCATTAATGCTGTGGCTGATTTGTTATAAAGTTGGCCACTTTCATAAACATATCATCATTAAATTTACATTTTTTCTTAAGTTGTGAATTTTTTTCTTTCAAATATATTTTACTTAGTTTCTCTCTAGATAATAAAAGCTACTACTGGATAACAGCTTAGCTTAATAGCTTACTTGTTTTTTTTAGTTTTTTCTGATGGGGAATCACATTTACGGACAAAGTGTCGGATTCGCAATAGGTCCCGTTAGTTGTTATTAAAGTGCATATGTATGCCTGCGCCCTACCGACTAAACCTAACCACCTGATGAGGTGGTTATAATGGAGAGTTGATGAACTCTCTATCCTGGAGTCGGATCCACGATCAAGCACTACACGGCCCCAGGAGGTGCCTTTGGGCAAGGGAGAATCCGGAGTCTCCGTGCATCATCACCGCTGTGTCCACCTGCGCAAGCGCGAACAAACGACGGCTTCAAAAGCAGCTGTCCTTCACTTCCTCTCCCCCTCAATGTCGCATTCTTCGGCCTTCTAGTGGACCTTCCCATTCTGACACTCTGTCATGACGCCTTAGCCTCTAATGTGGAGATCCGTGAAGGGGAGCCACACAGGTTGTCGGTTGTCTTCACGAAGGGACGAGGGAATCCCAGTGTCTCATCACTACCGCCCATCAGTGCAAGCACCAACGAACTCAGTATAAACAGTGGGGGTCGTCTGTCCTCTTTCTGGCATGTAAGTATTGCCGGAACACACCATGGCCAGTCAGAAATTGGGTCAACCACTAGGATAGCTCATCGAAGTTGCAGTTGACCCACGGCTTACTTGTTTAATTCTACAGTATTTAAACGTTTAAAAACTAGAAAAGGATTTTTTCCCCTTTTATATTTCTGTTCGCATATTTGTAAAACTAACGTAAGTTATTTGATTGTGGAGAAAAAATATGATTATTTTTTTCTTAACGCAACATATTTACTTTACAAAGATTATAATAGCTTTAAATATTTATATTTATTCTAAAAAATAAATATTTTTCTATGTATATTTAAATATTGTTCAATTCTTGTTTATCCGTAAATTGTATACGTAGGTTTATTTTGTATTTTGCAATCTACTTTCATGACAAAAACAAATTAGTAACTTCTTCAGTAATGGCAGTATCTTTAATTTTTTCTAAGATAGCAATAAAAATTGACAAATTTACATAATTTTTTGTCTGTTTTTTCGCCATAAAATTTGTAATATATATATATATATATATATATATGAATTAACCCTGTATTTATTGAAAGAAACAAATCTAAAATAAAATTTCTTGAGATATTTGATATTATATTTTTAAATTTTGTATCAATAGATATGTTCTAGTTTTGGTTGGGATATAAGTTGGATACAGCTGCGCCAGTTTTCAAGATATAAATTTATGTGCTACACTTCCAGCTAGAGAAAAGTTACACTGGTTACATATAGAATATATATAACCAATATAAATATATACCATATATGGAATACCATATGGAATATATATATATATATATATATATATAATAAACAGAATTGCAGACTCGGAGAAAATTGCTCAAATCAGAATTGCTTTAAAATCATTGATTAAGACTCAGTATCTCGAGGTTTCGCCTAATTGAATTACAATAATAATTTTTTAGGTTCATTGGCTGACAATTAAAAATAATATTTCAAAAAATTTTTTTGAAAAATCGCTGTAGTCGTCTTCTCTGTTGTAACGTTACAGGTGAATAGTAGAATCAAATAAATGAATAATTTTTAAAGTATAAAAAATTATTGGCCCTAGTTGGTAAAGCTTGGTGTAATATATTGGCACTAGCACCGCCACAGCCGTGCGAATGAAATATGGTATGCCCTCGCGCTTTAGTTAGAATCATTGCATTAATCAATCAATTTTTTTGTTTACAATAAATAAAAAATATTATATTTAAATAAAATTATAAAGATATTAAATTAAGTTGTGTGTAAGCCGTGCATCAGAAAAAAGGCGCGTGACAGGAAAATCCTAAAACAGTGTTGTCAGATTTTTTAAAGTAAATTTCATAACTTATTTCCTGTCCTTAGATATTTACGAATCAGTTCGTTGAACAATAGGTTTGTAATCATGATCTCTTTAATTTTTTTTTTTATTAATTAAAATTATTAAAAACAATCTATTCTCTTTTCTAAATAAATTATTTCAGTATCTTATTAAATTATTAATATTTTTATTGAAATGAATTTTAATTGTAATGTATCATAGACTTTTAATCAGTTTTATTATGTTTTCTATAGTTGTTTTACTGTGTAAATTTATTAACTTTACGAATAATGCAACCGATAATATCCGTTTATAATTGAATACTGAACGTAACATATCCTATTGTAATAGTTGTCAGTTCATTGTTAATTTACTCTTATGAAGCTTGCTGGATATTATTTAAGCGTAGAGAGATTGTATTCCACCCTATGATATAATTTGATTGGTTCCATCAGCGGTACGGCTATTGAATTTTGTTCACAACTGACCACTTTTTAGAAAAGTGTTACGTAACGTAACTTGATTATAAATTTGCTTCTCATGAATGGAGCAAAAATTAATAATCAATATTTTAATCATAATTGTAATTAAAATTTGTTATTAAATCTATGACTACTCAATAAACTTAGCTGATTAATAATAATTATACGAGTAAATTGGGGTTTTTTAATTTTGTCTTGCATAGGATTTACTTTATTCTTAAATGAATCGGTCATCTTTAGATTTGTTTGATGCACGTTAAATTTTATATAACAACTGATGAAGATTAAATTAGACTCAACACTGATTACGAATGTAAAATTATTAATATTTTACTTAAATTTTACGAGAAAAACCAGGTTTATGTTTACTCCTTACAACATTACAATGATAACTTCATTATATTTTAGCAACAGATGAACAGAGAGAAAGATACTTGTAGGGCATTTTTAGAACTCCAGTCTAGTCCGTCGGACTGGAGAGGTCCGACGGACTAGACTGGAGTTCTAAAAACAACCCGGTGCATCCGGCTACACAATTCGTAGCCGGATGCACCGGGTTGTTTCCCTTCGGTATATTACTAGTCGAGAACCGTCTCAGTAGAGACTGTCAATGTAGAGGGC
Source organism: Lycorma delicatula (assembly GCF_047948215.1). Classification (NCBI taxonomy): domain Eukaryota; kingdom Metazoa; phylum Arthropoda; class Insecta; order Hemiptera; family Fulgoridae; genus Lycorma; species Lycorma delicatula. The sequence goes on along the minus strand of NC_134461.1, from coordinate 62,439,632 downwards.
AAACTCATGTTTCTGAATCTCCTCGTTCGGAAGAGGAGATATACAGAAGAGTGGGTAAGGCGGATGTAGAGGCATCGATAGTCCACAGGTTGTAGGAGAGATGGGATCAGTCGAAGAAAGACAGATGAACCAACAGCATGATCCCAGATCACTAGAGTTGGCTGTACTGAAAACAAAAACTGCAGTACGAGTTGACCCAGTTCTTTATTAGTCCTCTCTCTGTCTCTATCTCTCTCTGTCTCTGTCTCTGTCTCTGTCTCTGTCTCTCTCTCTCTCTCTTTCTCTCTAATATAACTGTAAATTCTTCCATTTCAGCAATGATAATTATGAAAATATCTTGATCATTATTTTTACTATTATATAAATCCGTTAAGAGGTCATTAAAGGGGAATTTTCTGAGGATTGGGATGGAGATAAATTATTGGAGGTATTTTAGTTTTTTCAGTGCATTACTATTATCTTTTCATTATTTATTCTTTCTATAGACTACAGGTAACTTTTTACTTCTTTTCAAAATTAAGGAAAATTTCATTGTAGAATGAGGAATATTTTTAGGTATTACATATAAATTTATATAATTTAATGAATAGTTTCGTTTGAAGGTTCTTCTTTCTCCGATCTTTTGGTCCGAATGTTCTCTGTTGTAATGATCTTCTGTTTTATTTGTGTTTTCTTCCTTCTTTCTACATAAGTATCCTTGTTTGATGGTTGTAATTACTCACAATCGTTAACCTTAAAAAGACTTTGCGCCTATAAAAAGGCGTTGCAACAGAGAGTGCCGGTATCTTCTTTCTTCCTCTTGGATGACTTCTTTTTTCTTAATATTCTGTTTATTTCTTCTTGGGAAGTTCATTTCTTAAGGCATGAGAAAGTTAAATACTGGTTTTTTTCAGGCGCAAAGTTTGCAGAAAACGATTATTTGAGTCTGTCTAAAACAACATAGTAACATACTTTCATAATTATTATTATCTACTTGCACGTGTAACTAGGAAGATTTGGCAGGACCGCGTGGTGGATAAGTATCCATGACGCTGTAAATTCCTGTATTATTCGCTGGCCTTCGGCAATATTTGTACCCCAAAGTCTAGGGTTTGACACCAGCCAATCCATACTCTTGTTAATTCAAGAATAATGGTTTGAAAAATTGCTGTTGTCAGAAATTCTACACTATTATAGAAATTCTCTCTGTTGTTTCTCTTTGTTGTCTTTAGATTTTTCTATTTTTAAATTTGTTGTCGGTTTACAACCTTCATTTTCTCCCTTTGTCTTCCCATTACTGGAACTTTCTCTACGTCTCAATATATTCAACAGTAACTTGGTTGATTTTTCAATAACACCCTTTTATCAAACCCTCATTATACGCTTTGATCTAATATGCACAGAGTATATTTCTCGACCAAATCCTGTGTCGATACCTGTTTTTGAGTGTATGTCCAACCACTACCTGATTACCTGATAATTACTTTATAAATAACCATAGATTTTCTGAAATTATTTTTAAGAGTTCGTAGAATTATGTCATGAATAATAATAATTATAATTTGCTCAGGGGTTCCCTGTGGAGTACGGGATTGGCGATCCCGAGTTGTCCGAGCTGGTTGTGGTTCTGCTTTTCGGCTTCGCTGTTAGCAGCGGGGGCGGGAGACATGACCGTGATCTGTTTTGTTGACGCTTGACGGAGTGCGGACGGGGAATGCTCATAGCTCTTCTTGGTTCTGGAGCCGGGATGAAGGTGGGCTGCTCCGAGCTTGCTCTGCCCAAGTTTTGCACCGTTCAGTGTGAGTCAGTCTTCGATTCTTGGCAGGGATTGTCCCATGGGTAAGGGTATCGGAGCCCTTACTGATACGTGCGAGCCCTGGGATGTCGTTATTGTGGGTCAGGCAGTACCTGACTCTCAGGTCCAGGATAATTTTGCGGGAGGCGGCTGATTGGGGGAAGCCAGGCAGGATCAGTGATCCGAAGCACGCTCAACGGTATCTCTCTCCGCACCTTGTGACATCATGACTGGCGTAAATATAGGTTTATCGCCAAATTAACATCCACAACTTCTGTGACAGAGGGTCCGCGTAAAATCCCTCGTTTTGGAGAGTGTTTCTCTTCGCCTGCGAATAGAAGAAAGAGCGTAGAATTTAGTGATAAAGAAAATGTTATAGATCTGGAAAGCAAGAAGGAAACTTCTAATTTTAGTCCGAAAAATAAGGTTCAGTACCAAAATATGTAGTTATAAAGAAGAAATACGACAATTTTTTTGAAAACTAGCCCTTTCGTGATAGTTCCTGGCATCACGGAAGCTGCTGGAGGACCGGTTAAAGAGACAAGGAAAACTGCAGTGGGAAATTTGTGGAAACTGTCAACGACGTTCAATCGTTGCAATTATTAAAGGCAAAACCAGAAGTGAAAATATTGGAAATAGAAGATTTTAAACAACCAACAATGCAGCCACCGAAAACACGAAGGTCTTTAGCCGAGAGAGCAATAACTTTGGCCTCCCCACATGTTCTAGTGGTGAGTTCATCCATTCTTGACTGTAATGTGCTTTGACCGCACATCAGCGGAGCCGGGATCATCTGATGCGGGCAGCAGGAGATCCTCCGAGACTTACGGCGGAGGATCTGAAGACTCCATCTCCGAGGTATCAGATACCTTGGAATTTGACATCGAGGCCTTTAGAAAGATGGGAAATTGAAGTTATAAAGGATGGCCTAAAGGGAAACTAAGGTGATAGAATTTAAGAAGAGATTGATTTTATGTTTCCATGAAGAATTTCTTTTAATAAAGTTTGTGTTTTTTTATTTTTGAATAACATGATATTTTTAACATGTTTTATTTTATGCGATTTGATTAATCTTATATTTGAAAACTTGATATCTTCTTTTATAAGTGATCTGTGTGATGTTGTGACAACGGCCTTTTTCATCCGTGTCATTACGTGTTTAACACAATTTTTATATTAGTGTTTGGATAGCGTTTACTTGGTGTGAATTTGATTGCATGTCAATGTTTCGTAAGAAATGATTTTTAAGTGGCAAGGCCATTTACACTCTTGCCATTTTGTGTTTCTTTTGAGGTTTTAATCTCATGACAAGTCTGTTTATTAGATGATCTCTATTGATAAGACTACTTTACTGACTATGTCGATCGTGTTTTTAATAGAAAGGGAAAAATAGTTCTTTCTTTTTTGACGTGGAAGGGGCTAATGACATAGCAGTTGTCAAAAAATAAAAAAAATAATTGTAATAATAAAACCTTTTCTTGATTAATTTATTTTTAACTTGATGCTTACAAACGGAAAAATATAATGGAAATACTCCAGCGTGTGAAAAATTATATACCTTGTTTTATCATTTTCGTTCATTCATTTATTCTGATTTTTTACTAATATTTTTTTCCATTTTACTACAAGTTTTCTATTTAGACGTATATATTTCAGTTAATTTTTGTTCTTATACTTTTATTTTTGTAGTTATTTAAATCATTATGACGTTTATTCTATGTGTTTCTATAAAAAAAAAGATTACATGAAATAAAATCTAAACAATATTATACCTGATTGGTGATAAATTTATAATTTTTTTAACGGAAAAAAATTTGATTATATTTAATTATAATTTTCCACTAAAATCTATTACTATATAATTTTTTCTTGCTTGAAAAAAGGTGATATTTTATTGTGTGTAAGTTGGTATACACAATATTTGAAATTGTCATTTATCTGCGCATACCTAATTATAGTAGTAGAAATTTTTATTATTTTTTAAAATCGTATATTAAATTAAAAAAGAAAAATTAACACAACATAAACCAATAAGTATGGTTGTTGAATTATATAAACGGGGAAAAAATAAATGAATAAATTAAAAGAAATAAACATTTTATCTATGAAAGATGAGTAAACATTAATTTTTCATTTACAAATAGAATGAAACCAGAACTTCTGCTGTTGAACGGAAATTTATATGATATTTATGGAATTTAGAGTTATATGTTTGTTTACCTTTCTAATGAAAATTTAAAAATGAATGATAATAATCTGTTGTCGATATTTGATTGAAGTGAAAATAACTGACCGGAAACGTTAATTAAAAAAATATGTACTATACGGGAATGATAGTTTAAAATGTTATGGTTGTCTGTACATTGAGGTGTTAACAACGTTCTGCTTTAATTGACTAATTGTTATGGTTTATATTTATTTACTTGTCATGAATATAACTTTATCCATATTTTAAAAATGAATGAGTACTTTCAATTAAGCTTTTACTCTACGATACTAGTGTTTTATTTTGTTTTTATATTATTTATTCATTGAATTTTATATGAAATTCAATGTCTTTTAATTAAAACAAAATGATTTATTTTAATTGACACTTTTCCTAAATTTATATTTTCCTACCTATAATTTAAAAAAAAATTAAAATCCTTTAAATTGTAATTTTGGAAAAAATTTCTCAAAAAGGAGATTTAATAAAATACAACAAGGAACAAAGAAGAAAAGGACATACATAAGATAATTTAATTTATTTAATTTAAAATACGTACTAAATGTTTTGTAGTAAATTAATTTATAAAGGATTAGAATGGAAGTAAGTATACCGATGAAAGGAAAAAAATTAGTTCACCAACATATTGTTTTCTAATTCTGTTAATTTTTTTTCTTAATTTTATCGCACTGTTTAGGAAAATGTATTAAATTAGTTTAGAAAATAAGTATTAAACATTTGAATTATGTGTTTATTCATATGCTATTATTATCATATACGAATTTAAGTTAACCTACATTCAAAACTAAAATTATGTTATAGTTGAAATAGTTAGTCGAAGTGTATTTTGCACACCGTTTTATATAATGAAACAATTGCACACCTTAGAAATCTCAAGAATATTATTATTTTTCAGATATTTTACATTAAGTTTCCTAAAGAGCTTATTTTATAATACGTATAATCATTAGAAAGATATAGAACAGTGGGTAAATTATTCAGATGTGTATACTGTAATTTGTTACTCCCTTGGATGTTATTGTTCTCAAAATGTCGCTCAAAGCGGCTAGTAGTGCTATCGTATAGTTTCATTTCCCTTTCTACTAACATTCTAAAACTCGTTGATCATTCCCTCTTATTTTATATCAATCAGCATAGTTATGGAGTCAAGTACCCTTGCTATGTCAATGCTTCTAAAACAACGCGCAATGATTGAATTTTTAACAACGGAAAAATTGAACGCTTGTGATATTCATTATCGTAATTTATGATAAAACTGTTGATTCAAACATGATTAAGTAACTCAGCAACAACGTTTCGTGCATCAGAAGCTGTAAAAGCCAAAATTGAGAATTATACAGTGGTCAATAAGTCTGACTGATGGAAAGTACTAAAAGGAATTGATTTAAAATGATCACTGCATCACATAATAACTCATCGCCACCCAGATAGGCATATCGCCTATCAGTTGTAGAATAATGTCCTAATCGTTCTTATTAGATTAAATTGGAGTACAACGAAAATTCACAGAAATCAACAAACAACGACGAAAAGAAAGTTAACAGCTTTTAAAAAGTTTTCGTTAAACGAGAAATAATTTCCTTTTCGTAATGGGAGGTGAAACGAGAATGCATTATTACGATCCAGAAGAAAAACGGCAGAGCATGGAATATCGGCAATATGGTTGAATACCACAATCAAAATTCACAACACAATCCTCTGTAAAAATTGTTCTCTTGATAGTTTTCTAGGATTCCAGACATGCGTACGTTACTGATTACCTGAAGGCTGTGTCGACAGTAAATTCCGAACGATTCATAGAGACGAGTGTTGTGTCCGACAATAAATGAAGCTGATAATCTTGCAGCACAATAAAGCTCGCTCGGCCATATACATTGGGTGCACCTGCCAAGATTATTTGAAAAGTTTAAATTTGAAGATATCAGAAAGATTGTAGGTGATTGACAAACTTGAAATATATGTCACCCCTAGGAATGACATAGCTACTCTCAGATCATTACGAATTCCATGTCAAGCTTCTCGGTTTTCTGCACTGTTACGTGTTGGAAAACCAAGCATATAAACACAAATGTTTGACTCCAAATGAAGCCTTCATTTTTTGTCCATAAAAACGGTTGTTTGTTCATAAAATTATTCTTAGGGGAAGAATATTTGATTATAATAATTTTTTTTTTCAAAAAAATTACATATATAACATTCTTAAAAAGGAAATATGTTGTGTTAAGGCGATCACTTCTGTCAAAAGAAAGTACGTTACAAAAATGTTGGGCTAAAAGTCAGTTTTTCCCTTTACTAATTACAGTAAAAAATAAAACAAAGAACGTTATTTGTTATTACATGTTCAGTACACATCAAGGGAATTGTTCAAAGTGTTTTCTATTTCACTGACTACGTGCATTTGTAGCATGGTTAACTACTGAAATTAATTTTTCTGGTAAAGTTTCACCCATTTATAAAATCAACTGAATTTTCAATCGATAGCATGAAGAAGTTCATATCAATTGGATTTTAAGAAAATGTCTTTGCTGATTCACAAGAACGGAAAACTTCAACTCGTCAAATCACATGTACATGGTACGCACTCATTTATTTCTCAGGAATCTCACTCAGACAGGAGAAGCTTGGTCTAGATAGTTAGTAACATGAGGAACGCAGTGAAGTGGTTTCTTGTTTACCTACCAAGCATAAGGATGGCTAAGAGCAAACACACGGTAGTTTTATATCTCGTTAATAACATCATCTTGGTCAGATTTTCATGATACCGGTAAATTCTATTAAGATATTTTTTAGGCCTTTCAATTTGAAGAATGTTTCACCAGATCATTGTCGATGAGTTAAAGAAATTATTTTCTTCACAAATCCTCACATATGTCCACTCTTATTTCAAAATCATCTTCAAAAAGTGTGTGAAGTAATTTTAGTCTATAACGTTTACCCCTCTAGAAGATTCCATAAACTTCTCAGTATTTCCTGCTTAAAGTAAACCCTTTTTTTGACCTTTGACAACCCTTTACCAACGTTTCCGCATGAAATAACTTGTTTGTAAAGTGACACCAATTCTATTCTACCTGGACATGAACTATCTTGAAAAACTTCAATATTTTCAAATATTATTTTTAAATTACTCAAATATTGACGGGTTGGTAGTAAATTAGAAAACGTTGCATGGAATTCTTCAGTGAAGTCATCACTGTTTTTTTTTCTAATATTTAAATTTAAAATCTTATTCCTGTTTTTCTGTACTTTATCATCATTATTTTCAATACAAATATAAAAATTAATACTAGTTATAGTAATAAAACCAGCTGATTATTACCAACTGAAATACCAAAATGTCCCATTTGTTACAGAATGTTACGGTACTTAAATTTGCTCGCAAAGGAAATTGATTTTTATTCTGCCTTGTATATTCCCTTACTCAGCAGGGGTTGTTAAAAGTAATTTAATTTAATTTTAATTTTTTAATTTCAAATCTATTTAAAATTTAACGACATTTTTTTTAATTTTCTATTTAAATTCAATGATGTCCTTTTTTTAATCAGACAATAGTATTGTATATTCCAACCAAAAAAAAACATTTAAAAGAAACGCAAAATATACACCATAGAGTTACAGATGACCGATATTATCATGTTGTTATTAAACACTGTAAAAGCACCGACTCTCACTGTAAACGTCTCTCAGGAGTGGGTACCCTCATTCTGTTTGCATTAAGTTTGTTATTTTTTTCCTACAATCGTATTTCCTTTGTATTACTTTTATTTAATTACCTAACATACAACCCTGTTTATAAATACTAGTTTTATTAGAATGTCTGCTTATTAGAGATAAAAATTCCATTAGTTTTTACTTTTAAAAAAGAAATCCCATGTAGACAAAACATGACTTCCTTTTACGCCTATTAAATTACATATTATCATTTTTACTTTATGTATACGTATATAATTTTTAATTAATGAATTCAAATGACTATTATTATACGGATTATTTCATGAAGTATATTTTATGTTCTTTATTTTATTTTTATATTAATAATCTTTTGATTTTACGTATTTTTTGTTTAAAATAATCAAATCATTACGTGATTTAAATCAACAGATGTAATAATATTTTTAAAAAAATCGTAATAGAGAAAAACATGTACAGAAACTTATGTGTATCACTAAAACACTTCTTGTGTATTATGTGATTTCATTGGATTTTGTTTTTTAGAGTTGATTAAGCTTTAACCAGAGAAAACGTATACAAGTGATATATTATTTTCTAAGCCAAGCTATAAATAACGTACTCTTCTTAGTTTATGTTATTCTACTTAAATTAATCTAAACAGATTTAGTTTAATAGTAATATACTGTATAAGAAAACTTGTAGTAGTAGTATTAAATTACTGAAAGTTTGCACCTTTCTTGAAGTTCCCATTTCTTATATTTTAAAGTATGATTATACATTCTTGTACTAGTAAATACTTTTCGTATTAAAAATGTTTTCCGTAATACTTTAAAATAATATTACGGAAAACCGTTTTTAATCAGCTTTTTGTAAGAAGATAAGATAAACATGAGAAATAAAGTATTTTTAAATCATCTTTCTTTGGAGTGAAATGAATTTATATATTTCGTACACTTAAAAAAATCTGATGTGGTCATCACATAACTTTCTTATACGCCTATTAAACTAGACATACGTATTTTTTGCTGTACTTCACTTAATCTTACTTCATTTGAAAGTGATATACGATCCTTCAATTTTTTAATAAAGTAGACAGTTACATAATTGCTCAAATATTAGTTTTTATTAACATCAAATATTTTTACAATTATTAATCAATTAAAATATTAAGATATTAAGATACAGGAAAAGCCCCTTTATTACTTGTATTACTACATGAGTATTATTCGTATCTTCGTGAGTTGCTGATTAACAAATGTTTCAGATTTCTGGGTTTTCCGTATAAATAAAAGTTTATAGTAATTAAACTATTCTGTTTAGTGAACTCCTATATACTGATTACAAATGTTAATTTCAACCTTACTGTGTAAGATATTCAGTTTTAATTATTGATTATTTGGTGAATAATCAAAAATGAAAAAGAAACAATCATACAGGAAAAAGAAAGTTAACATGAATAAATATATCTCAATAAAATGAATATGACGAGGAAGAAAATGTTATGAACAAGGGAAGAATAAAAAAAATAAGAGATGATAAATATAAAGAGGAAAAAATGTTAAAATCAAAGAAAAAATTAAAAGGAAGAAAATATTGCAAACAAAGAAAGAATAAAAATATTAAGAGATGATACAGATAAAGAGGAAGAAAACGTTAAGACCAAGGTAAGAATACACAGATTAGGAGAAGATGATAAATATAAAGAGAGAAAAATTTTAAAACTTGTGAACGTGTACACTAATTAAGATCAGAATAATTATACCAAACCAAAGAGCGATTAAATGATTGGCAAACAAAAACAAATAAACGAAATGATGATCAACTCCGAACCAATAAACCATTCATTTGAAATTATATCATATTGAATCATTGGTAAGATCCAAACATTAAAATTTTATTTGGCTATAACTCTGGAACCAATGAAAATAAGTACCACTTATGATATATCTTTGAAAATCTCTCAATGAGGGGTTATTACTGCAGCTAAGGAAAGGTCAAAAATTCAAATTTGTTGATACTTTGCGTTTTTTTTGGACACTATTAGTTCAGTCGATTGCAGTCAAAAGGGGAAGGTGCACAGCTAGATGTTACAACAGTCCTAAATCCAAAATTTCAACATCCTACGCCGAACTAGTCAAAATGGATTTAGGGATGGTCAAAATGTATATTTCCGTTAAAATCTGAATAATTCAAATTATTCATCACTTTATTTCAAGTATTGTGATTGCGAAAATTTCGGTTTTCAGATTTAAAGTTCACACTCCTTCTCTCTCTCTCTCTCCCTGGACAAAGAAATGAGTTTCGTCTGAGAAAATAACTTATTTTCATGTGAATAGTCCATTTTTTATGTTCCTTTGCCAATTTAAGTATTTTTGTCTTTTTCACCTGTGTCAGTAACTGCTTCTTTTGAGGTTTCCGATAAATCCTTCCCGCTGCCAACAATTTCCTACGAACTCTCATATAAGAAACATTATTCCCACAGCCTCTCAAGTTCCTATTTTAATAGGGACTTGAGAGTCATGGATTAATTTGACTTGAGAGTCATCATGGATTAATTTTGCTTTTTCTTATTAGTAATGTATCCTACGGAGGTGTGGTTTACTTTTTCTGCCCACATTTTTTTTTCTCTTTGGAAAGATATAACATGTTTTCTTAAACCTTTCCACTATGTCATTTACAGTTCCTAACCCCAAATACATTCCCTGGCAATCTATCTTTGGGTCATTTGTGTGTGTGTTGGGGCATAGCAACAATTTTTGACCGCTTTCGTGGGGTTATATTCTTTGCATTTACTAGAAACTCACAAAGTCACCAGAAACTAATCGGCAATGAATTATAAAAGCACGAAAACCATTGATTCTGTTTGTATATGAACTAACAACATAACCGTATATATCAAACTTCAAACAGTCTGCCATAGAATGAAAATTCCCTACAACAGAACACAAATTCCCTTTTTTCACTACTGTATGTTCTAGCGAATTCCGTTAGTTCTGCGAGTTCAATTGACATTGAATGCTGCGGCACACAAAAATGGCAGGCGTCAGCTATACCAATTACTGATATGAAGGTTGTTCCCCCCTTTGATTTTGACATACTTTGGCACGGAACCTAATGTGGTTGTATGGAAAGTGGTCGCATGCCTCAAATACACCGGGTTAGAACGGGTGATAATGGGGTAGGTCACTGATTATTATTTGACCAGAAATGATACATGAAATCCCGAAAAATTAAAATTATTTATAGTCGCATCAACAATTATAGTCATTAGCGACTACAGTAACACTATCATGTAGTATTATATAAAACAATAAAAATCATAATGAACCAAAATAAACAATAAAGAAATAGAAACAATAAAAAAACAAACATTTAAAAATTTTTATTTTTCATTATTTTGTTGAAATAAATATTTTGATTCTGTATAAATTAATATTGTAACTTTGCAAATGTATTATATGATAAGCATACAAATCCTTTTATGAATCAGAATATCAAATAAATATCCCTTTATTTGAAGTAATCCCGATTACTTAATTATGCAAACAAGCCTGGAAACCTTCTCAGTAAAATCATTACTTTTTACTATCATCCGAACATCCTTTTAAGCTTGTCGTTATTAAATATTTATGTATATTCGCGTTTAAATTACAGTTTCAACTCATGGGACTTCTTCGAAAGCCATAATGAGTTTTTAAGATAAAAAAAATAGGCTGTCATATCACCCATCCTTTAGCAACCCTAAGTTTGAATCATGTAGATAGATATTTAGAAAATTAAAAAGGTTACATTATTCCTGAGTTTCTATTTATGAATACGCAATTTTTTTTTTAAATAACAGGTAGCCTGGTAATTTTTAAAATATAACGATATCCACTCCTACAAACTAGACAGCAAAACTATTTTCATATAATTCAACACAATTTTTCAGCTTTCGAGAAAGAGGTCTTTTTATGCTTCTGTTGCAATTTTTTTTATAAATTACTGTGCTATTTTCGTAAAACTTTTTTCGCCAATTTATTTAAAATACTATTAAAAATATTTCTGTTGCAGAAACAATATTACTGTGTTTACATCCCGTTCAACGTGTACATAAGTTTGTATTCAAAATAATTTTTAATAATTCATTTTGCATTCCAAATTATTTTTTTATTAAGTTTTATATTTAATGATACTTTTAAGTAAATAAAATTCATGTGTTTATATTTAAAATAATTAATATGAAATTTAATAACATTTATTTTTTTATTTTTTAACTTTTTTAAAATTTGTATTTATCTTATTATAACATATTATCTTATCATATTAATATTATTATCTAATTTATCTTTATATGACATGACCTGAATAATGTTTTATTATGAATTAATTAGGATAAATTATATGTTTATTTTGAATATCAAGTAAAATAAATAGGCTTCTTTACGTTTCCTGAAATTCACGTAAGGCAACCAATAAAAGAACTTCATTAGATTTTAAGGAGGCATAGCTATTAAAATTAGGAATATAATATTTTTTTAAAGGAAAAGATCTACTAGGTGTTTGCCGTACCTCTTACTATGTAAAAAGTATATGATATACCCTGTACTTCTAATATATAATATAATAAATTGATATGGTAATGAAATTTGTAAACATAATTCACCCTTATTGTCGTAAAAATATAACGTTCTTAACTTTTAGTCCAGTTAGTCATATGTACATTGAAAAATAAATAAAAAATTGGGAGAGATATAATTTTATTTGGATAATAAAATGTTGAAAAAAGTATCAGTTGAATTCTTATTCATAGAAGGATCTCCAATTGCAGAAGATAAAATATATATTATGAATAGAAATTTCCACTTAAAGTAATTGTCTTTATTTATTATTTTTACATTATTCTTCATTTCTTTCAATAAATAACTGGTTATATGGTGATTTTAAATAAAATATAAATTTTCAAATACGTAATAATTTTATTGAATAAATTATATAATAAAAAAAAATTATCATTTATTTGCTAACAAAATTTATTTATGACGTTTTAAGTTCAAATAAACCCAAGAATATGCGTAATTAAAATTTTATATATTAATGTAAGTATTTTTTTTACATTTCAAAATTTGAAATTTTTACATTTAAAATTGAAATCCACAAATATTTCGATCTACGGTACGTCAAGGAAGAAATGCAACGTGTTTCAGTTTGAAATATGAATTTTGGTTAAATGGCCACATTAACCTCTTGACCAAACCTTCTAGGTAACAGTGAGCATGTTAAAAAACTTAAGCGGCTACACTTTCTGGACCATAACAACTCTACAGTTTAATTAAACCCGCTGATTGTTGTACATTAATCAAACCTTCATTCCCATCCTCTCTCTTTCTGTTTTCACTTTCAGTTTTTATATGTTTTCTTTTTTAAGTGTTTTATCGATCTATTATTTTTATGATTCTTGTTATTGTTTTCTACCGTACCACTGATAGTACAGATTTTCAAAACTACCTTGTATACGATCTACCTTTCTACCCTCAGAAGTTCTATATAGTGTTAGTATTTAATTTCCGAAAAATTTCATATTAATTCCTTTTAATATGAATAATACGTTTTTTTAAAATTATTATTATTTTTTTAATAGATAAAAATATTTGACTGTATAATATTTACTTTACTTTATAATATATTTGACTTGATAATGAATATCAAGCCTTGGGCAAAAAAATTACTAATTTTTCAACAACTTACGTGCACGATTTTAAAATAAATTTAATGCATTTTTTTTCAAAAGGTTAATCTATTCGTTGTTATGTAGGCAGAATGAACGGGTGCAATTTTATTACGTGAAAGTCATTTACGATAGGTTTTTTTTATTTTTTGAAAAATTTTTTTGTGTCTTTCTTTTTTTATGTGTGTGCATGTGAGTGTGCGCTTGCGCGTGTATGGTATTGTAAGGGACATGAAAAGGATTGACTGTAGAGAACATTTGAAAAGCATTGGACAAAAAAATAATGACCAAAGCCATTCCAACAAATAAACTTCTACATTTTTCTAAGTATCTATTGAATTACGGAATTCCATCGTTGTAATATTAAACACATATTGAAATTTACTCAGTGAAAATAATTTCTTTTTTATTCGAAGCAAATAACGTAAATAAGTAAATTATAAGCTTATTTCAAAATATTAAAATTTTTTTAAATAATTGAAATCAATCTTTGATTTCGTCATTAATAAATATTTAAATAATTGATTTTACCCATTTATGAATTCTATAAGAGGTTTCTAATTAAGTAAAAAAAAAAAACCCTTTTTTTTGTGATTTAATATTTTTGTTTCATCCATGTCTAATAGAGTATAAATAATGGTAATCAGTTCTTTATTATAATTCTTGTTTATTGAAAACTAGAGCAGCATTATTTTTGTTATACGAATGAATGGTCTTTTATAAAATGTTGTTTTTAAAACTTGGAATATTTTTATTAGAAATTCAATACGATTTATAAAAATATATATGATTTATTTCCGCTCTTAAACATTTTTTTTTTTAATTTCTATAAAATGACTGAAATAAATTTAACAAAAATTTTAATTTAATAGATATCATAATTTAATTGAGTATATATTATATTTTAGGTGTGCATAAGATCAGATACTTTCTTTCTTTTTATGAGAAATTGATGTTACTTCAGATCGATTCCGTTGATTGTTTGTTTTTTAAAAATATCAGATATAAGAAACATTTAAATTAAAATGTATTTATTACTAATACGTTCTTATTACGTTATTTTTTGTTAAATATTAAGTTTAAAAATTAATTTTGACTATTTAAATTATTTCTTTATGTAGTTATATATAGTCAGGGCTCACTAACGCTCGTCTAGCTAGGAGACTCATCCCCTGTAATCCCGCTGTGTTTGTTATCATCATAGTTGTAAGAATAATACTGATAAATAACAATTAAAGCTTGGAAAGCTTTCTTTCCTCCAAAGTTTTTCCGTCCTTGACGAAGAAGTTCTGATATGCTCCTGCTGTAGACGAACATATCACTTTTGGTTCTCCTTTCCATTACATTTTTTTTTTTGTTATAGAAGTGGGGAATTCGTTTTCGTTTTACAGATGCCCATGTAACTTGGGTAGTGTCGGGGTTGCTAACAGGTTCCACAACATACTGTTATGTGCGTATGTTTACCTGCGCACTACCGACTAAAACACCACCCCAGGCTGCTCACCCTTCCTGGGACCGCAATGTAGCATTCTTCAGAAAATAGGGAATACGCCCCCTCATACATTCAGGCCACATATAATCACACATAAACAGCGTAAGAAAAACTCAGTATACTAATACACTGTAAAAAATAATTCGCAACACAGTTAAACTGTACACAAACGAAGCAAGAGATACAACGTACTCAAAAAGACTATCAGCCCAATCAATATCAACTAACTTACTCAAACTACTTCCTAACATACATACACACGCATACATTAACAACTAACACATACACATACAACAGGAATAAAATAAACATGAGAACATGCAATGATCAATACAGAGTATACATCTATACAATCTATATATATTTATTATTTTCATAGAAGTACATATTAAATATGATTACAAATAATATTCATACAGTCAGTTAGTTACTTTATTATTTATTACATATCGTATTACCTTATTACTTAGGGCAGTTACACAACTTTACCTTATCTTACTTTATATTTAACACCTGCGGACGACATCAGGCACGCGGGAGGAATGCCCACGGTTTCTTTGCAGCCAGTCGACCCACACATATGCGGAGGACCGCCTAGTCACTCGTCCGTAGAACTGTCCTTCCCCGCGCCCAACGACGCTGCATGTTTGCACGTGACTCTTCCCATGCTCTGAGATTGTTCATTTAGTTCTTGTGAACGCGGCAATCGCCTTCCAGTGTTCTTCTTTCTTTATCATGATGTCCATCACTTCCTCCGGTTGGAGCATTTCTGTTCTGCCTAGAGTGTACTAGTCCTGTCCTTACTTCTTCAGATCTCGGACATTCGAAGAATACATTTAGCGGCCATTCGTATTTTTCACTTGTCGGGCATTATCTTTTCATTACATTAGAATAACCTATATGTCGGGAAGATGTCAATGTAAAAAACTGAAAATCGGATATATTATAAAACACATAAGTTTATTATTTTTACGTCGAAAATAATTAGATTAGAGAGAACTATATTAGGTGATATTTTTCAAGAAGAAAAAATCATGAATTCTTCCCCAATGTGTTAAGCCCTAGCCCACATGGGCTAGAGCCTCTATATTTAAAACCTTTCCTGTAATAACATGCATGTATCTTGAAATTTTGAAAGCAATTTTTCGGTTGGTTCTTGCTTGATGCTATTGTAAACCGACAGAACCGTCACAATCTTTTTTTTATATGAGATTATGAATAGTATTTTGTTAAAGGTATTACTACGCATATCAGGTTGAGAAATAAGATAATTATTAGTCAGTTGAGTATTAATAATCCATATTAGTTAACACTAAATTACGAGGAGGCACACGTGGAGTTCTAAACAGGGTTGCCAGATGGATAATAGTAATCAAAATAATTTGAATCATTTTCTGATTAATTGACCAATTTATTATAAGTTACGTAAGTGTTATACGAAAACTGATGAATATTAGAATATCACTGAAGTATTAAAAGTTGATACTTCTGATGAAATTATTAATTATTTAAATTAATAGTTAATATTAATTAATATTTTATTTAAATTTATAGATACAGTAATGAAAAAATACGCTTTGATTGTGTAAATCTAAATGTTTCAAAGTGCGAATTGTATAAACTTATTTGTAAACAGATTCTTTTTTATTAAAAAGGAAAAATTCACAAGTAAGTAATATAATTTATGTTTGTATATGACGGAATTTTTTTTTTTATTATTAAACTCTGCTGTGTTAGTTTGTAAGTTATAGTTTTTAATGATTTTTTTTTTTTTTTAATTAAAAACAGTCAATAAGTGTATAAAACAATTATGAACAATAAATCGTATTAATTTATAAATTCCAAAGAAGGTGGCAAGAATTTTGTCGTTCTTACATGTTTTTTTTTGTAATCTTGGCCTTCAAATGTCAACATAGTAAAAATTCTCTCTTCAACCATAGAAGTCCAACCAACAGTAGAAATAGAAAAATTTGTTAACGATCAATAAAAGTCCTCAACCAACATCATCTCTATTAAGTTCGGTTCTGACTCAAAAATATCAATTACATTTTTACGTTAGGTAAATTACGGTCTAATTGTTGATAATTTTTTTAATTACTATCCGGATAATCATTAAATGAATTCTAGGATAAATGTTTTGAAATTTAGATTCTCAGATTTTTTAAAAAATATTCATAACAGTTTAATTTTCCCTTTTATATACATTGATTGTCTTTAAACGTATTTCAAACTACTTATTTGAGGAATTGCGTTTTAGGTTAAACTAAAAAGGAACAAGTTTTTAAAGTTCATAATCTAAATGACTTTCTTTGTAATGCGAAATCATATAAACAAATTTGAATTATTTTTCGTCATAATAGTTTAAATTGATTTAATAAATCACAGATTACTAAATTTTATCATTTAAATTTGTTCTTTGTAAAAGATACCTTATATTCACAGCACAAATAATAGAGGTTAACAGGAGCCGTCATTTCTTTATGAATTTACTATTGTAAATAATACATCAAAGTTAAATTGTGAGCATAAAACTTTTAAATATTACATTTTTAATATGTATTTTTATATTTTGGACTAGGCGGGAAAGAGGATCAACATTGTCAGATTTCTGGTAATGAGAAATTTGGGGTATAATGGTTGGTCTACCAGTAGGTTTTGATATCGATCAACCCGTTTAAACGTATGAAAAACCAATCTAGTAAAACTGTGACGCCAAATTTTTATGTATACTCCATGCAATCTGACAATTCACTTTAAAGATTTTTATTATCTGTTTCGGC
Organism: Lycorma delicatula; assembly: GCF_047948215.1. Lineage (NCBI taxonomy): Eukaryota > Metazoa > Arthropoda > Insecta > Hemiptera > Fulgoridae > Lycorma > Lycorma delicatula. Next base: position 62,421,983 of record NC_134461.1, on the reverse strand, counting down.
TAGAGCAGTAAGGTTATTATTAATTATTTTTTAATATCTTTTCATTTTTTTCTGAATATTATTTCTTAATAACTAATTTCTTGTGAATTACATACGTTATGCGGCCTTGCTTCGTAAATTTAAATTGCCCAGGAACATTCGTCGAATCCTGGTCAACGATAAAGAAGTTTTGGACAGGATTTTTTATTTTTAAGAAGTATTAGTATGTTAGTTATCTTTTAACAGTGTTACGAATTTCGTTTTAAGTTTTAAAAGGATTCATTTACACTTACACTCTTCTCGGAATTTGTTACAATTTATTGTATTTTTATTTTGTATACATATATATGTAGTTGTTTTTTTAAATATTATTTATTTTAAGTTTTTTACTGTGATAGTAGCTTTAATTAATTTTTTATTATGTTAGCTATGATAGTAGTTGTATGTTTTGGGTTTAATATTTCAGTTCAAAATTTTTATTTGTTCTTTGTTTTTTAATATTTTAGTGAATTTTAATTTTGTTTTTAATTCCTAGCTTAAGTTTCTTTTTGTTTTGTTTTTAAATTTTGTTGCTTTTGGATTTTATATTTTATCTTTGTTTTCCGGGCGATGATAACATGTAAATGTTTTCCACCCCCTCCACAAAAAAAATCAAACAGATTTCTTCTTATTTTTATATTTTCTGATACGTTACATTATTTTATTTATTTTTTTTTATAGTCGCATCAACAATTATAATTATTAGCGACTACAGTAACACTATCATGTAGTATTATATAAAACAACAAAAATCATAAAGAACAAAAATAAACAATAAAGAAATAGAAACAATAAATAACAAAAATAGACAACTAACAACAATAAATAGAAAATAAAATATATAAATCGGACAAAAATCACTAAATCTGTTTACAAACAAGCAAACAGAGCAAAATTAGTAAAATCCCTATGGAGCGGGACTTTTGAGACACTTTGTATTAATATTAATAAATTTAAATTTTGTGTCACTTTATGACGTGATGCAATTTCAATTTATATAATAAACGTTCATTAATGAATGATTAACTGTGATTATTGTATGGTTGTTCTATAATCATGCTTATGATTTTTGCAAGTCCTTAAATTCAGCGTATTTTTAAATAATAATTAATTCTTTTCTTCCTTTGTAACGAAAACATCTTTTGTTTGCATTAAACATCTGTATTTTAACTTTCCTCTGTACAGCTCGATAAAATTCATTTAATTTAAACCATCTTGTTTAAATTTATTTTCTTTTGATATGATAATACGTAGAATATCGAGTTAGGTTCTCCTGAATTTCCTTTGAAATATAATTTCATCCTTTGCCATCTTTACAACCGACGGAATGAACACTTATCTTGAAATCTTCAATTGATTAAAACGTTTTGCCAGTCAGCCCACGCCTTCCTTCTGCTCCAGTCTACATAACACGGTTTCTTTGCAATAGCGTGAATGATCGAATTAGTTTAGTTTTCTTTTGTTTTCCAATGAAATTTTTCTCATAAACTCACTTATACTCGTACAAACTCATGTATGCTTAAACATACCCATACTTGTCCAATATAATTCATTAATTTCAATTTAATCTATAGTTATAAAAGACTAACCGTCAAATTAATAAAACTGTTTTTCAAAAGGTCATTGAGAACTAGTTATCAGCATCTTACTTTATGAAATGTCACTTTGACTTTAATGTTAAAGTTTGATACAACAAAATACGTAACTTAAACTACATCATTGCTATCTCAAATCTGTTGTTTTTGTATTGAATACAAAATAGAGTACGTTACTATTGTGTTATCTTAGAGTTTAAGGTTTGAAAAATTGTAACGAGCGTGATATAATAGAAACCAGTTATAAAAACTTGAAATTTTCGCCTTTTAGGAGAGTCTAATTCATATGTTTTATTTTACAATTACCGATGATTAATTAAAAAAAATAATTTAATTAGATACTACGTTCCAATAAAAACACGTAACTGAAATAATAATTATTCGGAAAATACCATAAATAAAATTTAAAAAAAAAATTTCATAAACACTATAATAATATATTAGTCAACCAGCCTAATAAAAATAGTAAGAGTGAGAATTATGTTACATTACCATATGTCGCAGATATGTCAGAAAAGATTAAAAAATTGCTATAAAAAGATTTCGAAATACCCCATCAAAATTACAATCTGAATACTATGTTTTCTAAATTAAAATCGCTGACACAAAAAAATCAACAAGCCAACGTTATATACAACATTCCATGTAAAAATTGTAACGCGGTGTACATTGGAAAAACATCTCAATACCTTAAAAAAAGAATAGAAGCCCATAAATAAAGAAAACAGGAAGTGACAGTGCTCACAAAACATACAATAGAACATAAATATTCCTTCGATTTCAACAGCACCAAAATATTAGACGAACAAGAAAATACATATAAAAGGACCATTGTAGAATACATCAAGAAAAATACTCACGCTATAAAAATAGAACGGACATAGCCAAATTAAGCAACATATATGTTAACTTAATTTAAAAAATCATATTTATATTGTAAATTTCGTTATAAGGTAAATAATGTTTAATGTTTGTAATTTTTGAGAGAAATATATACATTGTAAAGTTTTCAATACACAGGAAGTAGCAATCAGGTTACATAAAGAGATAATTGCCTAAAGATAAGATGAGTGTTGTATGAGTAAAGGGATCTATTACAACAAGGGTGGGGATAAAATATTGTTTTCTAGGATGGGTAATTAATCTCTTAGTATGTAAGAGAATTTTGTATATGTTTATGAATATGTATTGTCACCTGAGGAAATCTAAGTGAAAAGTTGTGTATTTAATTTATAAGATTGTATAGTTGACTGGTTAACCAAAGAAATTAATTAAAATATGTCTTTATTATATATTTATACATATAACTCACTACTATACAGCGTGAATCTTTTATCGTTTGTTCCCGATAGCTGCCAAAACTACTGAAACCGATCATTAAAAATCTATACTACAGTTTAAACCTCATCAATTTCACTACTAAAAACATAAATCATAAATAAATAACCTAAAACTTCTTTTATTAAATTTAATGTCATTATATTGATTGTCATTGTCTATATCAATCGTCGTCTACGTCAAATTGACTTCATACAGTTATTATCTGATTTACTAAATTTAATGTCATAGTATCTAAAAAATAATTTGTATTACTATCGTAATATACATATACATCGTCTAACTTTGCGAAGATCAGCAAGAACTCATCCTTGCGCGAGCTAAGAAGCACTCTGTAGATTTTTATGCACTGAATTAAAGACGTTCCATCACAATAAGCTATGAACTTAACTGCCATAAGTTCGATTTTCAAGTTGGTATTAATATTTTCATAATGCCTAAGTTTGGCGATGTCAGATGTAGGAAGAACTTCTAGGGCTGTAAGAATTAATAGACAACGTGAATTTATTCCAGAGCTTTCTCAAAAAATTAGAAGAGCCATATATACGCTCGGATTAAAATCGAATTCAACCTGCCACAAATAGACTAGGTCTCAAATCAGCTTTTGATTATCACTGGAGAATTAATTATCTGAATTTGAGTGATATTGAAGTAGGTAATATGATTAAATATAGTCATTCCAATTCCAAAAAATTGAATGATGAAACGCCTGAACTTTGCTCGGCCGAAAAAAGAAATTTTTGAAATAAAATCAATATCCTGATTTTATTATAATTTTGATTTTGGGAACACATTCCTTATCTAAAAATTTTATTTTACCCAGCAATTTGTGAATAACTATGAAACTTTGAGTGCAACAGCCTATACGTAATTACTAAATACAGTTTTCAGCTTTAAATTTCTATATACTTATAAAGTGGGTCAAACTGACACGGAGAATACTGGTATATATAACATACACTTATATAAATACACATGTATATACATCCTACATGTGTAATAATAAACCGGTGTTTGCTTGTATAAACGTGCATTTTCAAATGATGTATATAAATTGAGGTTTAAAAAATATAGAAAATGTGTAAATAAATACATGTATATGTACGCGCGTTCACGCACATGTGTGTGTGTGTGTGTGTGTGTGTGTGTGTGTGTGTGTGTGTGTGTGTGTGTGTGTGTGTGTGTGTGTGTGTGTGTGTGTGTGTGTGTGTGTGTGTGTGTGTGTGTGTGCGCGCGAACGGTAGTATTATTTAGATAATTACTGAAAGAGTGATTAAAATACGATAGTAGTTATGATATAGATGGTTCCAGTCATTAGGTTTTCAAATTGGAAAACGGTAATTCGATGTTTTATTTTTACATGTTAAATCATTATACAAAATACAATTAAAAACAAGAGAAAAATAAGGACTTTGTTGAAAATTTCAGCTAGAGGAATTAGTTTACCAAACCATTTGTTACAAATATACCAACGCAGAACTCATCATTTTTCTACATTTAAAAAAATTTAATTTTGTGTTGCGTTATATTTAATCCTATTTTGATATGTTCGAGTATATTTTTTCAATCACTCGATATTAATTATGTTTAGATAGCTTACTGATAAAATAAAAAAAAAATTAAAAATAAATTCAAAACCTTTTAAAATGTAATCTGATTACTATAACAATTATATATTAATTTCTTCGATGATATATAAAATTGCTTTTATATTCTACTTTTAATATCATGAATGAAATAAAATACTGCCTAAACTAATAACCAGTTTTATAACATTTTTTCTAGCTCAAATCCAGATTTTTCACACAGAAATATGATAAAAGCTTCAGAACATTAATTTTGATATTGAAAATTTTGTGTATTAGTTTTTATTTTATTACCATAAAGAGTAGGGGAATTTGGTTAGCTATTGAAAGTTATTTTATAAAATCAAATGTAAAATTAAGATTTTTTTTCAATATCTTTTTACAAGTTACCATATTTTTCTTTCTTAAAAAAAATATTTACAAAATGAATTCTTCTTAGAAACATCTTGAGTATTTATACAGTTAAGTATTATTTATTTTAATAAAAAATATCTTATTTTAAAAGCACGTGAACTGTGATGTGTAGACAGTAGAATTTGCTCGTTTGGTTTTGAATTTAAAACCAAAAACTGTGCACTTAAATTGCAAAATTGAATGAAAAGTAAAACGTATTTAAACTCAATAAAACTTCACTTATAAGGGGGTCAATGAGATCTGCAAATTTAGTGGGAGATTTGAACGCGGAGTGCGTGGAGTGAAGAGGGAAGAGTTCCACGAACAGAGGTTATAAACTGAAGACTACGCTCGGGTCAGTAAATATGACGATCCTCAACACCTCGAATGTTTCAGCCTTCGTGGGACGAGGGGGTGGGTTGGTGTGGATATAACGACTGTGCCTGAAAACATGTTATCATGAGTTGAACATTGGAGTGTATTAAAAAAAGAGTGTAATAGTGAACACAAGCCCATTCTGTTCGAGATCATGAGTAGAAGACAACTACAAAGGCGATTCAGAGAGAAGTGGAAACAATCAGGAGTACAGGCACTGAAGTTTGCGGATTCTGTGGCTGCCAGATTCCGAGTTACTCGGCTCAGTAGGCCCGTAGACTTCTCTACAGTCACGTTAGAGAAATGCGAAAAGATAAAACGGAAGTTTATAACTGGATAAAGAGGCTAATACCCATTATAAAACCATGGCTCAAAAGGAAATACGACGAAGTGAGCTTATGCTTAACCGAACATGATAAATTTGGTACATACTTTCACCGGTTCGTGTTAAGGGATTCCCCGGGTGTATATACTGCGGGGAAGTAGGTTCTCCTAAGCACCAGCCTGATATGGGTTCAAATGCGAGAATAACTAGGACTTGACCGGTTAAACCCAGAAGAGACCGTCACTTACATGCTCACTGAGCAGAAAGGATGGAATGCTGTCGAGAAATATATTGTGGAGATAGTGAAGAGAAGGAGATAGATCACGTGGGGTGAAGACTATATCTTGGAGAGGTAACGAATCCCTGACGAACACTCCTCCTGATCACCGTGGAGGTTGAGTAGAACAATGCAAAGTCCTCTGAAGGAGGCACAAGAAAATTACCGGAGGGGGAGGAGGTCAGCTCTCTGCGGAACCGACGTTGGTCTCTGCTTGTGTAGATCGGCGACGGTGATGAGGCATGGACTCTGAATCCCCTGAACTCGATGGCACCTCCCGGGGTCATGCGATGCTTAACTGCTGATTCAACCTGTTAGTGGAGAATCGGGCAGAGAGGAGATTTAGTTGGTAGGGCACAGGCACACATACGCACTCTTATAACATCTTGCGGAGCCTGTTACTGAGTCCGACACTCGGTACGTAAATAGTATTCCTCCTACTTGCCGAAAAAAAATTCAATAAGACAAGTAAACTTAAAGATAAACTGGAATTTTAGGCCACGATTCATTTTGGAAGGTTTAGCCGGTGCTAAAAATAATCGTACTGTACTTTGGTAATATAATTAATTACTAATCGTTACAACGAACACCACGAACTGATAATTATCGAGAAAGTACCTATTCATATGTTTTTCGTTATTTGTTTTCTTTTTTTTTCATAATGACCAATAAAGATATAAAAAATTAATATTTAAAAAACAATAACTAGACTCAAACACTAACGGTAACAGTAACAATAGATACAGACGGTAACACAAATAGTGGGAGGTAACAGGCTGTACTTTTCACAACAGCTACACTGGTCAGTATTTTGAAACAAAACGTTCTAGGAAAACTCATTTCACTTATGCTATTTATTCATATTACATGAGTCCTTACTACAAGTTTTTATAAAAATGTAAAAACGCGTTTATTTTTAATTATATCATAAAAATACAGACAGACGTTAAGTTAAAACAAGGAACTCGTTTAGAACAATAATATAGCAGCTTTGTAAAAGCAATTGCAACAAGGAAAAAAATTTACTAATGTTTTCAAGTGAAAGAAATATACTTAATTTAATAAAATATTTTTATTGTGTGCAAAAAATAACGTAGTTAATTAAAATCTTTTCGTGATATAAAGTTTGAAAAATCAACTAAATGTTATAGATTTAAAAATAAACATTAATAATATTCTAAAAGCTAGATGTTATCTATAAATTTCTTGTGACAACATTACACTGTTAAATAATATCGAGAACTTCAGAGGGTGAGATAAAATGGTAATTTGTAGCGTGTGAAAATGCTATCCCTGATCGGGATTAGAACCCAGGACCTCCGGATGAAAGGCCGAGGTGCTACCACTCCTGCGATCGTGAACCTATCTAAACGTTTATAAAAAATCTGATGTGGACACCACATGACTTCCATGTATGCTTATTAAATTACATTTATATATTTTTTGCTGCACTTCATTTAAACTTATTTCATTTGAAAGTGATATACCATCCTCAAATTCGTTAATGAAATGGACCGTAACACAATTGTTAAAAATAGTAGTTTTTTATTATTATCAAATATTTATACAATTATTAATTCAACAATCGTATCTGAAATATCAGAATAAAAAAAAAGTCCCTTATTACACTTTAAATAATTTAAGTCTTATCTATATAATAGTTTTTTTTTTTTTGTATTTTTTGTCTTCAGTCATTTGACTGGTTTGATGCAGCTCTCCAAGATTCCCTATCTAGTGCTAGTCTTTTCATTTCAGTATACCCTCTACATCCTACATCCCTAACAATTTGTTTTACATATTCCAAACGTAGCCTGCCTACACAATTTTTTCCTTCTACCTGTTCTTCCAATATTAAAGCGACTATTCCATGATGCCTTAGTATGTGGCCTATAAGTCTGTCTCTTCTTTTAACTATATTTTTCCAAATGCTTCTTTCTTCATCTATTTGCCGCAATACCTCTTCATTTGTCACTTTATCCACCCATCTGATTTTTAACATTCTCCTATAGCACCACATTTCAAAAGCTCCTAATCTTTTCTTCTCAGATACTCCGATCGTCCAAGCTTCACTTCCATATAAAGCGACACTCCAATCATATACTTTCAAAATTTTTTCCTGACATTTAAATTAATTTTTGATGTTAGCAAATTATATTTCTGACTAAAGGCTCGTTTCGCTTGTGCTATTCGGCATTTTACATCGCTCCTGCTTCGTCCATCTTTAGTAATTCTACTTCCCAAATAACAAAATTCTTCTACCTCCGTAATCTTTTCTCCTCCTATTTTCACATTCATTGGTCCATCTTTGTTA